>NC_133324.1:37143690-37453898 GCF_042186555.1 Aquarana catesbeiana
AAGAACAAAAGGAAAAGAAAAGGAAAAGGCCTTTTGTCTCTCTCTCCTCTGCTTCCCTCTCCCTTTTCCTTCTTTTCCCCTTCCCTTCTCCCCCCCTCCCTCCTTCTTTCTTTTGTTTCAAGGCTGCCATTCAGCATCAGGGCAACAGGCCCTCTAGAGCAACAGTGACCTTCAGAAGCTAATGCTTATAGAACCGCAGTCAAGGACGGAGCTCAGAGGTGTGTAGAAGAGGTTGATAAGACAAGTGAGCAGCTTCAACTGGGGTCTTCTTAAAAGTAGTTGTAAATGTGGGTTACGGCAGGTATTGCCTCGATAGTCATGTATAGAGGCGTTGCGGGCGGGTCTATTCTCTTATGGGGGGGACGCGATTATATCAATTGATCCTAATATGTATGAAGTATCTCGTACATCGTTCATGAGTGGGCGTGTATTGTCAAATATTATGAGCTGTCATTAAGTGGGGATGTGGGGTGAGCTATCAATTTACTTGAATGACAGTAAGTCTCTGAGCTCCGATCTTGGCTAAGCATATAAAACAAGTAATGGTGAGAGTGGAAAACAGAGCAGTACGGTCTTTTCACAACAAGTAATAAACAGCATCATATCTAATTAATAGTATAAAGTGTTCCCATATTGATGACTACGGATGGAGAGAGTTAAAGCATATGTGTCAGCCGATCTTCAGTCACTGTGTTCTAGGGTAAGTTAGTTTTATTTTGTGGCTCTGGTCGTGACGTTCAAAGATGGAAGCCTGAGTATGCTCTTTTATCCTGTCTGTGTTATCTATCCTGGATGGAAGCAGGCATGAGTCGTCGGATTTGTGCGGTGGGAGACAGAGTTCCGAGGGTTCAGATTGTCCGGGATGTGGCGGGTGAACCATTTGCAGATTTTCCGAGACCTGTGGGAGGATCGGTCCTGGGGGTGCCGCTGTTGGAGTTGTGCTGTAGTATGGTGTGTCCAAGGTAATCTGCAAGCTGGCTGTGTGGGAAAGATCGGGGGCTGCGTTAGATTGTGTGCACCAGTTAGAGATGGATCCTCCGGTGCAGCCTGTCCCCAGTGTGGATTACGGTGCAAATTGTGAGAGCGTACATTCTGCTGTGTATTGGGTCAGTAGAGATGGCATTAAGTGTTGCTGTATCCTCCGTGCAGAGCTGGAAGGGGTTATGGCAGTGGAGTGTACAGTATCTCCTCATGTTAACGGGATGATTTGCGGGAAGAGAAAAAAAAAGAAAAAAGAAAACAAAAAGAAAAAGTTAAAAACTGACGGGTATGACATGGAATGTACTCATCTGGATGGCAAGGGCGTCTTCTGTGAGATATGTCTCAGTAATCGGGCAGGGGGGCAGTCATGGGGCTCACTGGTTGCCACCGAGGCAAGGCAGTTGAGCTGGGTCTAGTTGCCAATGGGGATCGTTGCCTCCTGAAGCTCGTGTTTTGGGCTTCCATCTGTTCTTCTCTGGATAGGCGTTCAAGATCTGAGAAAGTAAAATCGGCATACCAATTTGGGACATTGACATAAGGGATGTCTAGGGTTTGGCAGAAAGCTTCCAGCTCTTCAGGGACTCTTAGTAAGGTGGAATTGCCTTGATGGGTTGCCTGGAGGCCGAACGGGAACTTCCATCGGTATCGGATTCCTTTGTTCCGTAGGACATCCAGGAGAGGACGCAAGTCTTTACGGTGTCTGATGATTGCCAAGAGATCTTGGTAGATGTGTATTATGTGGCTTTCAAAGGTTAGTTGCGGTTTGTCACGGGCCTTCTTGAGAATGTCTTCCTTGAGAGCAAAGTCATTTACATAGCAGACAATATCTCTTGGGGGATCAGTGTCTCTGCCTCGTGGCCTGAGGGCCCTGTGTATGCGCTCCATCGCAATAGGCGTATGACACGGCTGGTCAAGGAGGCGATTGAACAGATCCGTGACAGCAGGGAGAATCTGGTCGTTGTCGACAGATTTAGGGAGACCCCTCACCCTCAGATTATGTCGTCTTCCTCTATTATCCAGATCTTCAACATGGCATTGAAGATCCCGGAGTTTGAAAGTGTGTGTATCAATCTTATGTTGAACTCTCCATATGGCGGTTTGCTGTTGTACCGCCATGTGTTCCACTCTTTGCACTCTCCCCGCAATGGCCTAGATTTCATGACGGAGGTCTGTGATGGCCGCGAACAGTGTGTCCTTAATGTCGGTTGCTACTGCTCGGAGGTCGTTAAGGCTCGGCTGTTGGAGTGAGGCTTGGTTGTTCTCCACAGGAGCGGGAGGCTGGTCCGTGGGAGTTAGTGTAATCCCTGTGGGGCTGTGAGCATGGGATGAGGTGGGAGAAGGAGCCACCATGTTGGTTTTTGGGGTTCGGAATATCTCCGGGATATTTTGGCTGATGCGTCCGCTTATTTCCCTCGGTGAGCAGGATCTGGTTGCAGAGGGTCTGCGGGATGAGGTCCCCATGATGGGTGGGAGAATTTCAGCTGTAATCCCCCGATGTGGGTTTAGTGTAGGCTATGGTCTGACGGAGCTTGAGGGTTAAGCAGCCATCTTCTCTCAAGGCAAACCACGCCCCTCCTATTTTTTTTTTTTTAATTCTTTATTTATAATTTTTTAAATACAAAAACAAAAATCATACATTATTTGAAAGCATGATTACAAAATGTCATAGAAAAAGTACAAAAATCCCCCTACGATATTATTACCCTCCCACCTCCCCATCCCCCCCTCCCCTCCCCCTTCCTGCAGGTAGTTACAGCTGAACTAGCCAGGTTCTATATCTCCTTCCTTACTTTCCCGATACCTAAACTCATAAATTTAACTGGTGATTTCCGCTAGGTAACTTCATGATCTCTTGAAGCTCCTCCACCCTGCCCATTTATCCCTTCCATCCGCCCCCTCATCTGACTCGTCTCCCGAATAATCCATGTATTCTATATTGTAAATTTTGTTTATGCAAAGGAGCCAGTCACGGGGGTTTGGACTCTCCGACTGCAACCATTTCCTTGATATCTGTTTTTTAGCTGCATCTAACAATATTGGGACGATGGATGATTGGTACTGCTTAATCGGCTTCTCAGTACCATGGAATAAACATATCCATGGATCTTCTACTTAAGATTCCTTAGTTATTTCATTGATTAATAGTATAATTTTCTTCCAATAAGCTTTAATAACCGGACACTCCCACCATATATGTGCCATCGTTCCTAAATTTGTACACCCCCTCCAACATCTGTCCATAATGTCTGGGTAGAGTTTACTGAGTCTGTCTGGCATGACATACCATCTTGCTAAACATTTAAAATTGGTCTCCGACCGCATGATATCGGCCAAAGAACCGTGTAACATTTTCAAAATCCTCTCCACTGTGAGTTTACTGCAATGTGATCCCAACTCCCTTTCCCATTTCTTAATATAAGGAGGTGCATCCAGTTCTTCCTTCGAAGACAGGATTTTGTAGAGATGAGAGATAATATTACCCGATTTATCTCTCTTGCATAACTGCTCTAATGGCCTATATTCATCCTCTCCTCTAATTGGTTTCGGTAATTTCTCGATAAAGAACGCTAACTGCGTGTACCTCCAAGCATTGACCACCATAAGGTCTGTCTCCGCTTTCAAATCCAGATAGGGGCGTAATTTCCCCTCTTTAGTTATGTCTTTTAATTACTATTTTTTATCCAGTTCCCTCCCACCTCCCGCATCCCTGATTCAAAGAATTTGTTGTCCTTGATATAGATCAAAGGTGAATTGTAACTCCATTTATTATGTGCGTGTGCCTGATCCCATAATTCAAGCGTGTTGCGTGTGAGTGACGCTGTCTGAGTGCTAAGTGTCCTGTATTTTGGCGGGTTCCAAATAATGTGACCTAAATCGGTGCTACTTAAACTATGTTCAATATTAACGCACCTCCTATCTGGTGCTTCCTTTGACCATTCTACCACCCGTGAAAGAACCACAGAAGGGTAATATCTATTGAGGTCGAGGTCTGGAAGAGCCAGTCCTCCTTTTTTTTTTCCTCTAATCAAAACTGAGTGAGCTATTCCTGGCTTTTTGCCACGCCAGACAAACCTTGATATTAATCCTCGCAAGGCTCTTAAAAAATAGTGTGGAAGGGGAACTGGCAGCATCTGGAACTTATATAATATTTTAGGAATCAACATAATTTTAGCTGCGTTAATGCGACCAAACCAAGAAAGGGGCCGCAGTGACAAACTACTTGTTTCCTGTCTAATTTCATCTAGCATGGGAATATAATTAATCAGGTACATCTTTTTCAGTGAATTAGCCAGTTTAATACCTAAATAGTTAATTTCCTTCCTCCAGGGGAAGGGCAGGGCTTTTGACAAACTCTCTTCTTGTTTGCCCACGTTTAAATTAAGGACCTCTGATTTGCTCAGGTTTATTTTGAAGTTTGAGATATCTCCATACCTCCTCAATATCCCGAGCAAATTTGGGATTGTAATCCTGGGGTTCGTTATGTAGAACATCACATCGTCGTCGAATGCCGCTAATTTATGTTCTTCTTGCCCAACCGTCAACCCTCTGCAATCTATATTGTTATGTATGGTCGCCAATAAAGGCTCCAAGGACAAAATAAATAATAAGGGGGACAGGGGACACCCCTGCCTCGTGCCGTTCTCCATCTTAAATGACCTGGATAGGACCCTGTTTACATTAACGGAGGCTGAGGGGTGGTTATATAATATTTTCACCCAGGCAATAAACCTAGGGCCAATCCCCATCGCTTCAAGAGTTTTAACCATGAACCCCCAGTCTACCCTGTCAAATGCTTTTTCGGCGTCCATTGACAGGAATAGAACTGGGGGTCCCCCTGATTTAATGTACTCCAGCAGGAGCAATGTTCGTACTCCGTTGTCCCTGCCCTGTCTGCCCAGGACAAATCCAACCTGGTCTGGATGCACCAAAGTGCTCATTTTATCCTTAAGTCTATTTGCCAACACCTTTGCATAAAGTTTCACATCTGCATTTAACAAAGCGATAGGTCTATAGCTTGAACAAAGCATGCTGTTTTTCCCCTCTTTTGCGATCAACGATATGGTTGCTAGTAGGGCATCCCCCCCATAGGGTAGTTGGGGCCCAGCTCATTCCAATAATGACAGAGCTTAGGTACCAAGATATGTTTGTATTTTTTCAAATAGATGGTGGTGAAGCCATCAGGTCCGGGGCTCTTCCCCAACGGTGAATTATTCAGAGCAACATGGATTTCATCTTCTGTTATAGGACTATCCAGAACTGATTTATCCTCTTCTGATAGCCCGACCATCCCAGCCCCTTTCAGGAATTCCTCCATCTTCATACTGTCAATTTGGTCGCCCCCTCCCTTTTGTCTAATGGTATAAAGGGCTTCAAAAAACTTCCTGAACTCTTCTGCTATCCCTTTAGTGGCAGCCACTATGTCACCTTTTTTATTTTGTATTTTCTCGATGAAATTCCGATCTCTTTTCTTTCTCAATAACCTCGCCAGATGTTTACTAGATTTATTACCATTATAATATCTCTCTCGTTATTTTAGTAAATACCCTCCTTGCGTCCTGCTCCATGCTGTCCTTTAACTCCTCCCTTTTCGACACTAACAGGTGGAAACTGTCCTGATTTTGTCCCTTACACTTTTTATGGTTCAGTTCTAACGCGGCAATTTCATCGAGAAGTTTTACCCTTTTTTCTTTTCTTTTTTTTTTTCTCCCCTGCCCCTATGGAGATAAGGAGCCCCCTAATATACGCCTTGTGAATTTCCCATAGTGTAGATGGAGAAATGTCTCCTGTGTCATTAACCTTAAAGAAGAAATCAATTTCTTCCTGCACCTTGTCTGAAACTTGGGGAATTTTAAGAAGATTTTCGTTCAATTTCCACGAAAATGGTTGTCTTTGCAACTCCGGGAACCTGACCCTCATCGTGACAGGGGAGTGATCAGATAACGATGTAATCTCTATTCTGGTATCCACTACATAGTCCAATAGGCTATGGTCTATCATTATGTAGTCCAGTCTTGTGTACGTCCCGTGCACAGGGGAGAAGAAGGTGAAATCTTTTACTTTTGCGTGCTGCAACCGCCACACATCCATCAGATGACATTGGTGCATCCGTCTCCTTATCCATCCTAATTGAACCTTACTTGTCCCCTGTGCCCGGGACGTACTATCTACTGAGGGTTCCAGACAGAAATTAAAATCCCCCGCCAAAACCACCTCCCCCTCTTTAAACTCCATCAATTTAACCAAAACCTGTTCTAAAAAGGCCATCGGATTTCTATTCGGGCAGTACACATTCGCTAAAGTGAGCATTTTACTCCCTACATTGCCCTTTAGGAAGAGATAGCGCCCTTCTGGGTCTGACAACCTATTTGACAGAAAATGTTGCTGTTTTGGGGAATCCAATTGCTACTCCCTTTGCTCTCCTGAGGGGAGTGTCACTATAAAACCAAAAGGGTAATTTTGGAGAATAAAGCTTAATATTTGAATCCAGGGTCAAATGGGTCTCCTGGAGAAATATTATATCTGCTTGGTAGCATTGGAGTTCCTTTAAAATTTTATGCTTTTTGCTCGGCGAGTTCAGGCCCTTCACATTGTAAGATAAAACTTTAACTCTGACATTATAATTCCAGAAACATTTAACTAAACTCGTCAGTCAACCAACGCACAGCTGTAACCTCCCCTGCAGGTTTAAATCCCCCCCTCCCATCCCCCCCCCTCCCCCTCGGCCAAACAACGGCCTTAAGCCAGCTAGTATGGAACATACCGAATCCTGCAAGCTTCTTTTTTATTTTATAGGGGTGAGACTCCAAAAGCAGCCACTAGTGTCCCGCCTACCTCCTAAAACGGAGGCAGGGGGGACAGGAGTGACGGAGACAGACCGCCCCACCCTATGTTATGCCCTCCCCAGCTCCCCCCGCTCAAGGAACTGCACCCACCATCCATTGTACGTAACTATTGAAAACCCCCTCCCCCTACACGCCCCTTTGATCTTTCAATACTAACAATAACTGAACCCCACAGTAAACTCCCCATCATGGGTAAGGAGGGAAGAAAAAAAAATTAAATAAAAATAAATATAAAACAAAAAAAAAACAGTCCCTTATTTCGTTCGATGTGCACAGTTCCTTGAAATCTTCTTGGGGGCCCCTCTTAATGTGTAATGTCCGGGGTGGGAATGCCCAGCTTTTCACAGAAGTCCTTGATCTCATCCAGGAACCTCATCCTCAGTGATCTACCCTCCTTCATCACTAGCAGGGATGTTGGAAACCCCCAACTATATTTTATGTTGGTCCTTCTTAGTTGTTCCAATAGCGGTCTAAGTTGCCTTCTCCGAGCCAGGGTGCCTGATGAAAGATCTGGTAAAATCTGTAGGTCTTTGTTTTCAAAGCGGACTGGAGGGATACCCGTAAGTTGTTGACCTCCTTCACACTCCGGATCTTCTCTGGGCCTCTCTCCCTGACCCCCCTTTTGTTTCGACTGATCTTTCTTTTTGTCTTTCGTTCCCCCTTGTTTCGTATCTGTACCAGGAATCTTTGAGCTCGTCTCCTTGAGGTATTTTTGAATTGAACTCGAGTTTAGGCTCTCGCTAGGGGTCTTGGGTTCAGCTGATTTTTGGGTGCGTCCTCTCATACTCAACCAAAATTTCTCACCGCCTGTTGTAGAAACCAAGTGACTAAGCCTACCAGGTCAGTCCCGCAGATTCGCAGAGCATCCAGCTCCTGCGACCCTCTAAAATCGCTGCCAAAAACAGGTGGACTCTGGGCTTGCTAATTTTATACTTAAGTATGTTATAATTGGCTTGCAAGAGCCTGACCGTGGCTATCCTGTATCCGGGGCTGCTAGGCTTTGCTTGACAGGCGGTGAGTGAGGCCCTCAGACAGCTCGCCAACGGGGGTAACACCAGCTCTCCCCTAGGCACTCAGCACCTCGGTTTTCTTTTCTTTTCTCCTCCTTTCTCCTCCTTTTCTTTCCTTCCCCTTCCCCTCTTTCCTTTCTCTCCCTCCTCCTTTGTAGGCAAATCTCTATAACATAATTTATTGGCTCCTGCTCCCGCAGTTCTTCAAAAATAGTATGAGAAAAGAGTAGTTCATACCTGATGGAGATGTCTTCATGTGGCTTTGTCTGTTAAGAGGTTTGTCTGGCAGCCTGCAAGTCCTGGGCTGTTGCTGTCTTGTTGCTTCAAGCACCAGTCCACCTGTTGAATCCTGCTGATATGTGGAGAGCTGCTGGAAGGGGGGTCAGCCGGGGGGGGGGACACTCCACCCTGTATCAAAGAGAGAGCGGAGTATCGCTCCGAGCCCAGGGCCAATACAGCCTATTGCCGATGTGCTGCAAGGCGACTCCTGCTTCTTATACAGGCAAGCCTCGATCGCTTCAGCCTGCGCTCGCCTCAGCCGGGAGGGGGGGAGGTACTCTTCCTTAGCACGGTGGTACAGAGGCAGGGGAACCCGGGGCGTCCTTCAGGCTCCTATCCTTGAAGCGGCATCGGGCTCTCACCCCGCACCGCACTTGAACTGCCTGGGCCGTCCAGCCTGCCTCCACTCCCTCACTCTAACGCTGCCGACGGGCCCCTCCCCCCGCTCAGACATCTCATGTCTGCATTCTGTTGTCATGCAGCAGTTCTTGAGCAGGTACCCGGGCTTACAGGATCATGTCCGTGATTTTTCTAATCAAGTTAAAGATCCCATTCCAGAATCCTCTAATTTTCGGACATTCCCACCAGATGTGTAACATGGAACCCTGGGCTTGGCAATTTCTGAAGCATAAAGGAGACGAGGATGGGAACATCTGTGCCAGTTTGGTAGGGACCAGGTACCATCTTGTCAAGACCTTCAAGTTTGCTTCAATTAATGAAATGTTTACTATACCTTTGTAGGCTCTCTTTCCCATTTTGTGCCACACTTCCAGGTCCCAGGACTCGCCTAGGTCGCTCTCCCAATCCGTCATATATGGGAGCTTGGATAAGGGATCAGATAGTGCTAAATAAATCAGAGATATGCCCCCTTTTTGATCCTTGCTTGTCCACACCATCGTTCATAAGGGGTGAATTCTGGGGGGGGCAGATTTATTTTTCCAAATTGTGTGTAGGAAATGAGAGATCTGGAAGTATCTGAATTTCTCAGAGTCAGGAAGCTCTAATTTGTCTATACATTGTTTCATGGAGATCGGTCCGGAAGCGGAGAAATAGTGTCCAATGCGGTACATCCCCTTATCCAAACACCACTGGAAGGAATTGATATCTAACCCCGGTTTGAAGAGAGGATTGTGAAAAATATGTGTTAGTGGGCGTAATTGAAAAGTCAGGGAGGGTAGATGGATCAAATTGTCCCAGAGTTTAAAGGAGTATGAGAGCGTGGGAGCCATAATAGAGGGTCTAGATTTGCAGGAACTCCATAGAAGAAAATCCAAAGTGTATTTTGGGACTGCCTGCCTTTCTATATTAACCCAATCAGGTTTTTCACCCCTAAAATAGATAGTTGACAGTTGGGCCAGTCTAGCTGCTTGATAGTATTTGATTAGCTCTGGAAGACCTAATGCTCCCTTAGATTTCGGGGTGTAAAGAGTGTTCCTGGCAAACCTGTATCCCCTACCCCCCCCAAATAAATTTTATAATTTTCCCCTAAAATCTCTTGAGGTAGTCTTTTTTAATTGGAATCGGAGGGGCTCTAAAAAGATATAAGATTCTAGGGAGAAGGCTCATTTTAACAGAGTGAATTTTTCCTAACCACAATAATTTGTGAGATGACCATACTCGTAGGCCCTCTTCTAATTTACTATACATAGGGGGGTAATTAAATGGAGTGAAGAATCACTCCATTTAAATTTAAAGGCAGGTTTTAGCTGTTCGACTAAGGCTGGGTTGAGCGAGATGTTTAATGCTTGAGTTTTAATCATATTGACTCGTAGGCCCAATACCTCGCCAAAATTTTGGAGAAGATTGTTAATGTTGGGTAAAGATGTAATAGGGGAGGTGATAAATAAGAGGATATCATCCGCAAATAGGGCGCACTTATGTGTATTTATTCCGCACTCAACCCCTTTAATGTTTGGGTCCGACCTAATTGCTATGGCGAGGGTTTCTATTGCTAGAGCGAACACTAAGGGGAAGAGGGACATCCCTGTCTAGTTCCCCTGGCAATTTTAATGGGGGACGATAAGAAGCCTTGCATTTTGACCTGTGCTTCAGGCTCAGAATAGAGTGATCTAAGGATCCCGGTAAAATTTTCACCGAACCCCCAAAATTTGAGAGAGGTGAATATGAAGGGCCATGCCAGAGAATCGAAAGCCTTTTGTAAATCTAACGATAGAAAAAGGCCTTCCTGGGGAGATCCTCCATCCCAACCCGATTGTAAGATAAAAGCAATGTCTATAGCCCTTCTAACCTGGTCCGGGCCTTGCCTACTTGGGATGAAACCCACCTGATCTTTGTGAATATACCTACTAATAAATGTGTTTAGTCTATTAGCATAAATTTTGGTTAATATTTTTAAATCATTATTTATTAGTGAGATGGGTCTGTAATTTTCTACCAATTCGGGGTTTTTGTCGGTTTTGAGAATAACTGAGATAAAAGCGGCATTTAATTGTGATTCCATGGGGTCGCCCTTCCTTTTGGAGTTGAACAGTCTAGTTAAATAGGGGGCCAAGGTCTCGGCAAAAGTCTTATAATATAGATTGGATAGCCCGTCTGGTCCAGGGGCCGAACCCCCTTTAAGATTTCTAATTACCTCTAGAGTTTCTTCTACTGAAATGTGGGCTTCCATAATTTCTTAGTGGGACTTGTGTATAGTGGGGATAGGTAACTTTTCTAAAAATGCATCTATAGCGCATTCGTCAGTGCAATCAATTGTACTATAAAGTTTAGAGTAAAAAGAATGGAATGATTGTAAGATGCGTTGAGGGTTTTGGGTTGACGTGCCGTCTTGTAGTCTTATTTTGGGAAGTGCGAAAATACCTGTTTTGGGAGAAAGCTTCGAGGCCAGCATCGTGCTCATTTATCCTGATTTAGATAGAATTTCACTCCGTTCCAACGTAGAGAACTCTCGGCTCTGACCGTAAGCGCCAGATTAAGCTTAATTCGTGCAGCGTCGAGCTGTGCGGTTTTAACCATGGATGGGTCTTTTTTGTGTTTCTTGCAAAGAAGATTAAATTCTTTCTCCAGCTTTAAAATGTTAATGGTTCTTTCCTTTTTTAACTGAGAGGAAATTTGAATAAACTTGCCTCGGATCATGGCTTTATGCGCCGCCCACAGGGTTTTGGCCGAGATTTCCTCTATGTTATTCAAGGTAAAATATTCTTTCAAAGTCCTGTTTATTACTGAGATCTGAATAGGATCTTTGATTATGTGATCTTTGATGCGCCAGAGGGGAGAGGGAGAACTAAGAAGAAGTCCTTGGAGTGTTAGAGTGATCATCGAGCGATCTGAGAGGGCGGTTTCCTTAATTTGAGCTTTAATAACTGCTGGTATATGGACGGAAGAAATAAGAATATGATCAATTCTTGAGTAGAATTGATGGGGTATTGAGAAATGGGAGTAATCCCTTGTGGTTGGATTAAGTTCTCTCCAAATGTCTGTGAGTTCCTGTTGGTGAATTAGTTTAGCAATTTTGGAACTGATTTTAGTGGGCCTAGTGAGTTGTTTAGAGGGGGGTTTAGACTTGTCAAGGCTCTGGTCAAATGCAACATTCTAATCCCCCCCACAAATTATCGTCCCTTCTAAAAATGGTCCAAGGGTTTGAAATAGAGCAGTGAAAAATTTACCCTGTCCTTTGTTGGGTGAATAATAGGAAACAAATGAATAAATTTGATCTTCAATCCGACCTTTCACTAATATAAACCTGACCTCAAAGTCTCTATAAGTCTGGAAAACTTTAAATTGGCAGTCCTTAGCAAAAAGGATCGCTACCCCCCTGGTTTTGTCTTCAGCGTTTGCTAAATAAAACTGGGGGAAGTGAGCATGAAGGAATGAGGGGGAATTTCTAGTAGGAAAATGGGTTTCCTGAAGCATTACCACTGATGCTCTTTGGTTGTGATAAGATTGGAGAATTTTTCTCCTCTTAATTGGAGAATTGAGGCCTTGGACATTGTGTGAAATAATTTTTAGAGGAGGAGGAGACAGTGTGGTATTAGGTATGATCGATGGGGTACACGGATGTTTCGATGCGTGAGACACTTACCCTACCCATGTTGAGCGAGGAGCAGAGCCTGGGACCTGGAGTGGCTGGATGAGAAGGAGATGGATATGACCTGGCAACCCGGGAGGAAAAGGGGAAGAGAACAGAAAAAAGAGGAGGGTTAGAGCAGATACAAAGAAGCATAAGAAATAAGAGAACATCTTGGCCTAACAAAGGCCGGAGATGGAGGGGGGAAGAGATTTTCCCGATTCCGTCATCCATTAACCAACTATAGTGGTCCGAAATATGGACCACCAGTCTATCGTATGAGGATGGAAATTCCATTATCATAGGATGGATGGAGGCGCAGGGCAACTGCCACAGCCAAAGCCAACCCTGGAGCCTGTAACAAAATGCTGAGAAAAGAAAAGCAGCAAAAACTTGAACACAAACAATAAAAATTCAAACGTTAAATTTTCCTTTCCAATTAGGAGAACTGCCGACAGGTAGGTGAGTTATAATCTTCGATAGGGCCACTGTGGGACCTGCTAGGGAAGAAGTAAATTAGGGTATAATGGGGTAGTCCAGGGAGACGTTATGATTAATCGCACTGCTATGGGAGGGTTAGACAGGGGGAGATGGCCGACACGTGCGAAACCAAAAAATAAAAATAAAAACTAGCATAAATAGACCAACCCCTCTCCTGACCCAGTGGGCTTCGAGCGGGACCAAAAACCTTCTAATAAGTATCCTACATAGAATGATATAACCCTTCTTGCAAGGGTGTGAGAACATAACCTCAGAGTTCCCGTGGGTAGGAGCAAGGAAAGCGGACATTAATTAGATCCGAAGAGAATGCTAGTACAGTCCCACTGGGGTGAAAGCATTTAAACTAGAGTTGAAGAACATATGGACCAAAGTTTTTGTGAAGGTTTTGGAGACCTTGGTGGTAGATCCGTGTAAGGTAAAGTCCCTTAGGAGGGGTCCAGGTGTTGACGGATCAAAGAGGGAGGGGCAGAAAACAAAAGGCATGAAACGATCATCTTCAGGTTATCATGTGATCCTTCAGTCGTTTGCTTTTGGTGGATTTCCAGGCAGGGGAGATTGGGCTGTTGGGAGTTGGGCGTTTAGATGAGCCAGCTTGCATGTTAGATGTGTCCATTGCAGGATCTTGTGAGATGAGTTTAAGTGATAGAAGAACTTGTTCACCCTCTGGGAATGTGGTGAACGAGTGGGTTTTACCTTTGAAGGAAAATTTTAGTGCGAAGGGAAATGCCCACCAATATTTGATTTCCCTCTGAGTGAGAAAAATTTAACCCTGCGCTCACCCAACAGAAAAGCAGCTCACACAACAAATAGGATATTGTCAAAATTTCAGTGCATAGACAAGTGTAGCGCTTGTGAATTTAAAAACTTATATAAATTTATAAGAGTAAAGAAACGTCTATGTTGATCAACAATAAATACAAAACATGACAAATTAACAAATAAAGTCTTTGATGATCTTCAAGAGTTTTTTAGACTGAAAGAGGCTGATGTTAGTCCAAAAAAGTATATAATTCCTTATTCACCACGTGGGTAACGCATGCAAAGATGTGATGGACCCTCCACATATAGAAAAAGTGAAGGCTTACCGGAAGGATTGAACTCATAGGAACGTACGTTCAATGAGTCAATCTAGCTTGTAGCTTCAACAGGCAATGAGAAGGAAGGGCCTCACGATTAGATGGCGACAAGACTCCCAAACATATCCAGACTCCTGACGGAACTTTAGAATGGATGGCAAACCTTCACATAGATCATCTCAGATGGATAGCCCATATAGGAATAAAGAAGGGGGGGCACATAGCATAATATCGTTTTGTAAAACAAATTTATTAAAATAAGTAAACAACTTACATTTCCGTAGTAAAAAAAGCGCTTCAAGTAAAATTATGGCAGGCAGTGGAGTCTCCCACTGCCTGCCATAATTTTACTTGAAGCGCTTTTTTTACTACGGAAATGTAAGTTGTTTACTTATTTTACAAAACGATATTATGCTATGTGGCCCCCCTTCTTTATTCCTATATGGGCTATCCATCTGAGATGATCTATGGGAAGGTTTGCCATCCATTCTAAAGTTCCGTCAGGAGTCTGGATATGTTTGGGAGTCTTGTCGCCATCTAATGATTATTTTGAAGGTAAGGAGTGTAGTGGCTTATTGTTATACACTGTGGAAGGTGGTTGCCCCCTAGTGGCCGAATCCAGATGTGGCCATACTTCTGGGATTTCTAGTGTGGATGAGAATGAAAGAGATTCCAAGGTACAATCATTGCAAGGAAAGAGATTGTGCTCAAATTTTTTTAACAAAAACAGAATAAGTTAACAAAGACATCAATCAGCAACAGAAGTGTCATGAACAGGTGTGACCAGAACCGTGTGATCTGCGACAGAGGACACCCAAACGTATATAAGTGAAAATATAATAATTTATTAAAGAAAATGAGTAATATAGAACAACCAACTCCAATATGACACAGTGCAATAACCAACCACAGACAGAGACCCACAAATAACAACAGACAGATAAGTGCAATAAATGGGAAATACCAGGTTCGTAAACAATAGCCAGGCCAGGGTCATACACAGCAGATCAGCAGATGGACAAGGGATGTTCCAGAGACATAAACGTAAGCCAGGCCAAGGTCATACACAGGGAGGTCAGCCGATGGGGTATGGAACACAGGACAGGGAGAGGATGGATGGGTCAGACTGCCATGAGCGATGGGGGAATAGATTCTTGGGAAGGCAGGTGATTAATGGCAGGGCTGGGTTGTTGTGGCTTGGCTAAATTAAGGAGATCTGACCATGCCTGTAGCACAGGATGAACAAACATTGATTCACACACAGCCTGACTAACCAGTGATTGCACTGAATGGATGCAATCAGACAACACCTGCTGTGAACAAGAGGCATAACGTTCCATGAAAAAGGCTGGGTCATCCTCTAATAACCACACCAGAGACTCAACCTGATCAAAACTGAAGGGGGGAGAAAAATCATCCCTGCCCTCTGGAGTACTGGACAAGGCTAGCTCTGCACACAGCTGGATCAGAGGCTGAACATTTTCAAATAGCAATCTACCCTGATCAACCAGAGAATGGGCCAGACGGATACACTCCAGAAGCTGATCCCTGGCCCACTCTTTCAATACCAGACGACAGTAATTGTTATCCTCCAACACCAGTGAGGCAAGGAGAACAGCTGTTTCTGATTGCATTTTAATAGCACTACAATGGTTCCTCTGCGCAGTCACTTCTGGTCAGAGATGGCCTTGATTTACTGTCATGAACAGGTGTGACCAGAACCGTGTGATCTGCGACAGAGGACACCCAAACGTATATAAGTGAAAATATAATAATTTATTAAAGAAAGTGAGTAATATAAAACAACCAACTCCAATATGACACAGTGCAATAACCAACCACAGACAGAGACCCACAAATAACAACAGACAGATAAGTGCAATAAATGGGAAATACCAGGTTCATAAACAATAGCCAGGCCAGGGTCATACACAGCAGATCAGCAGATGGACAAGGGATGTTCCAGAGACATAAACGTAAGCCAGGCCAAGGTCATACACAGGGAGGTCAGCCGATGGGGTATGGAACACAGGACAGGGAGAGGATGGATGGGTCAGACTGCAGGCAGGGATGCAAGGTAACAGGTGGGACAGGATAGGGTCCGAGACAGGATCAGGTTCAGGGCACAGGATCAGCTTGCAAGCAGGTCAGGAGGCAATGAAGAAATCAAGGCAAACATGTGGATGTTTGCCGGGTATTTATAGGCCTATGATTGGCCTCAAGTGACACCTGATTGTAGGAGGTACTGTCTGCTCCACACTGCCAGGATCCATCCGCTGGTGGATGCCAGTACTGCGG
The DNA here is from genome assembly GCF_042186555.1 of Aquarana catesbeiana. Classification (NCBI taxonomy): domain Eukaryota; kingdom Metazoa; phylum Chordata; class Amphibia; order Anura; family Ranidae; genus Aquarana; species Aquarana catesbeiana. Next base: position 37,159,706 of record NC_133324.1, read on the forward strand.
CCCAAAGATGATATATTATTAACAGGGAAAAGCTCTCCTGACAGTTCCAAACTGCCAGGAGACACCTGCTGGTGGACCTCAGTACTGCATGCCAAATAACAGGTCTTACCAGCGGATGGAACATTTCCTGACAGTACCCCCCCTCAAAGGAGCGACCTCCGGACGCTCCAACTAGCCGTTGCTGGGGAAAGTCCATGGTGTCCAGCTGGGCAGTGGGCACGTCCAGCTGGGCAGTGGGCACATCAGGCTGGGCAGCGGACAGGAACACCTCGAGCTGGGCAGCAGACAGGAACACCTCGAGCTGGGCAGCAGACAGGAACACCTCGAGCTGGGCAGCAGACAGGAACACCTCGAGCTGGGCAGCAGACAGGAACACCTCGAGCTGGGCAGCAGACAGGAACACCTCGAGCTGGGCAGCAGACAAGAACACCTCGAGCTGGGCAGCAGACAGGAACACCTCAAGCTGGGCAGCAGACAGGAACAAGCCAAGCTGGGCAGCAGACAGGAACAAGCCAAGCTGGGCAGCCGACAGGAACAAGCCAAGCTGGGCAGCCGACAGGAGAACTTCAAGCTGGGCAGCCGGCACGGGCACTTCAAGCTGGGCAGCCGGCACGGGCACCTCAAGCTGGGCAGCCGGCACGGGCACCTCAAGCTGGGCAGCCGGCATGGGCACCTCAAGCTGGGCAGCCGGCACGGGCACCGCAAGCTGGGCAGCCGGCACGGGCACCTCAAGCTGGGCAGCCGGCACGGGCACCTCAAGCTGGGCAGCCGGCACGGGCACTTCAAGCTGGGCAGCCGGCACCGAGACATCAGGCTGGGCAGCCGGCACCCGGACATCAGGCTGGAGGGCAGACAACCGGACATCAGGCTGGAGGGCAGACACCCGGACATCAGGCTGGAGGGCAGACACCCGGACATCAGGCTGGAGGGCAGACACCTGGACATCAGGCTGGAGGGCAGACACCCGGACATCAGGCTGGAGGGCAGACACCTGGACATCAGGCTGGAGGGCAGACACCCGGACATCAGGCTGGAGGGCAGACACCCGGACATCAGGCTGGAGGGCAGACACCCGGACATCAGGCTGGAGGGCAGACACCCGGACATCAGGCTGGAGGGCAGACACCGGGACATCAGGCTGGAGGGCAGACACCGGGACATCAGGCTGGAGGGCAGACACCGGGACATCAGGCTGGAGGGCAGACACCGGGACATCAGGCTGGAGGGCAGACACCGGGACATCAGGCTGGAGGGCAGACACCGGGACATCAGGCAGGGAGGCTGGCACATCCGACTGGGAAGCTGGCACATCCGACTGGGAAGCTGGCACATCCGACTGGGAAGCTGGCACATGCGTCTGGGAAGTGGGAGCAGGTTGGGTTACTGGCAGGATTGTATGAGTGGGGAAGAACTTCCGTTTCTTCTTTGGCTTAACTGCTGGAGATCTGTAGGTGGCTGTAGGACTGTAGACAGGAGGTGAGGCATACTGAAAGGAAGGGTTGGGATATGGCAAGGAAGGGGGAACAGCAGCCAGAGGGAGTTCTTGTGGGGAAGTTGCAGATATTAGAGAAGAGACAGGTGGGTTAAAGGCAGGATAGGTACAGGAAGTAGAAACAGGGCATTGATACTTGGTGGGGAGCAGGGTATATTGGGCTGTAGCTGAGGTTGCCATGAGCGATGGGGGAATAGATTCTTGGGAAGGCAGGTGATTAATGGCAGGGCTGGGTTGTTGTGGCTTGGCTAAATTAAGGAGATCTGACCATGCCTGTAGCACAGGATGAACAAACATTGATTCACACACAGCCTGACTAACCAGTGATTGCACTGAATGGATGCAATCAGACAACACCTGCTGTGAACAAGAGGCATAACGTTCCATGAAAAAGGCTGGGTCATCCTCTAATAACCACACCAGAGACTCAACCTGATCAAAACTGAAGGGGGGAGAAAAATCATCCCTGCCCTCTGGAGTACTGGACAAGGCTAGCTCTGCACACAGCTGGATCAGAGGCTGAACATTTTCAAATAGCAATCTACCCTGATCAACCAGAGAATGGGCCAGACGGATACACTCCAGAAGCTGATCCCTGGCCCACTCTTTCAATACCAGACGACAGTAATTGTTATCCTCCAACACCAGTGAGGCAAGGAGAACAGCTGTTTCTGATTGCATTTTAATAGCACTACAATGGTTCCTCTGCGCAGTCACTTCTGGTCAGAGATGGCCTTGATTTACTGTCATGAACAGGTGTGACCAGAACCGTGTGATCTGCGACAGAGGACACCCAAACGTATATAAGTGAAAATATAATAATTTATTAAAGAAAGTGAGTAATATAAAACAACCAACTCCAATATGACACAGTGCAATAACCAACCACAGACAGAGACCCACAAATAACAACAGACAGATAAGTGCAATAAATGGGAAATACCAGGTTCATAAACAATAGCCAGGCCAGGGTCATACACAGCAGATCAGCAGATGGACAAGGGATGTTCCAGAGACATAAACGTAAGCCAGGCCAAGGTCATACACAGGGAGGTCAGCCGATGGGGTATGGAACACAGGACAGGGAGAGGATGGATGGGTCAGACTGCAGGCAGGGATGCAAGGTAACAGGTGGGACAGGATAGGGTCCGAGACAGGATCAGGTTCAGGGCACAGGATCAGCTTGCAAGCAGGTCAGGAGGCAATGAAGAAATCAAGGCAAACATGTGGATGTTTGCCGGGTATTTATAGGCCTATGATTGGCCTCAAGTGACACCTGATTGTAGGAGGTACTGTCTGCTCCACACTGCCAGGATCCATCCGCTGGTGGATGCCAGTACTGCGGCCCAAAGATGATATATTATTAACAGGGAAAAGCTCTCCTGACAGTTCCAAACTGCCAGGAGACACCTGCTGGTGGACCTCAGTACTGCATGCCAAATAACAGGTCTTACCAGCGGATGGAACATTTCCTGACAAGAAGATTGATAGCACAAAAAGGGTGTAATACCTGTATGCAGCAACTGCTGCTCAAGCTTTATGGGGGTTTGGTGAACCAAAGTTCATTCTCCGCCGTACAGGAGGACCTGAGATTTGTGATGTTTGCACCTATCCAGGTTCAGTTGTGGATCTGCGTGGCTGGTGTTCCTAGGAGGGGAGGAAGGAGCAGATGTATCTGGTAGAATCTGCCAGGATTTCAAAAAGGAAAGGCCTTTTTTCCAAGAAGTCTATGACATGAGCAGTTCCATCTTTCATGATGGTAATTTTTGTGGGGTATCCCCGTCTGTAGCTGATGTCATGGTCCCTTAGTGCTTTCGTTATAGTAGTCAGATTTTTCTTTTCATCAATGTGTACTGGAACAGATCCACATAGAACTGGAGCCCTGAGTATTGGGAGGGGATATGATCATTTCTGTGCATTCCAGACATGAGCTTCTCCTTTACATGGAAGAAGTGTAATCGTAATATTACATCTCTTGGGATTTGGTCTGTGAGATGAGGAGGTTTTAGAAGACGGTGCACTCTGTCAACTGTAACATTTAGGTCAGAAGCGTCAGGAAATCTTTAAACATCTGAGTGACATACGGGCCCAGGTTAGCTTGTGCAACTGATTCAGCGGTTCCCCTTGTCTTCAGGTTATCCCTTCTGGACCTGTCTTCGATATCTGCTATCTTAGCTTTGACCCACTCCATTTATTCATCCTTCCCCTCTGCATCATCCACAAGATCATTGATGGTAGTGGCAAACTCCCCCATCTTTTGTTCTATGTGGTCCACTCTGGTTTCAACATGTTTTAGTTCTTTGTTAAATTTATGCATACTTGACATCAAGTCTCTCTGCAGCAAGCTTCTAAGAGACATCAGCATATCCTTCATAACAGTATCTAATACTGGTTGGTTAGAAGTCAGGAATTCTTCAATAGAGTCGGGCAATTCCCTTGAATCAGTGTTATAGCTCACTTCATACTCCTTGTGGTGCTTATCCAGTTTAAATCTGGATTTCTCTGGGCTGCCAGAGAGAGGTGTGGATTTACCTGAAGCAAAGCTGTGTGGAAAGCTGCTCCCTGGTACTTGTAGTCCCTGCTGTGAGAGCCGTGTACTGTTTCTGGAAGCTGTGGTTGCAGGGCCACGGCGCCATTTTGCTTGCTCCCATGTTGCTGCTGAGCAAAGAAAGCAGTAAGATTCTGAGGCTTTTTTGCCTTCCTTTCTTCTCTTGGTCACGATCATGAGTGCTGTGGGTGTCTGGCTTCCAATCTGCGTGTGGTAGGTGAGTAGATGCCGCCCCTGGAAGAATGATTTGAATCCTTTCATCCCCCGTGCTGCTGGAGCTACACTAACATGCGGCCATCAATCTCCGCGGCTAGCTCCGCCCCCGTTAAATCTTTTTTAACTGCCGATATAGCAACGGGTTGGGGGGACAAGGTAGTCCACATTTTAAGAATCTTTTTTCTGGCTGCCACAAGACAAAGATGAATCCATTGTGTAGTATTGGTGCTGCTGTTGTCAGAACTTGCTTGACTGGATGCACTGTAACTAAACAGTAGTAAGAGGGGTGTTTTGGAGATGCATATTTTGGTTACACTCTGCACAAAAATTATTACTTGATCCCAGAAAGCAGAGATGGAAGGACATTGCCAAAATCTATGAGCTAACGGCGATTTGAAATATCTGCATTGGGGGCATGTTGGGAATTTGGAGGTAGGACCAGGGAGGGAGGAAAGGGATAAATGCTTTATGGATCAGCTTAAATTGTGTTTCTCTCCACATTTTGTAATGTGTTTATGAAGGTAACCTTCTTGTTCCCCAAGTCTTCCTCAGGAAAATCTTTATGCCGTTTTCTAAAGAGCTTTGGGTGTATTAGTACTTACAGCAGATTGTATTGAGTTGTAGGGAACCAATATGGAGTATGCCCATTGACTGATTGAAGTAAGCAATCTATTGTGGGAATCAGAATTTTTTAGAAGCTTCTCTACAGCAAGAAGAGATGTAGGAAATCATCTGGTAGTAGTATAAGAGATGCATTTGGGGAAGATGAAATTCATTTAAAAGTTCTGCGAAAAGTTTTGGTTTCATAGTGTCCAAATGATAAAGGCACTTTAACCTGCAGTGTGCCATATGTCAAAGGGCTTTGTGGTCTGCTTCTTGAGGGAACAACGGATTTCTGTGTAGCAAGGTGTCGTGAAATGTAAGGCGAGAGATTTAAGATTAAGATTCTTCCTGATCTCTCTCCAAGCAATGAGAGTGTCCTGAATCAAGATGTGTTGCTGTAGATTCTTTGGGAGAGATTGGAATTTACTGTATAGCACCCCTGAAAGTTGGTAAGGATGGGCTTTATTGGTTTCTAGAGCATAATTACCATAGTGTTAGGTACCTGGTGTTGAGCCTACTTGGTAGGAGAAGACCTCTCTTATGACTCTGCTTCAGGGCTCACCGGAATGGAGACAGTGGTCCCGTGAGCACAGCGGGGTAGGATTGTCTGAGCAGGTTGCAGCGGCAGATGTGATGCTGGATGAGAACTCCCAGAGGATTGACTTGCAGGAGATGACTGGAAGGCAGCAGCCAGAGGACGGATGGTAGCCAGGCAGTGGCTACAGGACCTGGACAGGACACAGCACACTAGAAGCAAGGCATAAGCATAGTCAGGCAGGCCGGATCAGAATGGGTAGGCAAGCAGGCAGGTGCAGCAGGCTGAAGCAAGGTCAGTAGGCAGGCAAGGTTCGGCAACAGAGGTTAGGCAGGAATCCAAAAGCAGGGTCAAACAAGCCAGGACTGGAGAGATCAGAGTGGTCAGACAGGAGCCGGGTTTGGTAGACACAGGAAGAAAAGCAGGAATCGGGAACTAGGGTACAAAGCTGCAGACAAACAGCACCGCACAAGTGCAGCTGAGTTCCTCTTATAGGGCCACTGGCGCCAAACAGTGTTAGCACGTGCCCACGCGCGCTCGTTGCGTTCGCACCCATTGCGCGCACACCAGTACCCATCGCGCACGTGCGCACGCCTGTAGTGCACGGCGGGGCTCACACACACGCTGATGCTCAGAATGATCAGCAGCATGCGTGCGCATGCGCGTATGCCTATTCGCAGTTTCTGTGCTGGTGGATCCCTGACACATAGACAAAGGATTGAGAGAGCCAGTCTAAATCATATTTAACTAGGCAAGCAAAGTTATACACCCTAGGTGTGTTTTTTTTAAAGATTTTTGATAATGTGCTGTATATAAAGATCAATCTCCCTACTGCTCTGCCTCTAGGACTAAGTCCATGAGGGTGAAACATGTCAGAGAGGGGCGGTCTACGTTTTGCCCTTGCCATTGAACCCCTTGTCCAGTTAATCCATTCAGATTCCAATGGCAAAGGAGTGGAACTGGAAGGACAACACCACAAACTCTGTCTCTTTGCAAACCGTGTATTCTTTTTCCTGATTTCACCTCCCACTTCCTTACCCACTTAAGAACCAGGCCTATTCTGACACTTTCTGTTTACAAGTAAAAATCTTTTTTTTTTGTTTTTGCAAGAAAATTACTTAGAACCCCCAAATATTATACATACTGTATATATTTTCTTAGCAGAGGCCATAAAGAATAAAATGGCAGTCATAGCAATTTTTTATGCGCAACGGTTTTTCGAACGTAATTTTTTTGAAAAAATACACTTTAATTAATTAAAAAAATAAAACACAATTTGTTTGTAAAATATGAAAGATAATGTTACGCTGAGTAAATAGATATCAAAAATGTCACGCTTTAAATTGGCAAGCTTGTGGAATGGCGCCAAACTACTATACTTAAAAATCTCCTTAGGCGATGCTTTAATTTTACAGGTTACCAGCTTAGAGTTCCAGAGGAGGTCTAGTGCTAGAATTATTGCTCTCGCACTGACATTTGCAGCGATACCTTACATGTGTGATACAAACACCGTTTACATATGTGTATTTCAATTTCTTCTGCCCCCAAGCACAGGAAACAGGGGTTCTTTAAAAAAAAAAAAAAAAAATTATTATTACTCTTCTTTTTATTGCTTTTTTATTTTTACACTGTCCCTTTACATTTTTTTTAATCATTTTTATTGCCATCACAAGAAATGTAAACATTTATTGTGACAAAAATAAAGCATGACAATTCCTCTTTATGGAGAGATGTGAGGTCAATAAGACCCCACATCTCTCCTCTACAATGGAAAGCATCAGATTAAAAAAAATAATAATCTGATGCTTTGAAATAAAATGCCTTTACATTGCCAGTGAACCGGAAATTAATTAATGATGTCACTCCCGTCCTCCTAGACCATAGAGATGAGCAGAGGCCCTATTTCCTCTGTTTATCTTTGTAGCCAGCCGCCACCAACACTGGATCAGTTCTCAGGCTTACCGAGCAGCCAGGTACAGTAAACCTGATTGCCGCAGGAAAGCCACTTCTGAAAGTGATCCAGCGGCTAATCAGTCACTCTAATCACTTTAAATAGAATGGCGCCTGAGGAAAATTTTAATTCTGGGTATATGGCATATAACTGCATCCATAATCCTTGTGTTAAGTGTCAAAGTAATGACATATTTTCCCAGTTAGGATGTCGGCAAGTGGGTAAATTCGAGGCAAAATTAACACGATTGCCCACATTTCAGGTCTAGCGGTCAATCCCCATAAAACTCAAGCTCTTAAAATGGAGGTCCGCCCACTCCTCCAAAAATTAGAAGCCAGCAGCTGCACATTCTAAAGCTGCTGGCTTTTAATAATAGGACACTTGTCTGTCCTGGATAAACATGTGCAATTAGTTTTGTTCCGAATTTGTTTTTTAAAGAATTTCGACAAATTCGTTAATCCGGAAATATTCCAATTAACAAAAACCTGTTTAACAAAGTTTTCTGAATATTCGTAAATTCTAATATTCGTAAATTTCAATATCCAGAAATTCGTAAATTAGAAAATTTGAAAATCTGAAAATAAGCATAAAAATTCAAAGATTGAATATCTGAAAATAAGAAGAAATTCAAAAATTAAAAAACCTGAAAATTCCAAAATCCGAAATAATAACTAGCTAATAATAACTTAACTATTACTAACTATTAAATTATAGGTATTGGAATTTCCTTTCAAATTTGGCTGTTAGTGAATGTAACAAATATGAATTATCCAAAATTTTGAATGCCGCATCTAAACGTATAGTACATAATGAATTCATAATAATAAATAACAATAATAATAATAAAAACATTGATATTTTGATACCACCCATTTTAAATAATTCCATGTCTGGAAACTTTATGTGTACCTGTTAACCAAAGACATATAACTGGATGTCCATTGTGTATATCGAATTACCTTACTTGATTTGTATACTGTTTTAAATTAAAATTTTAATTAAAAAAATATTGATATAAAAAAATAATAATAACATTTTATTATTATTATTTCCATTCCATTAGTTTAGATGTGGCATTCGTTATTTTGGTTAATTTGTGACTTTGGATAAATTTGTATTCCTTCACTAACAGCCAAATTTAAAGGGAAATTCCAGTACCTATAATTTAATAGTTAGTTATTAATGGTTAGTTAGTTATTATTTAAAATTTTCAAAATCTCGTCCTTTCGAATTTTCGGATTTTCTTTCGTATTCTTGGATTTTCAAATCTTTGAATTTCCAGGTTTCTGAATTTTCGAATTTTCAAATTTCCAGATTTTCCAATATTCAAATCTCGAATTTATGAATTTTTGAATTTTCTAATTTAAACTCCAAGAACTGTTTGCAACCTTCCGAACCTTCTCGGGGCTACAAATTAATTTTGATAAGAGCGAAATTTTGGCGCTTAACCCACATGTGTCTCAAAGCTGGATTGACTCATCCCAATTCATAGTGGAAAAGCATTATATCACCTATTTAGTTATCCACCTTGGTAGAGTACCCTGATCTTTGTATAGTCTAAATTATCCTAGAGTCAGAGACAAGAACAAACCTCATTGAAGTCTTTGGGACCCACACTAGAAAAATCAAAAGTGCCCATTTTAAAGGCTTATATGCAAGTAATTGTGCATACAATGGTTATGGGGGTTTGGGTACTGCCTTGGGGGACATGCATCAATGAAAAAAAGTTTGTAAAAAACATAATTTTTAAATGAGCAGTGATTTACTGATGCTTAAAGTGAAAGCATAAAATGAGAAATAACGAGGGCATGGCCGGCAAGCGGAGAAGATGGCCACTTAATCTCTCTGCTCTGTCTGCTGTCTGCTCGCCGGAGCTTTCTATCAACACACAGAGCCTCGGAGAACTGCGGTTTCGCCGCCAATAGAGTCATAGTTACATAGTTACATAGTAGGTGAGGTCAAAAAAAGACACAAGTCCATCAAGTCCAACCTATGTGTGAGATTATATGTCTGTTATATACCTGTATGTTGTGGTCGTTGAGGTGCATATCTAATAATTTCTTGAAACTATGTCGGGCAATAACAGGCCTCATGTCCTAACAGGACTGATTCCAGCCTGTGAGAATGACAGATTTCTTCTCCCAACTGTGCTGCTCTCATGGCCAAGATGGCACCGGCAGATCACATCACGCCTCACACAGCAGCTCCAGCACAGGGGAACGACATCTGCAGCATTTCTCTCCCAACTTTGGCCGCATACAGCACCAAAAGGGATATGCTCCCCAAGCCTCATCCAGCTCTTCCAGCCCTGATAAAGCCAAGCATAAGCCTCATCCATGTACAAACTCAGCTCCTGAGGTGAGCGATGCCTCTATCTGTTTGGTAGGCACCAGGGAGCTGCAGGACTCAATTATGGAGTTCCCTACCAATAATCAATCGGTACTCAATACCACTCTCAAGATTATGCTGGTCTCTCTGAGAAGCACCATCCACTCTGATAAATTATCTTGGGTACAGCAATTCAGGGCAGATATAACTGATGTGAGGGATAGAGTGACACATGTGGAGGATAAGATGGGGAAGTTCGCCACCACCTTTAACAAATTCATAGACGCCCACAATGGACAAGAAAATGACATATCTTGGATGAAATAAAAAATTGCTGAGCTGGAGGATCATGCCAGGTGCAATAATGTTAAAATAAGGGGCATACCTGAATTGGTCAAACCTCCTGATCTGAAAGCTTATTTTACTAATATGATGAAAACTGCCTTATCAGATGCTTCTCTAGAGGACCTAACTATAGACCATATTCACAGATTGCCAAAACCTAATCATATCCTTGCACACCTTCCCAGGGACACTATTGCTCACATCCACTTTTTCTATACCAAGGAAAAATTACTAGCGCCCTTTAGGAAAGTAGATCAACTTCCAGAACACCTCCGGACATTTTCTATTTTGTGGATTTATCCACCCATACCATGCAACAATGGAGACAACTGGCCACAAACACAAAGCCTCTCCACAATCATCACATTGGCATTATCCAGCAAAGCTCCTCATTACCAAAGAGGATCATAACTACACGGTCACTTCTCTAGCTGACAGAATTTGCCTACTGCATGAGTGGAGCATACTGGAGCTCACAGCTCCGGATCAGCTCGATCCCCCTAATGATTGACCCTCTGTATCTATAACCTACAATATGTATTTGTCTTACCTTATCAAACATGACACATATAGTACTACAAAACTATACTTCCCTCTTTATTCCTTTATCCTCTTCACTGGCCGTTGACGAACCCAACAAAACAATGACATTCAAAATTTCCTCTTTAAACGTAAAAGGCCTGAACAGCCCAGCCAAAAGACAAATGGCTCTGAAGTATGCTATCCGGTTGGACTGTGCAGTGTTTTGCCTACAGGAAATCCATTTTGCTGCCAATAAGATGCCCACATTTCCCACATGTATTTACTTCCAAAGCCCCATCGAAGAAGAGAGGAGTGCTGATTGGGGTCAGAGATACGATCGCGTGCAAACGTGTGGATACTGAAACTGACACACAGGGTCGATACGCAGTGCTAATATGTCAGATCAACAACGTTCTGTACTCCATCATCAATGTCTATTTACCCTAGTCAAACCGATTTCTTCACTACAGAAGATTTAGAAGAAGATCCAACCTATGTGCCAAGGTCACATTATTCTATGTGGAGACTACAATGCTGTATCTAACCGACAAATGCACACCACCACCCCGTCACCTCACCGCCCCCATAGAAATACGCTGTCACAAGTTTTAGAAACCTCCTCTTTATTTGACGTTTGGCGTTGTCATAACACAACAGAAAAGGACTAAACATTTTTCTCCCACGGACATAATACTTGCTCTCATATAGACTTATTTCTGATCGATAAGTTCTTACTCCAAAATGTGCTCAAATCGGACATTGGCAATATGACATGATCAGACCATGCCCCGGTGTTCATTACGGTGGGGAGGGGAGGGCTGGGGACGAGAGCAAACCGCTGGCGCAATGACGTCTTGATGTTGTCTCAACCAGAACATACAGTAAAAACCACATACAAAATTGACTGAAATATTTTTTTGAAATCAATGCTCCATCCGCCGCCATCCCCTTCTCCTTATGGAGCTCACATAAGGGATATATCCAAGCGTTATGATGAAATTGAGACTGGTGGAGAAGAGGCGAAAGACACAGCGGCTAAACAATATCTTGTCCAATATCAAACGGTTAGAACCAGCACACAAGCAGAAGTCTACATCCCACATATTAGAGCAACTAAATCAGGTGAGACTTGAGCTGAGATTGCTTCTAATGACTCAATAAGCAATCAAACCAGATTGGGTCCATATGGAACATCAGGCAGTACCTCACTTCACTCTTAATTACCTAATGTGGTGTCCCCCTAAAAATCGCCCATCAATTTTGTCTCCAACACTTTCCCACTCATATTCATGATGAGAAAACAGTGGTCATCAACCCTGTCCTCAGGGCCCACTAACAGGCCAGGTTTTATGTATTACCTTTGGGAGATGCAGACAAGAATACTGCAATCACTGAGCAGCAATTGATCTCACCTGTGATGTATTTCAGTTATCTTGCAAACCTGGCCTGTTAGTGGGCCCTGAGGACAGAGTTGATGACCACTGGCCTAAAAGGTCACACAGAATTAACTTCCCAGATCCGCCCGCTCGCCTTTCTATTCCACAATTCACAATTCTTTCCTGGAATGAATATTAAAGAATTTCAATGGTGGTTGGACAAGGGGATAAACAGAATCGGGCACTTCTTTAATCTTGCTGGCCCACTCACCCTTAACCATTGTATCGGCAAACTAGAAATGGCCACCTCTGAGAGATTTAAATTCCTCCAGATTTCCAATTTTCTCCACTCATTGTGGAAGAATAAATCTTCCCCTCCTAACAATACACCATATGAACACTGGTGTGCTCTGGCCATGGAGCAGAGAGGAGGAATCTTGGTGATCTAGGAGTCAATTGCGAGGGTCAATTCTAAACCCAGCTATATGACACAATGGGAAAGGGACCTCTCACGGGAGTGGGACATAGAAGAATGGTACACTGCAACCTTAAGGGCCTACCAAGGAATTTGAAATGTTTTTTACAGTTCCGTCAGGAGATACTTGATTTTTTGCCTCTACCCTTCGCCTCCTTTCCTGCTCTCTTTTCCTTCTTTTCTTCCATCTCTTCCCTATCTACTTCTCTTCAAACTTTATTGTTATTTTATAATGAGCAATCCCAACCATAATATACAAACAACGATGATCAGAAATGCTCTGTGAAGCGGTAGTTGGCCCCACAGCCCATGACACAGTTTGATCGCAGTAGGGGTGTCGGAGCGAGAGGGCCAACTCCATTCCCTCACTTAACCACTTCAATACCAGGCACTTATGCACCTTCCTGCCCAGACCAATTTTCAGCTTTCAGCGCTCTCACACTTTGAATGACAATTACTCAGTCATGCTACACTGTATCCAAACAAAATGTTTATCATTTTCTTCTCACAAATAGAGCTTTCTTTTGGTGGTATTTAATCACCACTGGGTTTTTTATTTTTTTGCGATATAAGCAAAAAACAGCGAAAATTTTGAAAAAAACATACTTTTTTTAGTTTCTATTGTAAAATTTTGCAAATAAGTCATTTTTCTTCATAAATTTGTGCCAATACTTATACTGCTACATATCTTTGGTAAAAATAACCCAAATTAGTGTATATTATTTGGTCTTTGTGAAAGTTATAGAGTCTACAAACTATGGTGCCAATCACTGAAAATTGATCACACCTGATGTACTATCTCACCTGAAGGCCTATCTCATTTCTTGAGACACTAACAAGCCAGGAAAGTACAAATACCCCCCAAATGACCCCTTTTTGGAAAGTAGACAGTCCAATGTATTTACTAAGAGGCATGGTGAGTTTTTTGAAGTTGTAATTTTTTCCCACAATTCTTGGGAAAATTAAGCCCCCAAATTACACCCCAAAATACATTCTGCTACTCCTCCTGAGTATAGCGATACCACATGTGTGAGACTTTTACATAGCCTGGCCACATACACAGGGCCAACATTTAAGTAGCACTTTCATGCATTTTACAAGCATAAATTGCACATATCCTTTTTCAACCACCTATTACATTTTTTAAGGCCCTGAAGCACCAGAACAATGGAATTATTCACAAAATGAACCCATTTTGGAAAGCACACACCCCAACGTATAATCTGCGAGGCATAATGAGTCTTTTGAATGGTTAATTTTTTTTCCAGAAGTGTGAAAATGTGGAGAAAAATGAAAATGCATTTTTTTACACAAAGTTGTCCCTTTATAAGATATTTATAACGCATAGCATGTACATAGCAAAAATTACACCCCAAATTACATTCTGCTACTCCTCCTGAGTATGGCGATACCACATGTTTGAGACTTTTACACAGCCTGGCCACATACAGAGGCCCAAAATCCAAGTAGCACCTCCAGGCATTCTAGCAGCATTAATTACACATATAATTTTCTGACTACCGATCACATTTTTGAAGGCCCTTCATATTTCTAACACATAGCAGGTACATACCAAATAACAAAGATTACCTGTGGTTTTAGAAGTGCGGTGATCCACAGAGGAGAGCATCGGTCCAGGCAGCAGGCAGGAATGAGGTCAGCGACAGCAAAAGCAATCATCCAGGCAGCAGGCAGGAATACTGTCCATAGTTCGTACAGGCAGAGATACTGTCATCACAGCCAGAGCACAGCCAAAGCACAGGTCCAGGTAGAAGGCAGAGGTGTCCCGGCAGAAATACTGTCCAAAGTCAGTAGAGGCAGCAGGCAGATATATGGTCAACACAGCCAAAGTATTAGTCCATCAGCAGGAAAAACATGGTCCATAATGTCATGGGTCATTACTGGCAACAATATGGTCAGCACAGCCAAAGTATTGGTCCAGGCAGCAGGAAGGACCATCAAGCTTAGGGCCAGGGGGACAGGGGTAGAGGCTTCTCCCACCCAAATCGCTTTGAAGCCTCGGGGCAACCAGACCCTGTTCAAGGGGCACAGAAAACGAAAAACTGTTTTTCTCTACTCAGAACGCTATTCTGAAGCCCCTCACATATGTGAGACCCCTGTGTACTAAAGTAGATGGCCAAAAGATCAGTCCAAGTGGCAGGCAAAAACATTGTCGATTAACAGGCCAAGGTCGGTGCAAGTGGAAGTCAGAAACGTGGTTTAAATCGGCAGGCAGAGGCATCGTCGGTAAACAGGCTGAGGTCGGTGCATGTGGAAGTCAGAAACGTGGTTTAAATCGGCAGGCAGAGGCATCGTCGGTAAACAGGCTGAGGTTGGTGCACGTGGAAGTCAGAAATGTGGTTTAAATCGGCAAGCAAAGACATCCTCGGTAAACAGGCCAGGGTCAGTTAATTAACATGGTAGCAGGCAAATGGGGAAATGGCAGTCTGGTAATAATAAAGGGAACTAATATTGGATGGATGTATGATAATTTTTGAAGCAATCTCCGATGCACAGGCCAGGTTGGGAGGGACATTGGGGACAATAATAGCTGGACTCTCTTCTTACTCCTCCTCTGCTGCATACACGGCATTTCTTTTGGCATCTTCTTCCAGATTCTGTGGGGGGAATGCTATAGGGAAAGTGTTGCTCATGAAGTCGACTCACATTATCAGATTGAATGCTTCCTGGGGCGGGACCTTGTTGGTAAATGAGGGCAGTGACAATGTCTTCAATATACTTGAGATAGGTGATTTGTTGGTTTTGAGTTGCTTTTTGGTAGCAGACAAATGAATTAAAAAGGGCCATGTGAAACAGGTGAAATGCAACTTTCTTGTACCAGTAATGGGACTTTCTGGTTGATAAATAGGGCTGTAGCATCTGATCATTTAAATCCACCCCCCTCATATACATATTGTAGTCGTGGACACATTCGGGCTTTACAATGGGGCTGCGTCTTCTTTAGATCTCCATCACGGTGTCATTGTGGATGGTAGAGAGGATGTGGACATCTTTCTTGTCCCTCCACTTCATGGCCAACACCTCCTCGTTCCTCATGAATGCCGATTCTCCGTTTTGCAACTTTTTTGCCAAAAGATTTTGTGGAAATCCCTCACGGTTTTTTTTAAAGGTACCACAGGCCGGGGTTTTTTTACTGTAAAGATGATGAAAAAGGGGCAGGCTGGTATAATAGTTATTGACATATAGATGGTATCCTTTTTCAAACAGGGGGTATGTCAGCTCCTAGACAATTTTCCCACTGGTTCCAATATATGTGGGGCAGTCACGGGGCTGGAGCTGGGAGTCTTTGCCTTCATAGATCCAGAATGTGAAGACGTATCCAGTGGCTCGATCACATAATTTATTTAATTTCAGCCGATTACCTGTCTCTCTTGTTTGGTATATACTGCTTGAAGTGCAGTCAGCCAGTGAAATGTATGAAGGACACGTTCACACAATTTTTTTGGTCTGGGATGAAAACTTCTCTAAATCGCTGGGAAAAGGAATTGATTAGGGGGCTTATCTTGTACATTTTGTCATGGTTGGGATGATCTTGGGGAGGGCATTGTGAATTGTCATTAAAGTGGAGAAAACGCATAATCATGTCGTATCTTGTCCTGGACATGATAGCGGAATATATGGGCATCTGTTGGATGGGGTTGGTGGACCAATATGCATGGACTTCGTTCTTTTTTGTAAGCCCCATATTGAAAGTAAGGCCCAAAAACAATTTAAATTCATCCAGTGTGACACATTGCCACTGGAACATGCGGGAGTAGGAAGAATTGGGGTTGGCAGCAATAAATTGGGATGCATACAAATTAGTTTGATCCACCATATTTTGCAGAAAATCTTGTGGAAAAAATAAAGAAAAATAATCGAATAGAGAAAAATTTGTAGCGTCGGGCTGCACACCTGGCTGTGCGGTGAAAGGGGGGATGATAGCGGATCCTGAGTTGGCAGGCAACCATAAGGGGTTTGCCAGGGCATCGGGAAGGTAGGACTGGGGCTGGGTTCTTCGGGTTGGGCGTGTAATTCCAGTACTTGTACTGGGCTCCTCTTCCTGGGGTCTGGCGCTGCTGGTGGTGGGCAGATCTCCTGATCTTGGTCCTGATCTTGGTCCTGATCTTGGTCCTGATCTTGGTCCTGATCTCGGTCCTGATCTCATTCTTTTGGGAGGGACGGTTTCCTCCGCGGACTCTGATCCACTATCCTCCACTGGCTCGTATTCCGAACCAGAATCGGATGATGGGAGCTCCCCGCTGCTCTCATCATCCGACATGGCAAGAATCTCATATGCCTCCTCAGGTGTGTAAACCCTTTGGGACATTATGGCAATGCTTATTGGCGGGCCTGTGTAATGGTACTGCTGGTGGTAGTGGTACCGATTGAGGTATTAGTGGCGGGCCTGTGTTGTGATACCGATGGCGGTACGGGTGGTGGTGGTGGTGGCGGTACCGGTGGTGGTACAGGTGGTGGTGGTACCGATGGAGGTACAGGTGGTGGTACCAATGTGGTGGTACGGGTGGGGGTGGCGGTACAGGTGGCGGTATGGGTGGTGGTGGTACCGATGGCGGTACTGACGGTGGTGCGGGTGGTGGTTGTACCGATGGCGGCACTAGTGGCGATACTGTTAGCAGCCTGTGTGGCAGTATAGATGGTGGGCCTGATGGCGGTACTAGTGGCGGTACTGGTGGTGGTACCGATGGCGGTACTGGTAGCCTGTGTGGCGGTACCGATGGTGGTGGGCCTGTGACAGATGGGCTGATTGACAGATGGGCTGATTGACAGATGGGCTGATTGGCTGGGCTGTGTGACAGGTCCTCTTTATTGGGGGGGGCGTGTTGTGCACAGTACAGTACAATACAATAAAATGTCAGACAGACACTGATTTCACTCACTGATCCCTGCTCTCTCCTCACACGATCGGTGTGTGAGGAGAGAGCAGGGATCAGATAGTAACAGCTACTCAATGTTTACATTTGTGACCGGCTGTGATTGGACACAGCTGGTCACATGGTAAACAGCCAATTTCATTGGCTGTTTACCCTGATCGGGGAAGCACTGTGTCCAAGGGACACTTGCCTCCCTCGATCCCTGCTCTGCATGCCTTCAGCGCGACGCTGAGTTTGTTGTGACAGATGATCAGCTGTGACTTTGACACAGCCGATCATGTGGTAAACAGCCAAATTCATTGGCTGTTTACCGTGATCGGGGAAGCGCTGTGTCCGAGGGACACATGCTGTCCCCGATCACCGTGCTGCACGCCTCCGTGGGCGCGCACCGGCATGTTATCCTGCTGGACGTCATATGACGCCCAGTCAGGATATCGCAACCACTTCCCAGACGTCAATATGCTATTGACCGGGCGGGAAGTCGGAATAATCAATGTCCAACAGATTAAATAATCCAAAACTAGCTAGTGTAATGACGTAGGATATTCTATGTTTTACATTTATGTAAAACATAGACAGGTGGTTCTAATGCTTTTGTAAACGTTGTTCTTACTTATGAAAACTTAATAAAAAACTATTGAAAAATAAATATTTATTATTAAAGAAGACTGTATAAAGAATAATTTGTAAAAAGTAAAAAGCCATATGTGGAACATTTTGAACTGCTCATGCATGTATATGTATCCTGTACACTATAAGCACTCATACATTATATTTTTTTTTTTGGTATGTCAGCATAGTGAACAGGATTTTTTTCTGACATGTCATTTAGCTTAGTGCAAGTACCATTTACTACACAGAAGGCCAGTCCCATTCTTTAATTTATTTATCTATTATTTATTTATGTATTTATGTATTTTTTAAAGAATTCATCTTAAATAAATTGTTGATCTGGGTTATATACTGCACCTTATAGGGACAAAATTCCCAAAAGCATCAATAACTGATTGTTCAAAATTAATTGCAAACTAGGGCTGTAATGTACACATTAAAGATCACTGTACAATCATATAAATTAAAAAAATGATAATAATAATATTGCTTTTACTATTTTTTTTTATTAATTTATTAACTTGTATCTTATTACTATTCATATAAACTAGATGGATCAATGAATAGTTAAAGTGAAGAGACATAGTAAGACTTGTATAATGACAGTTTGCATGGGAAAGCAGATGGTGATCAGTAAATTTAGTGTCTGTTTCCTGGGGGAATCCGGCAGAAACTTTCATCCAATAAAATATCAGGTTTGTTGTTCTTTGGTGACTTAATTGTTCTTTTGTTCTATTGTGAATGGAGCGGTCCCACCACTGTAATCATGTGTGGGTCTTGTGGTGTCTCTACTGAGCGCTCAGCTCAGGTGTCAGTAGTCCCGGGAGAACGGCACACAGAAGGTTTACAATCACTCTAATAATGAAGAATGATGTCACCGGCTTTACTATTCTCTACAATCTGCTGCAATGTGCGAGCTATTGTAATCATATGGTAACCAGCTATCACCTATTAATGGAATCTAACACAACAGCGATAGTAAAATCTGAGTAAGACACAAGAAGTACAAAAGTCCAAATGTGTCTCCAAACTTTCATCTAATAGAATAAACTTCTGCTGTTCTCTGAAAAGGTCTAATAATACTTTACTAAAGAACTGCTTTCCAGTATCAACTATGCCAAGAGAAATAAAAGTTATAAAGTTTTGTAGTTTCTTTTGCTAGATTTTCAGTATATATTATATTTAACATTCAGATGCAAATATACAAAATAATGTTATTATTATTAGCAGGTAAAATATTAACATGTACAGTATATAATAATTAAAGATGATTAAAATATTACAATAAATACTATAAATAACAGACATGATTTGTGAAGAAAGGTTATGTAATATACACAGACGTTTTGTTCATGCAATGTTTCTATAGGGTCAAATAAAATGTATGGATGGTTTGTTTGTGAAATGCATCTACAGGGACAAATATTTTTCTTTTAGCATTTGAATCACTTTTGCCCTCTCACCTGTACACCACCTATGGTCCAGACAAATGTTTACATTTCTCTATGAACCTATTGATTCAGCAATAACTTTGTAATTACCCACTGGGTAACTGCTGACAGCCAGAAAGGATGCATGGAAGCATTACATGGCTACACACTCTTCTATTCTACCTCATAAGATCCTTTAAAACAGGCTACCTATCTAGAATTAGCTGCACTAACAGGTTGAGGACTTGTGCAAAACAAGGCACATGTATGAACTTTTCCTGCCAAGCAGGTTGGTACTGTTGTCATACATGACTTTTCCTGGCAGATGATGGCACGTCATCTCTGGGCCTAAGAGCTTACAGAATTTCTGCCCCAGTGTGGATCCTGTCCCCTAGACATAGCAGCTGTGACACTGCATGGCATCATTTTGCCTAAACAGGCTTAAAAGCTGCGGTCAAAATCTGTTAACATGTGCCATCTTAATCCAGATGTGCCATCTTGAACAGAAAAAAAATAAAATTATTTCTAGTTGCAGTCTACTTTCTCTCTCTCTCAGAAAAGTGGCCTGGCCAAAAAGGATTACCAGCATAGCAGCATTTTTGTCAAATTTAGCTTTATATCGTATGTTAAAGAGGAAGACAATTTTCATTTGCAGATCCAATCTGTTCATTCTGCCCCTCGTAAATTGTGGCTTATTTAATGAAGGCTTGAAAAATGTGGCACAACTCTGTTCAAAGTTTATGTTTTCAATTTAAAATAAAACTATACTCCCTTTTTAGTTCCAAATGTAGTATGCCCATGAGCCTCGGTCCATACAGGCTTAATATCTGTGGTGCAAGCATGTAACATTTTTCCATCTTCAGTCTCCTATAAAATATATCTTTTTAATGCACATATGCAAAGTGCTTGCTCTCTCCTTTAGAAATTGCAGCCTGTCTATTTTTTTATATTTTCAGATATAATATACCTGCTCAGTCAGTCAGAAATTGCAGCCTGTTCACACAGGTTTAATATATGTAGTGCAAAGCTGTACATATTTTGCCTTGTCAGTCTCTAAAAAAAATTTTTTTTTTCATTTCCACATGCAATATGGACTTATACACCAGTATAAGAGTGATTCCAAATAGTGGTTGTGATTTCATGATGAACAATATGTCACACATTTCATATCTATCTTTGCATTTTGTCTGACACAACTAATGCTGTGTCTTTTTCAATGTTTGTAATAACAAATTCATACTTTTTAAACTATTTTTGGATACGTCCTTTTGGAGTTATTGCCCTTTAAAGTCCCACTAGAGGGTTTTCTTTTTGTTTTGTGTTCCATAATAGGGATGGGGGCAATTTCTCCTATACTCCACTATATTAACAGAAAGGTCATTCAAGCAGTCCTCACTGGGGCAATCATAAGATGAAAATCTGCCTCTTAGCTGATCCAACAATCGAAATCCGGACATCGAGTCTGCGGGACCCGCGGTCACGGTCACGGAGCATGCGCCGGGCGGGCGCGCGTATGCCCACAATGCCGCATCTTAAAGGGGACGTACCTGTATGCCCTTTTGCCCACCCGTGCCATTCTGCTAATGTATATCGGCGTTCGGTGGTCGGGAAGGGGTTAAATACATTTTTAAGTTTTACTTGCTATGTTGTGGACACAACAAATAAACAGTCAGTCAGTTTTTTTTTTTTTTAAAGTTTTTATTGATGGTATACAGATGATAACATGAAATGAACAGATGCGGATGCAGCCGCTATATAAGTCTTAGATATACAATACAATATTGCAACAGTTTAGAGAAACATGTAAACCAAGCTATAGGTAAAATGTTGAATACAACTCATCCACTGAGAGTGAAAGCCAAGGGAAATTGACAGATAGACTGTATGTTAGTTTTTTGTGGAAGATAGAAGTATATTCGTAATGTTGTCGTATCCTTATGGTAAAGGAATATCCGGGTGGTTATGGTAACAATGGAGTTACTTGAGTGTATTTTATTTGTAGGAGGGATGGGGAGAAACGGGAGATAGATTGTTCGATTGGTCACGTTAGAAAGCGTGTTAGTAATTATGTAGTATATTCATTGAAAAGGGAGAAGGGAAGATCAGAATATTGAAATATGTGAGAATTGATAATGAGGCGGAGTTGAAGTCTTGTATTCCTCGGTTGGATTGTCACAACTCTTGAGTGTGCATTACGTAAGGATTCTGCGGTAGTCGTCCGTTGTAATGAAATGTAACCAACATGACCATATTTGAGTGAATTTAGAGGGCGTGTCCTTTGCCTGATGGATTAATTTCTCCATCTCTGCATTTTGTGAATACGTCGGAACCAGTGCTCCAGGGATGGTGGGTCTGGGGAACGCCATTTGCGTGGGATACACATATTTGCTGCAGTTACCATGTGCATGGCTAAGGAGCGTATGTACATACGTTTCAGATGTGGTGGGTGATGTAGTAAGAATTGTGCTTGGGTGTATTCCAGCGAGTAGGTAGTTATCAAGTGGCTCAGTCTGTGTACATCCTTCCAAAAAGGTTGGATTTTAGAGCATGACCACCATATGTGTAATAAGGATCCGGGCTCTTTTCCACATCTCCAACAATGTGGAGAAAGTGCTGGGTAAATGTGATGAAGTTTGAGGGGTGTTCTGTACCACCTTAAGATTAATTTAAATGTGTTTTCTTGTGCATAAATATTCAACGACCCTTTATGGACAATTGTGTATATGGTTTCCCACTCATTATCTGAGAGGTGTATGGAAAGATCTTTGTCCCATTTATTGTTTGTCCAGTTGTGTAAGGGGTTCTGGTCAGGAAACAGTAAGGCATATGTGTAGGATATGAGGTGTCTCCGTTTTTAAACATATTTCTTCGAATGGGGTGAGTGGTCTTGACCAATCTGAGCTATTAGCCGTGGTATCGAGAAAATGTTTGATTTGTACATACATCCAATAGAGGAGTAGACCCGTTTGAAGTTTAGCTGTTAAGTTGGTATATGAGAGGGGGAGGCCTTTTTCAAAAAAATGTGCAGCTTGGACTTTTTCGTGTGGCCATACCTTTTTCAAAAATGTTGTTTGCATTCCCAGGGTAAAGTCAGGGTTTAGTCTAAGTGGGGTCATCGGGCCTATGTTCGAGATTTTGTGTTTGGTGCAGGCGTGTCTAAATGCGGTAATCGGTAGGGTGAATTAGGGGGTGGGAAGTACAGATAGATGGGGTGTGATTAGAAGTCAGCCACGGAGTTTGAGCTATCAGGATAGGAGATATGGAGTTTTCTAGTTGGACCCAATCTTTAGTTGTGGAGTGTGTATTCCAATCGATAATTCTAGTTAAGTGGCAAGCTTGCTGATATTTCCTGATATCAGGTAGGCCTAAGCCCCCTTTAGTTTAGGGATGGTGAGTCTCGCGTAGTTCAGTCTGGGATGCATTGTACCCCAAATAAAATCTGTGCAAGCTTTACGATAAGCTGTGAAGGAGGCAGGTGGGAGTCTTATCGGGACTGTTTGGAGAAGATATAGTATCCGCGGAAGGATGTTCATTTTTATTATGGCCGCTCTACCAAACCATGAAAAAAGTCCTACAGACCACTTCTTTAGGTCTTGAATTATAGTCTGTAATAAGGATTGGTAATTTGCAGAGTATAGATCTGTTAGGGAGATGGTTAGTTGAATACCTAAGTAAGTAAGTTTGTGGTTGTTCCATTTAAACGGGAAGTTATTTTGGCATTGCGCGTAAAGTTTGGGGGGTAGAGTGATATTTAGGGCGGTGGATTTTGCAAAGTTGATTTGGAGATTTGACAGGAGTTTAAAGTGGTCAAGATTTTTAAGAAGGTTTGGTATAGTTGTCAGAGGTTCAGAACAGTCAGTCAGGTTTATATGGAGTATTTAATGTTTACTACTTCTCCTTTTCACCAGAAAGATTGTACTGCTTTGCTGTGAATAGTACATGTTGGGAACATACCCCTACCCCCTCCATACATACAGACCTCAAAGTGTTTCTTTCTAAGGGCGGGGCTGTGTGAATGGGGGATAAAGGGGGCAGGGACCTCCTGACCAACTCTATTAAGACTTAATACCTACATCACCTAAAAGACATTACCCCCCCTCCCTGAACCTTCCCACCTACCCCTCCTATACCACCACATCTAGACTACCTTCTCTACTTCCTTATCTACTTCTATAGATAAATATCCACCTTTTATATTTATACATGGTAATCATATCCCCCTTATGTATTTATACTTGCACATAAACCCAAGGTAAGTATAGTAGCAAGTCCTAGTTGCAATCTCAGAACACCCAATAAGAGGATAATATGTGACCAGTCTAAACAATGTGGCATATTCACCAGGAGCCTGGCGGACAAGATGTGTGAACTAGAGATATTGTTGTACGAGGAGGATTTGGATTTTGTGGGAATTTCAGAGACCTGGTTCAACAGCTCTCATGATTGGCTGACAAACATTCAAGGGTATACCCTTTACCGCAAGGATAGAGAGGGTAAAAAAGGGGGAGGGGTGTGCCTATATATCAAGAATAATGTACAAGTGAATGTGAGAGATGACATCACTAAGGGAGCTAGGGAGGAGGTGGAATCTTTATGGGTAGAGCTCCAAAGGGATGAAGCTAAGGGGAAAATAATACTGGGAGTATGCTATAGGCCTCCTAACCTGAGGGAGGAAGGGGAGACAGATCTCCTATCACAATTTGGATTAGCAGCAAAAATGGGAAGTGTTATCATAATGGGGATTTTAACTATCCAGACAGACTAGGCAGAGGGAACCGCGCATTCATCTAAGGCTCGCCAGTTCCTAAATGTCTTACAGGACAATTTTATGGGTCAGATGGTAGACGCACCAACTAAAAATAAAGCGTTACTGGATCTACTGATTACCAACAATACAGACCTGATCACGGATATGGAAATACGGGGCGATTTAGGTAACAGCAATCACAGGTTAATTGGCTTCAGTATAAATCACACAAATAGGAAACATAAGGGGAATACAAAGACACTGAATTTCAAAAGAGCCAACTTCCCTAAACTACGAACCTTGCTAGAAGGCATACATTGGAATAAAATCTTAGGAACAAAGAACACGGAGAAGTGATGGGTTAGCTTTAAGAGCATATTAAATAAGAGCATTATCCAATGCATCCCATTGGGTAATAAATTTAAAAGAGCGAACAAAAGTCCTGGATGGCCTAACTTCAATGTAAAAATGCATATAAAAGGAGAAGGCCTTCAGAAAAAAAATACAAGGTTGAAAGATCATCATCAGCATTCAGACTTTATAAAGAATGCAAAAAGAAATGTAAGGGTGCAATAAGATAGAACATGAAAGACACATAGCAGGGGAGAGCAAAAAAAATCCCAAGAAATTATTTAAGCATGTAGACAGTAAAAAAGGGAGGACAGACCATATTGGCCCCATAAAGAATGAGGAAGGGCATCTGGTTACAAAGGATGGGGAGATGGTGAAGGTATTGAATTTATTCTTCTCCTCAGTCTTCACAAGGGAATCGGGGGGCTTCAGTAACCAAAACTGCAGTGTTTATCCTCATGACACAACACAGGAAGCACCTCCATGGTTAACAGAGGACAGAATTAAAATTAGACTTGGGAAACTTAACATTAATAAATCATCGGGACCAGATGGCTTGCACCCAAGGGTACTTGGAGAACTCAGTCAAGTAATTGCCAGACCATTGTTCCTAATTTTTACTGACAGTCTGACTGGAATGGTACCAGCTGATTGGAGAAAAGCCAATGTAGCACCAATATTTAAAAAGGGCCCAAAATACATCCCTGGGAATTACAGAACAGTTAGCCTAACATCAATAGTATGTAAAGTCTTGGAGGGGATGATAAGGGACTATATACAAGATTTTAGTAATGAGAACGGTATCATTAGCAGTAATCAGCATGGATTCATGAAGAATCATTCTTGCCAAACCAAGAACCTACTACTAACTTACTACTAACCTTCTATGAGGAGGTGAGTTGCCAGCTAGATAAAGGAAGGCCCGTAGACACGGTGTATCTGGATTTTGCAAAAGCATTTGACACAGTTCCCCATAAACGTTTACTGTACAAAATAAGGTCAGTTGGCATGGACCATAGGGTGAGTACATGGATTGAAAACTGGCTACAAGGGCGAGTTCAGAGGGTGGTGATAAATGGGGAGTACTCGGAATAGCCAGGGGTGGGTAGTGGGGTCCCCCAGGGTTCTGTGCTGGGACCAATCCTATTTAATTTGTTCATAAACGACCTGGAGGAGGGGGTAAACAGTTCAATCTCTGTATTTGTGGATGATACTAAGCTAAGCAGGGCAATAACTTCTCCGCAGGATGTGGAAACCTTGCAAAAAGATCTGAACAAATTAATGGAGTGGGCAACTACATGGCAAATGAGGTTCAATGTAGAAAAATGTAAAATAATGCATATGGGTGGCAAAAATATGAATGCAATCTATACACTGGGGGGAGAACCTCTGGGGGAATCTAGGACTGAAAAGGACCTGGGGGGTCCTAGTAGATGATAGGCTCAGCAATGGCATGCAATGCCAAGCTGCTGCTAACAAAGAAAACAGAATATTGGCATGCATTAAAAACGGAATCAACTCCATTCTCCCGCTCTACAAGACTCTGGTCCGGCCACACCTAGAGTATGCTGTCCAGTTCTGGGCACCAGTCCTCAGGAAGGATGTACTGGAAATGGAGCGAGTACAAAGAAGGGCAACAAAGCTAATAAAGGGTCTGGAGGATCTTAGTTATGAGGAAAGGTTGTAAGCACTGAACGTATTCTCTCTGGAGAAGAGGCGCTTGAGAGAGGATATGATTTCAATATACAAATACCATACTGGGGACCCCACAATAGGGATAAAACTTTTTTGCAGAAGGGAGTTTAACAAGACTCGTGGCCACTCATTAAAATTAGAAGAAAAGAGGTTTAACCTTAAACTACATAGAGGGTTCTTTACTGTAAGAGCGGCAAGGATGTGGAATTCCCTTCCACAGGCGGTGGTCTCAGCGGGGGGGGGCATTGATAGTTTCAAGAAACTATTAGATAAGCACCTGAACGACCGCAACATACAGGGATATACAATGTAATACTGACATATAATCACACACATAGGTTGGACTTGATGGACTTGTGTCTTTTTTCATCCTCACCTACTATGTAACTATGTAACTATATACATGGTGATCATATCCCCCTTATGTATTTATACATGGTGATAATATCCCCCTTATGTTATTTTTAAACATGGTGATCATACCTCACCTTATATATTTATACTTGGCGATATCACCCTTTATATATTTATACATGGTAATCATATCCCCTTTATATATTTATACATGGTGATCATATCCCCCTTTATGTATTTATCCACGGTGATCATATCCCCTCTTATGTATTTATACATGCCGATAATATCCCCCTTATGTTATTTTTAAACATGGTGATCATATCCCCCCTTATGTATTTATACATGCCGATAATATCCCCCTTATGTTATTTTTAAACATGGTGATCATATCCCCCATATGTATTTATACATGGTGACCATACCCCACCTTATATATTTATACATGGTGATCATATCCCCCTTTATATATTTATACATGGTGATCATATCCCCCTTTATATATTTATACATGGTGATCATATCCCCCTTATGTATTTATACATGGTGATCATATCCCCCTTATGTATTTATACATGGTGATTGTAATGGAACGGCTCACACTCCGTCTGAGTGCTTCCGTCATATACCACTTCCTCCAGTCTGAATATAGATACTAGATATTATAGCCACACATTACAACCAAGAACTAGGCAGGACTCGTTTGGCTGCAAAGCTGAAACTCTTTATTTGAACAAGAATACAGGCTTTTATACACTTGAGAAGGAGGTTTGCCCCTTCTGATCATATTACCTTAACAATTCAAACTGTAACCAGAAACATAAATTAACATGAGCTAATTAACTAGTCATTTAACCAGCCTAGGTGACTCAGATGTCTGACCTTTCAGGTCAGACACTGTTTTCTAGCTCAGAAGACACAATACACATTATCACAAATATAAACGCAGAACTTCACACAATGGCAGACCTACTTGCAATAAACACATTATGACTAGGACCCCAAAGAGTTGGCTTGCTGATGACATCAGCATCTGCATCTGCTATGAGTCCCACACTGGCAGAGACCATCATGGCCTTTTTAATAATGTCCTCTTGCATTACATAACATAACATCTTCCTAAATGCTTGTAGCTCCCTCAAATGCCAGGGCCCATAGTGTGTAGGCAAGAGGCTAACATTCAGTCCCCTCCAAAAGCTTATGTCCCGGGTGAGTCTGTCACATTTCTCCCCCATCAAAAGTCGACTAACAAGGTCCCAAACCTCCCCCTGGTCTGGACATGTGTTAGTCGGGCAGGGAGAACTCACAAAGTCAGTCTACATGATCTCCATTCTTAGCTGCAAGGAATAGTGCAAGGAAAAGTTGTCATCAGTAAGTGTAGGGCAGAGGTCATTGACTCTGTCTGGCTGCCAGCGCTTCAGCTGAGTGGTTTGTAACGTTCCAGGGCTCGGTCTGCTGTTGGGGAGAGGGGCCGATCGCCCCAGCTTTCTGAAGCTGTGGAGGCACAAGGCGGAGGCCAGCGGCGCTCTGCCCTGTTGCCAGCGATTCAGCTGGGAGTGAATGCATCACTACATCAGTCCGAGGCTTGGTCTGCTGGGGATAGAAGCTGATCGCCCCAGGTCCCTGGAGCTGTGGAAGCACTGTTGGTGTTAGGCAGAGGCCAGCAGCACTCTGCCCTGTTGCCAGCCCTTCTGCTGGGTTTCTGTCAGTGGAGACCGCAGGCCCATCCACCGACACCAGCTCAAGCTGCAGATGTAAGGTGCCGATTCCATTCTCTCCCTGGTGCTCCTGCAGAGTTGATTGTTGTGTGCAGAGGCCAGTGGCATTCTGCCCTGTTAGCGCTTAAGCTCTCACATCATCTGCTCCAGCTAACTGTTGGGGAGGGAAAACAGTTTCCTCTACTCTGCTGACTGTTGGGGAGGGAGGACGACAACCTCCTTTCACTTCTCCCCCTGGATCCTGATCTGCTGCTTGGGAGTGCCTGCCACCTCCTCACCCTGGTCCTCCGGAACTGCCGCGGGTGTGGGGCAGAGGTCTTGGACCCTCTGTCCAGTTGTCAGTGCTGCAACTGGAGAAGTTTCTTGTAATGCCACAGAATCTGCTGGCAGAAAATCCAATGTCTTTCACTGTTGTGGGAGAAAAGCCAGCTGCCTCTTCTCTCTGGAAGCCTGAAGCTGCTGTTGGTGCTGGGCAGAGCTCAGTGATGTTCTGCCCTGATGCCAGCTCTGCTGCTGGAGGCTCACTCGGTTGTTCTTTCTCAGCAGAAAAGTCGATTAAAACACTAGTCTCTGGAACTGCTGAAAATCCAGGACACAGGTTGGTGGCACTTGGGCCCAGTGTCAACACTTTGGCAGGTGATTTGTATTCCATAACATCCTCTGATGAAAAGTCAATTAAATCCATACATTTCATGATCTGTGGCTGGGGAATGAGGATGGCTTCCTCTTCTCCCAAGCTCTGCAAATGGGAAGATGAGCCGGCTACTCCATCTCCCATGCCTTTACCCGGCTGCTGGACAGACGCATTCCTCCATCCAAGCTCATCCTGTGCAGAAACAGGATTGCAAGGTCAGTCAACACTTGTTGCATCTGCCATAAGACCTCCGCGTCCATAGCTGTGGGAGAAGATGGTCAAAGCACACTGTTACTCTGCAACATTACTGACTCTTCAGCCAGGATTTCAGGACTGTCGGCTGGGGCTGGTACTTCTGGGTAGTCCCAGGCAAAGGGAGCCCAGACCTGCTGCTGAGCAGAATCTAGCAGCCGTCTGTAGGCAATCTCCAGCTCCCATACCTCATTGGCTAGAAACTCCAAAACTTCCAGTGCCCAGGGAAATTCTGAGACATTCAGCATCCATTCTCTGTATTCCAAGATTTCTTCCATACGCCACTCCAAATTGCTCCCAAAGTCAGGGTCCTCGGACAGCCTTTCTAATAACGGCCCCAGGCCGCCATAGCCAAAGCCTTCTGTTGGGGTGTCATCCGCTGTCACTTACTACATACCAGTGGAGGGCTCTGTAGCTCTTGTCCAATTTCATCTCTGCCTGGACCAGCCTGGTTGAATCAGCTTTCCATTCCTTGTGTGGTTGTGTCCCCAAAAACACCATTCGCACTTCGTACTGCAAACAGTACCTTTCCTGGAAAGAGGAGAGAATTTTTCCCTGGTGACACTGCTCACGGACTAGCGCTTCCCTCCAGAGTTCCCAGCGGAGAAAATCATACCATCCCAGCAGGACCTGCTCTGACACTTGTCCCCTGTGCTGTATCTGCATCTCTTGCAACCTCCTTCCAAATTCCTCTTCCATGGTGCCTGGTATCTGTACCTCTCCTCTCCTGCTATCCAGACCTCGGATCCAGGTGGAGGTTTGGATGTCCCAGACTGCAGGAAGCATTCCACTGCTTGCCACTAGGGATGAGCTTCGAGTTCGAGTCGAACTCATGTTCGACTCAAACATGGGCTGTTCGCAAGTTCGCCGAACAGCGAACAATTTGGGGTGTTCGCGGCAAATTTGAATGCCGCGGAACACCCTTTAAAAGTCTATGGGAGAAATCAAAAGTGCTAATTTTAAAGGCTTATATGCATGGTATTGTCATAAAAAGTGTTTGGGGACCTGGGTCCTGCCCCAGGGGACATGTATCAATGCAAAAAAAAAGTTTTAAAAACGGCCATTTTTTCGGGAGCAGTGATTTTAATAATGCTTAAAGTGAAACAATAAAAGTGTAATATCCCTTTAAATTTCGTAGCTGGTGGGTGTCTATAGTATGCCTGTAAAGGGGCACATGTTTCCAGTGTTTAGAACAGTCTGACAGCAAAATGACATTTCAAAGGAAAAAAAGTCATTTAAAACTACTCGCAGCTATTAATGCATTGCCGGTCCGACAATACACATAGAAGTTCATTGATAAAAACAGCATGGGAATTTCCCACAGGGGAACCCCGAACCAAAATAAAAAAAAAAAGACGTGGGGGGTCCCCCTAAATTCCATACCAGGCCCTTCAGGTCTGGTATGATATTAAGGGAAACCCCGGCCAAAATTTAAAAAAAAAATGATGTGGGGGGTCCCCCTAAATTGCATACCAGGCCCTTCAGGTCTGGTATGGATATTAAGGGGAACCCCGCACCAAAATTAAAAAAAAAAACGACGTGGGGTCCCCCCAAAAATCCATACCAGACCCTTATCCGAGCACGCAACCGGGCAGGCTGCAGGAAAAGAGGGGAGACGAGAGAGTGCCCCCCCTACTGAACCGTACCAGGCCACATGCCCTCAATATTGGGAGGGTGCTTTGGGGTAGTCCCCCAAAACACCTTGTCCACATGTTGATGAGGACAAGGGCCTCATCCCCACAACCCTGGCCGGTGGTTGTGGGGGTCTGCGGGCGGGGGGCTTATCGGAATCTGGAAGCCCCCTTTAACAAGGGGACCCCCAGATCCCGGCCCTCCCCCCTGTGTGAAATGGTAAGGGAGTACAAAAGTACCCCTACCATTTCACTAAAAAACTGTCAAAAATTTTAAAAATTACAAGAGACAGTTTTTGACAATTCCTTTATTTAAATGCTTCTTCTTTCTTCTATCTTCTATCTTCTATCTTCCTTCATCTTCTTCTTTTTCTGGTTCTTCTGGTTTTTCTGGTTCTTCCTCCGGTGTTCTCGTCCAGCATCTCCTCTGCGGCATTTTCTTCCCTTCTTCTCCTCGGGCCGCTCCGCATCCATGGCATGGAGGGAGGCTTCCCCTGTGGGGAATTCCCATGCCATTTTTATCAATGAACTTCTATGTGTATTGTCGGACCGGCAATGCATTAATAGCCGCGAGTAGTTTTAAATGACTTTTTTTCCTTTGAAATGTCATTTTGCTGTCAGACTGTTCTAAACACGGAAACATGTGCCCCTTTACAGGCATACTATAAACACCCCCCAGGTACGAAATTTAAAGGGATATTACACTTTTATTGTTTCACTTTAAGCATTATTAAAATCACTGCTCCCGAAAAAACGTAGTTTTTAAAACTTTTTTTTGCATTGATCCATGTCCCCTGGGGCAGGACCTAGGTCCCCAAACACTTTTTATGACAATAACTTGCATATAAGCCTTTAAAATTAGCACTTTTGATTTCTCCCATAGACTTTTAAAGGGTGTTCCGCGGCATTCGAATTTGCCGTGAACACCCCAAATTGTTCGCTGTTCGGCGAACTCGCGAACAGCCAATGTTCGAGTCGAACATGAGTTCGACTCGAAGCTCATCCCTAGTCCACATGTATCTGCAGTAACGACAAGAGCCACATGCGAACATAGCCACATAGACTTTAACGGTGTTCGCGTGTTCGAACAAATTTTTTGCTTGTTCGCATGTTCTGGTCTGAACCGAACAGGGGGGTGTTCGGCTCATCCCTACTTGCCACCAATGTAACAGAATGTCCAACATTCCACTTGAGTGCTTCCATCATATACCACTTCCTCCAGTCTGAATATAGATATTAGATATTATAGCCACATATTACAACCAAGAACTAGGCAGCACTAGTTTGGCTGCAAAGCTGGAACTCTTTATTTGAACAAGAATACAGGCTTTTATACACCTGAGAAGGTGGTTCATCCCTTCTGCTCATATTACCCTAACAATACAAACTGTAACCAGAAACATAAATTAACATGAGCTAATTAACTAGTCATTTAACCAGCCTAGGTGACTCAGATGTCTGACCTTTCAGGTCAGGCTTGCTGTCTTCTAGCTCAGAAGACAAAGTACACATTATCATAAGTATAAACACAGAACACCTTCACACAATAGCAGACCTACTTACAATAAACACAAGCCGGCGTCCCAAAGAGGTGGCTTGCTGATGACATCAGTATCTGCTATGAGTCCCACACTGGCAGAGACCACCATGGCCTTTTTGTTAATGTCCTTTTGCATTACATACCAGAACATCTTCCTAAATGCTTGTAGCTTCCTCAAATGCCAGGGCCCATAGTCGGTAGGCAAGAGGCTAGCATTCAGTCCCCTCCAAAAGCCTCTGTCCCGGGTGAGTCTGTCACAATGATCATTTCCCCCTTATGTATTTATACATGATGATCATATCCCCTTATGTATTTATACATGGTGATCATATGCCCCCTTGTGTATTTGTACATGATGATCAAATGTTTTAATGATTTGCATAGATGATATCTCTCTCTCTGGAGTCTATACTTCTCTTAATACAAGAAAGCATTTTGCTCGCTTTAGAAACTGCAGCTTGGATAGTGGTTGTAAATCCTTACAACTGAACAGTGAAATGACTGGCCTCAGGTGATAAACAGAGATGAAACAAATCCTCCTGCAGAAGTTGTAACTCTTTATCTGCAGTCATTTCTCTGTAGATTATTCTAAAACACCACAAATCAAAGGATTTTTCTCAGCTCTACAGATATATAACAATTCCCTGATATCTGATAGCCAAGCGGAGAGAAGACACCCCCCTACACACTGACATAGAAATATACTGAGATCTAAGTCTATGAGTCACCTGCTGTGTGCTGGGGGGGGGGGGGGGGGTGCCCCGTGCAGTGCTGTGTCCATGTTTATTTTTCTTTGTCGGACATAATCACACAGGACTTTTATGATCATTCTGGTCCCTTCATAGCCATATCCATGCATTCATGTGGACTGCATACCAAGACTAAAGGGAGCCCTTCCAAAAATAAAAAAGAAGATTTTCTATAGTAAGTAATACTATTCATCACAGAAATCTCCTTTATTTTACTTTATTTTACTGCACCGTATAGCATCCTAGAGACTGATTACAAGATATACTTCTAAATATTGAGCTCAACATGAAAAGAGAATGTTAAATGTGTTGTCAACATTTGTCACACTGAATTCTTAAAGTGTATGTCAGGGGACAAAACACACATAAAGGACAACTCTGCAATACATGAACATTTCTCAATGGTTTTCCCCTTTAGGTCCCAATAAAAAACCTGTTGATCTGCCAGAAATGCACTCAGCTCTTAAGCCCTATTGAGGGCTGATAACATACAGCACTTTTCTTGACATAATGGTGTCAGCCCTGTCCAGTTCTCTTATGCAATACTACTCAAACCATCCCTTCTCGCAGCTGTGAGTTTCATTATCGCTTTTTTAGCCAGGACATTACCAGACAGTTTTAATGAGGCCAAGTACATCACCTTCAGCATGCTGGTGTTCTGTAGTGTCTGGATTACCATGATCCCGGCCTATCTGAGCACCAGAGGGAAATACATGGTGGCTGTGGAAGTTTTTGCTATAATGGCATCAAGTTCTGGACTTCTTGCCTGTTTATTTTTCCCAAAAAGTAATATAATACTATTCAGACCAGACCTAAATACAAAAGGACTTATTCACTAATATGTATGGAGCAACACTGGGTTACCAGTAGTTATAGCAATATCTCTATTATTGTTCATTTTAGTATGTTGCTAGTGTATTGAGAATGAAGACTGTTATATATAAACATTTAAACATCCCTCTATAGTGCGTACTAGCTTGAATCCAAAGCACTGAGTGTGGTTCCTCTCGGATCCCTCTGCTATCTGCATGAGTCACTGAAAAGACTCTGAAGCAGCCCATCAATTATTCAAAATGTTTGGTTCATCCAATGGGTTGAAAAAAAACCTGACCCGATTCAACCATCCAAACATTTGATGTGGATGAGGGAATCACTCTCGCTGGGACTTCCCCGCCATCAGAATACACTGATCAGCATAGCCAACTATAGCCTGATTGAGCAGCATTTATCTGACAAGTTGATTGTAGAAAAGTTTAGTTAATTTAGTTCGCTAAATCAACTTCTCTAGAACCACTGCCCCCATGGATGGATCGAAATTTGGCCAATCCCTGCTGAATTTTGATCCATGTATGCCTGGCTTAAAGTGTTACTAAATCCATACAGTCAAATCAGTCTGTATATGCAGTAAAGCTTGTTATACTCACTGTGGAACCTAAGGGGTTAAACCTCTGCATTGTGTAAAAAGGCTGTTTGGTCCTGTCTTCTCTGATCCTCCCTTCCTTTCACTGTCCCCTAATAATTTCCTGATAACACAGAGTCTATGGAGTCCGGTTGCACATGCTCAGTTTGGTGTGTATTGCTAGAGGTGATCTAATGTTCAAAGGAAAATTCCTCAGGCCTCGCTGCCCTCCAGGATAGGGGTATCCCAGCAATCAAGAGAGGGAATAAAGAAAAGAAGGTGCACCAGCCTTGTGCATTATCCTTTAGTAAATGTATTTGTAAAAACAGATTAAAAACTACTCACAAACATTTGAAGATAATTTGTTTTGTAAAAAGCCTCTAAATGGTGGCAGTCAATCTAGGTACGACAGTCTCCAGATTAGGGATGAGCCGAACACCCCCGGGTCGGTTCACACCAGAACCTGCGAACGGACCGAAAGTTCGCGCAAACTTTAGAACCCCATTAAAGTCTATGGGACTCGAACGTTCAAAATCAAAAGTGCTAATTTTAAAGGCTAATATGGTAGTTATTGTCCTAAAAGGGGTTTAGGGACACTGGTCCTGCCCCAGGGGACATGTATCAATGCAAAAAAAAGTTTTAAAAACGGCCGTTTTTGGGAGCAAAGATTTAAATGATGCTTAAAGTGAAAAAAAAAAGTGAAATATTCCTTTAAATATCATACCTGGGGGGTGTCTATATGTATGCCTGTAAAGTGGCGCATGTTTCCCGTGCTTAGAACAGTCCCTGCACAAAATGACATTTTTAAAGGAATAAAAGTCATTTAAAACTGCTCGCGGCTTTAATGTAATGTTGGGTCCCGGCAATATGGATGAAAATTAGTGAGACAAACGGCATGGTTAGCCCCCCCATCCATTACTAGGCCCTTTGGGTCTTGTATGGATATTAAGGGGAACCCCACACCCAAAATAAAAAAAGGAAAAGCGTGCGGCCCCCAGGCCCTATATACTCTGAACAGCAGTATACAGGCGGTGCAAACAAGACAGGGACTGTAGGTTTGTTGTTAAGTAGAATCTGTTTGTAATTTGGAACTGGTACATTTTTAAAGTGTAGCTCCAGCCAAAAAATCTATTTTTAAGCTTTTTGGAAAACAAAGGGAAGGGTTATCACCCCTGTAACATTTGTTTTGCTGTCTGTGCATCTCTTCAGAAGATTCCACCTCACTTTCTGTCCCAATGACAAATGTTTTTTGAAAATTTGGGGTTTTTAGTGAAACAAGGATTGGTGATAAAGCATCAGTAAAGAAGAGACACGTTTTTCCCATATTAACTCTTACAGGAGATAATTTCCCTTCCTAGGGGTAGATTTAATCTCACTTCCTGTTGTCTCCTTCCGTTTGCAAGTAGGAGTCGTTTGTAAGTTGGATGTTTGAAAGTAGGGGCCTGCCCTATATACTCTGCAGAAATTGGGGCCTTAGGTGTTGGTGTTGCCACAACACTGTAAGCCATCACAATTACTCTTGGTAGGCGCAGAAACGGGCCCTGCTGTGAAGTATTAGATCAAAAATTGTAATTACATGCCATTGTTGAACAGTGGTAGAAAAATTGGGCCTTTGGTGGTGGTGGTGCTGGTGCCACAACACTGTAAGTCCTCACAGTTACTCTTGGTGGGCGCTGGAACGGGCCCTGCTGTGAAATATTAGATTAAGAATTGTAATTACATGTCCTGTTGAACAGGAGCAGAAAAATTGGGCCTTTGGTGGAGGTGGTGGTGGTGGTGGTGGTGTTGCCACAACACTGTAAGCCCTCACAGTTACTCTTGGTGGGCGCAGGAATGGGCCCTGCTGTGAAATATTAGATAAAGAATTGTAATTACATGTCCCTGTTGAACATGGGCAGAAAAATTGGGCCTTAGGCACTGGTACCACAACACTGCAAGCCCTCACAGATGCTATAGTTGGAGCGCAAGAATGAGCCCTGCTGCAAAGTATTGCATCAAAAATTGTAATTATACTCCCCTGTTAAACAGGGGCTGAAAATTTGGGCCTTGGGCACTGGTGCTGGTGCCACAACACTGCAACCCCTCACAGATACTCTAGTTGGAGGGGCAGGAATGAGCCCTACTGCAAAGTATTGCATAAAAAATTGTAATTACACGCCCCTGTTAAACAGGGGCAGAAAAATTGGCCCTTAGCCACTGCTGCCACAACACTGCAACCCCTCACAGATGCTATAGTTGGAGTGCAGGAATGAGCCCTGCTGCAAAGTATTGCATCAAAAATTGTAATTGCACGCCCCTGTTAAACAGTGGCCAAGGCCCAACAAAAATTGGGCCTTGGCCACTGGTGGCGGTGCCCAGAACCAAAAATGTTCTTACAAGCTATCAGCATGAAAATCGAGGAGGAAGAGGATTGTCACTCAGCATAACAGGATAGTCACTCAGCGTCAGCGTAGGCAGTCTTGAAGGCATCTCTCTTTAAAAAAAAATCAATCGGTTACATCAGCATCAGGTGCTTGGCAGCTGGTGATCCAAGACTGATTCATTTTTATGAAGTTCAGCAGATTGACCAAATCGGTGGACAGGCGCACCCTGTGATTGGTTACAAAGCCTCACTGAATGTGTGTTCCGGAAGAACGCCGGATGCAGGACAGGCTAGTAGCTCAATTGCATACTGTGCAAGCTCTGGCCAGTGATCCATCCTCAAGACCCAGTAACCCAGAGGATTTTCGGTGGGAAAGGTGCCCAAGTCTGATCTTTCCCCTAGGTAATCCTGCACCATGTGAATCAGATACTGGTGATGGTTGCTGGAACCGATCAGACCTTGGGGCTGCGGAC
This sequence comes from Aquarana catesbeiana, assembly GCF_042186555.1. NCBI lineage: Eukaryota > Metazoa > Chordata > Amphibia > Anura > Ranidae > Aquarana > Aquarana catesbeiana. Next base: position 37,196,939 of record NC_133324.1, read on the forward strand.
TAAAAAATTGTCTTTTTTAGCTGGGGCAGGGAAATTTGCCTGGTACAATCTGACGTCAGTGTACCGATAGCAGATTGTCCACAAGTACTTGGCTGTGACACACCTAATTCTACACCTTCATTCCTCTCAGTGCAGGTTTCAGAGAGGACTGAAGGTATAGTGGGGTTGGAGATCCCAGCGTATGAGGAGCAAGGAGAGGTCCTCTTTGTTCTTTGGTGTTGGTCTTTTAGGTACGCTTGCCAACGAACTGCATGGCAGGTCGACGTATGTCTGGTCAAGCATTTGGTGCCCAAGCGGGTGATGTTTTGGCCACGCGAGATATGCTTGAGACATATGTTGCAAATAGCAGCGGTGGGATCTGATGCACTCGTCTCAAAAAAGGCCCACACCAAAGAACTTTTGGAATAATGCGCAGAGACAGCAGCGCCCTGCACATGCGGAGCTCTGCGGTGTGATGCAGTCGGTGTGCTGCCCTTAAGCCGGCCCCTAGAGGGCATCCTGCCTCATTGGAGATGTGCCTCCTCCTCCTCTCTCCTATCAAGCACTCACGTGGAGTCAGTGACCTCATCATCCCCTCCCTCCTCATCACTGGAGCAAACCAGGCAGTATGCTGCAGCTGGGGGAACATGAATGCCAGATTGCTGTCCTTCTTGGGCACCCCCTCTCTTTAGGCTCACGTTACTGCCTTCCTCTAGCTGGGTACCTTTAAAACGCTGGGCATCCTCCTGGAGCATGTACCCAACACTGTGGTCAAACAGTTCAGGGGACTCCTCAGGAGGACATGGTGGGGCTAGGGAAGGAGTGACTGATGCCATTGAGCCGAAGGAAAAGGCCACGTTGGCAGCTGCTTTGCCAGACAAAGTACCCTGAGCCTGGATGAGAGAGGATGAGGAGGATGAGGACGGCTTGGTCATCCACTCTACCAAATCTTCCGCATGTTGCGGCTCAACACGGCCAGCTGCTGAAAAAAAAGGACAAGCGTGTCCCACGGCCATGTGCTGATGAGGATGCACCGTCTCCATGACCAGCACTGTTGCCTCTAGACACAGAGCCTGCTTGCCCTCTTTTATTGGCTTGTGACTGTCTGCCTCTCCTTGTTGGCCTTCCAGACATACTAATAGCCTGCAGTAAGATGTAGCTGCACAAAGCTGGGATGTATATATATATACTGCTTTTACTGCAGCTAGCAGAAACAACTGCCTGCCTGTAGTATTATTAGTATGAGAACACCAGCAATTGTCTTCAGGTAGCTTTAGGTGCACTCTGCAGAGGACACAGTACACTAACTGTAAATACTGCAGCTGCCTGCCTGTGGTATTAATAGGATCAGAACAACAGCAATTGTCTTCAGGTAGCTTTAGGTGCACACTGTGCAGAGGACACAGTACATTAACTGTAAAATAGGGATGAGCCGAACACCCCCCTGTTTGGTTCGCACCAGAACATGCGAACAGGCAAAAAATATGTTCGAACACGCGAACACCATTAAAGTCTATAGGACACAAACATGAATAATCAAAAGTGCTAATTTTAAAGGCTTATATGCAAGTTATTGTCATAAAAAGTGTTTGGGGACCTGGGTCCTGCCCCAGGGGATATGGATCAATGCAAAAAAAGTTTTAAAAACAGACGTTTTTTCAGGAGCTATGATTTTAATAATGCTTAAAGTGAAACAATAAAAGTGTAATATTCCTTTAAATTTCGTACCTGGGGGGTGTCTATAGTATGCTTATAAAGGGGCGCATGTTTCCCGTGTTTAGAACAGTCTGACAGCAAAATGACATTTCAAAGGAAAAAAGGTAATTTAAAACTACTCGCGGCTATTAATGAATTGCCGGTCCGACAATACACATAAAAGTTCATTGATAAAAACGGCATGGGAATTCCCCACAGCGGAACCCTGAACCAATATTTTTAATAAAATGACGTGGGGGTCCCCCTAAATTCCATACCAGGCCCTTCAGGTCTGGTATGGATTTTAAGGGGAACCCCCCGCCCAAATGTAAAAAAAATGGCGTGGGGTCTCCCCAAAAATCCATACCAGACCCTTATCCGAGCACGCAACCTGGCAGGCTGCAGGAAAAGAGGGGGGGACGAAAGAGCGCCCCCCCTCCTGAACCGTACCAGGCCACATGCCCTCAACATTGGGAGGGTGCTTTGGGGTAGCCCCCCAAAACACCTTGTCCCCATGTTGATGGGGAAAAGGGCCTCATCCCCACAACCCTGGCCGGTGGTGGTGGGGGTCTGCGGGCGGGGGGGCTTATCAGAATCTGGAAGCCCCCTTTAATAAGGGGACCCCCAGATCTCGGCCCTCCCCCCTGTGTGAAATGGTAAGGGGGTACAAAAGTACCCCTACCATTTCACTAAAAAAGTGTCAAAAATGTTAAAAATGACAAGAGACATTTTGTGACAATTCCTTTATTTAAATGCTTCTTTCTTCTTTCTTCTATCTTCTGGCCCCACGCCATTTTTTTTTTAAATTTTGGCCGGGGTTCCCCTTAATATCCATACCAGACCTGAAGGGCCTGGTATGGAATTTAGGGGGACCCCCCACGTCATGTTTTTTTTTAAATTTTGGTTCGGGGTTCCCCTGTGGGGAATTCCCATGCCGTTTTTATCAATGAACTTTTATGTGTATTGTCGGACCGGCAATTCATTAGTAGCCGCGAGTAGTTTTAAATGACTTTTTTTCCTTTGAAATGTCATTTTGCTGCCAGACTGTTCTAAACACGGGAAACATGCGCCCCTTTACAGGCATACTATAGACACCCCCCAGGTACGAAATTTAAAGGAATATTACACTTTTATTGTTTCACTTTAAGCATTGTTAAAATCACTGCTCCTGAAAAAAACGTCCGTTTTTAAAACTTTTTTTGCATTGATCCCTGTCCCCTGGGGCAGGACCCAGGTCCCCAAACACTTTTTATGACAATAACTTGCATATAAGCCTTTAAAATTAGCACTTTTGATTTCTCCCGTAGACTTTTAAAGGGTGTTCCGCGGCTTTCGAATTTGCCGCAAACACCCCAAATTGTTCGCTGTTCAGCGAACTGGCGAACAGCTGATGTTCGAGTCGAACATGAGTTCAACTCGAACTCGAAGCTTATCCCTACTGTAAATACTGCAGCTGCCTGCCTGTGGTACTAATAGGATCAGAAGAACACCAGCAATTTTCTTCAGGTAGCTTTAGGTGCACACTGTGCAGAGGACACACTACACTAACTGTAAATACTGTAGCTGCCTGCCTGTGGTATTAATAGGATCAGAACAACAGCAATTGTCTTCAGGTAGCTTTAGTTGCACACTGTGCAGAGGACACAGTACGCTAACTGTAAATACTGCAGCTGCCTGCCTGTGGTACTAATAGGATCAGAAGAACACCACCAAATTTCTTCAGGTAGCTTTAGGTGCACACTGTGCAGAGGACACAGTACACTAACTGTAAATACTGTAGCTGCCTGCCTGTGGTACTAATAGGATCAGAAGAACACCAGCAATTTTCTTCAGGTAGCTTTAGGTGCACACTGTGCAGAGGACACAGTACACTAACTGTAAATACTGCAGTTGCCTGCCTGTGGTATTAATAGGATCAGAACAACAGCAATTGTCTTCAGGTAGCTTTAGCTGCACACTGTGCAGAAGACACAGTACACTAACTGTAAATACTGCAGCTGCCTGCCTGTGGTACTAATAGGATCAGAAGAACACCAGCAATTGTCTTCAGGTAGCTTTAGGTGCACACTGTGCAGAGGACACAGTGCACTAACTGTAAATACTGTAGCTGCCTGCCTGTGATACTAATAGGATCAGAAGAACACCAGCACTTTTCTTCAGGTAGCTTTAGATGCACACTGTGCAAATGACACATTGCCTGCCTGTCAGTAGGAAGAGAATAACAGGAACGGATCTAGCAGCTAAACTGAATACAGTATATATATATATATATATATATATATATATATATATATATATATATATATATATATATATATATATATATATACACAACACCTAGGATGTATATATATATATATATATATATATATATATATATATATATACACAATACACTGTAAGTGCAGCTAACTGACTCGCCTGCCTACTCTATCTAACTTAAATCAAATGGCACTGTCTCTCTGTCCATCTCTCTCCGCCGCAACACACTATACAAGGCCGCCACGCAGGCGGCCTTATATAGTGTGGGGGGTGTACTAAACCCCCTGAGCCGTAATTGGCCAAATCCACCCTGGCTTTGGCCAATTATGGCTCTCTGTACAGACGGCACTGTGATTGGCCAAGCATGCGGGTCATAGTGCATGCTTGGCCAATCATCAGCCAGGAATGCACTGCGATGCCTCAGTGAATTATCGCGCCACTCAAATTTGGTGCAAATGGCCCATAACATTTGCAATTCGACGAACGGTCGAACAGGCGATGTTCGAGTCGAACATGGGTTCGACTCAAACTCGAAGCTCATCCCTACTCCAGATGGTGAAGGAGAGGACTTAAGGACCACTGTTGGCTAACATGTTTCCCAGGGTTACCTTCTTCCTCAGAGACTGTTCTGCACATGTCTACTCACATCCCCCATAGCATTCATAAAAGCATCAACAGACTTATGCCTTGTACACAGATTTTCCAATGGAAAAAGTGCGATCGGATTGTGTTGTGTGTTGTCCATCTGATTTTTTCCGTCGGAATTTCCGACACACAAAGTTTGAGAGCAGGATATAAAATTTTCCGACAACAAAATCCGATTTTTTATTTTTGCTGTTTACTGGTTGGTGGGAGGCAGTGGTGAGGTGTGGATTGTCAATTTGGATCCCCTAACCCATGGACTGTAAATGGAGAGGACTGGAGCCCTTAATAATCTGCCATGGCAGAGCAGCCAAGAAAGAAAGAAAGAAAGAAAGAAAGAAAGAAAGAAAGAAAGAAAGAAAGAAAGAAAGAAAAAAAGAAAGAGAAGGGGGGGACTCACAGTGGATGGATGGATCATGCTGCACCCTTCCTCTTCTTGCTGCTGGGCTTCTCCCACCCACACATCCCCCTTGGGACACAACACTGCAGGGGGAGTTGTGGGCGGAACAGACACAGGAGGAGAGAGCGGGAGGAGGAGCAGAAACAACTCTCTCTCTACAGTCCATGGAAAGAGCAGGAGCGGGAGCAGAGGAACTATTGGAACCTGCATATCACATTACCCATGGACATATACAGTTGGTGCACACCAGTATGGAAATAATATATGAAAAGAATAAGACTATTACATACATTCAATGTTCAAACAGGTATTATCAGCAAAGGGTCCAACAAGAGTCCCCGTGGAAAAGTTCAGTTTCAGGGGAACCTGAGGATGATTGTGATGCACTATCTGTCTTTCTGTAGGAGGCCTAAATGCAAGATCAGTGGTTATGGAGAGATCCTTCAACTGTTGTTCAACCAGCTTGGAATGCAGCTTCTCACTGGTGTGACACTGGAGCTCAGAGTCTACTATGCACTTTAGTCCCTTCCTAGTAGTTTCTAATTTGTGATGCAACTGTTACTCTATCTATCAGAAATGGCCATTGGGTGTCTAACCGAGCTCTAACCTGTGCTAGTTAAGCAGCCCTAAGCTAAAACTAGCTATAGAATCCCAGACCAGAAGTGACTGGGTTAATTAAAATAACAGGCACTGTACAGTATATGTTTTTATGTATTTGTATGCCCTCGTGTATTTCTCCTAGATATGTTTGAAATGATTACTTTTGTGCGTATACAGATGTTTACTTAAAATAATACTTATGTACATTCTTCTTTTTTGTTTTTAACTGTATCAGCACCTACCCAGTATTGTCCTGAGGAAGCTATTATTTAGCGAAATGCATGACGAGCAAGTATGGAGGCGATATTGGATCAGACCATCTTTATTAGACATTTACAAATCTATAAGTATTAATGGCTTGCCAACTGCCGCATGCCGATTTACATCGGCAGAATGGCACGGGCAGGCAAAAGGGTGTACCTGTTAGGGCTGGGCTCAGCCCTTCCTTCTCAAAGCTGGCCGCTCAGCTGTTGGCTAATTGCCAGCTACTTTCTCTCCACAGTGACTCACCTGTTGATGATATACTGCTTGTAATTCCTGCCTATTTAAGCTGTCCAGCCCAGATAAACTCTGCCTTCACCTTGGTCACATCTCTAGAGACATCTCTAGAGACGCTCTCCTGTGTTCCTGTTAAATACTTGCTTGGCTGATATTACTTCTGGCTCCAGATCCTGCATGCTGTTCTACTACGCTCATCTCTGGTTCCCTGAATTTTGGCTTGTCTGACTATCCGTTCTGGTTCCTGAACTCTGGCTATGTTTTGACTATGTTTGTTCTGTTTACCTTTTTATTATTATTATTAAAAAAGTGTGATTTAACTGTACTTTTGTTTCAGTCTGATTCATGGTTTCTGACAGTAGGCGAGGGCCTTGAATTCAGAAGATGCAGTCAATCTATTTGTTGGTAATATTTTTTCCAGATTGGATGAGCAGGATCACTGCATGGATCAGTTTGCCATGGCGTTACAAACACTTCTGAGTTGCACAGCACACCTGGAATCTCCCACTGTGGCAGCTCCGGTACAACCTGTGTTGCAGGTCGTCCCTGCTGCTGCTCCATTCTCTGTGCAGGCACCCGCCTCGAGTATTACCTCTATAAGAGGTATGTCTGGTTCCGCTCTGCTTCCCCAGCAATTTGGGGGTGATCCAGTCCAATGCAGAGGGTTTTTCAACCAGGTTGAGATATACTTTGAGATGCCCCAAGCGTTTCCCTCGGACAGAAGCCAAGTAGGTTTCAAGATATCCTTGCTTTCTGAGAGAGCCTTGGTCTGGGCAAACCCTCTATGGGAGATGAAAAAACCTGTTGTCTTGAGTTACCCAGAGTTTGTGGCTTCTTTTAAAAGGGTATTTGATTTTCCGGTATGCTCCGCTTCTGCTGCCAAGTGCCTCACGTCCATCAAACAGAGTACGAGAACTGTTGCCGATTATGCCTTTGAATTCCGTACTCTTGCAGCATAGGTTGCTTGGAACAATGAGGCCCTCGTGGCTGCTTTTTCTCATAGTCACTTGGATACCATGAAGGATGACATTTGCATACCAACTGAGCTGGAGAAGTTGATCATGTTTGCCACCCTCATTGACTCCAGACTCAGAAAAAGACTTCCTTTTAAGGAGAGCTTGCAGAAGCCTCCTGTACATTTGTCTCCGAACTTTGCAGTCCCACCCTTGCCTCCCTCACCTCCCATGCCACCTGGTATAGAGTCGGTCTGTGAAGATGAACCCATGCACTTGGGATTCACGCGTCTCTCTGCGGATGAGAGAACCCTTAGGAGGAGGGAGAGATTGTGCCTTTATTGTGGCCAGGCAGGTCATTTTTGAAGTCTTCTCCTACCCATCCAGGGAACTCCCGAACCTTGAGGTCCTGTCATGGACAGACTTTAGGTGGCATTTCGTCCCCAGTTATCCAGAAGGATAAGCCCCTGGTTTTGTTTACCCTTTGTTGGACTAAGTCGTCTGTTGAGATACAGGCTCTAATCGACTCTGGGGTTGCAGTCCTGTTCATGCAGCTGCATGACACTCAACGTGCCATTGAGGCTCTTGACGGGAGACCTCTACAGCCTGCCCATGTGACTCGTGAGACTGTTCCATTGTCCATGGCCGTAGGGGCTCTTCTCCATAAGATAATCCAATTCCAAGCTATTTCCTCGCTCAAGTTTCCGCTGGTTATTGGTTATCCTTGGTTACAGAGGCACAACCCCTCTTTTGATTGGCTCCGTGCTGAGGTTCTCTCCTGGTCACCACAATGCAGTAAGTCATGCTTCCAGAGGGTAGCCAAGGTCCTGTGCATGTCTTTGACAAAGGTCAAGCCAGTAGTTTGCCTCCACACCGGTCATATGATTGCGCAATTGACCTTCAACCTGGTGCCACACCCCCTCGTGGCCGGGTTTACCCTTTGTCAGTCTTGGAGGATAGGGCCATGGAGGAGTATGTTGCAGATGCACTTTCTCGAGATTTCATCCGCAAATCCTCATCTCCTGCTGGTGCTGGTTTCTTCTTTGTGAAGAAGAAGAGTGGTGAACTGAGAACTTGTATTGATTATAGGGGTCAAAATCATTTCACTATTAAGAATGCCTATCAGATTCCGTTGATCACAGAGTTATTTGACCGCCTCAAGGGAGCAACGATTTTCACAAAGCTTGATTTGAGAGGAGAATACAATCACGTGAGGATTAAGGAGGGAGTGTTAAGAAGACAGCAGGCTGCATCTAGTGTAAGTTTGGTCTCTGTGATTCTATATATCATCTCTTTAACCCTATGCCAAAACGGTAAGATTTGTTCACAATTCCACCAAATATGCAACAGTGTCCCTTTCCCTTTGTTACACCTCCAACAGATATCTGAAGTTTGTGGAAACCATTTGTGTGTCTTTTCTGAAGTGGTGTACCAGTGAGTTAGAATTTTGTACGCAGTTTCTTGCATCTTCGTGCTTAGGGAGCATTTGTGAGCCATGATGCAAGCTCTACTCCACTGGGAGTCAGTGATGTCTGCTTCTAGGCTGCTCGACCATCTCTCTCTGAACCTGTCCACCGCTGTTTCTTTTGAATTTTGTAACCACTTGTAGGTGACTGAGGTGGTTTTGAACACTGGTTCTCCTTTCAAGCACACCGACTCAATTTCCGTGAGGTCCCTGGTGAAGTGTCTCTTGTGCGTGTTATTATTTATGTAACTGCGTATCTGAAACATATGTCCACATGGGAAGAGAAGGTATGTCATTGTCAGACCTGAGTACTAACAGGTCATTTATCCTTTTATTGCTGACGCAGTGGTATGTTAGAAGTGGGATATCTTTGGTAAAGGGTCGTAGTGTTTGGTTTCCCATCCCAGGAGAGAATTCCGGGTTATTTTGAAGTGGTGTAAGGGGGCCTGGGGATGATGTGAATCTAGGTCTATTGGCTAGTTGATGGAAGATTCCTAGCGTAGTGCCTATCAGGGGGTGGATTTTCAGTTTAGTTGGATAGTATCGTTTAGGTATCCATTGAGAAAAATGTAAGGGAATTGGACTTAGTTTGTTTTCTAAAGATACCCAATCCTTCATGTTTGCGTGGCAATGCCAGTCTAGAATCTTTGCTATGTGAGTTGCATGATAGTAATTTTTGAAGTCCGGTACTCCCATTCCTCCCTGTGCCTTAGATCTTGTTAGTAGGGTAATTTTGATGCATGGCGATTTGTTTGCCCAAATGAATCGCATTTGAAGTGTCTGGAGGGATTTAAAAAAGCTATGGGGAACTTTGATTGGCAAGGAGCGTCGTAAGTAAAGGACTCTGGGTAGTATTATCATTTTGCAAATGGCTGCTCTGCCAAACCAAGAAAAATTGTGCCAATTTAGTAGATCTCCTGCAATGGTTTTGAGAAGGGGTATGAAATTACGTGTGTAAATGGAGTCTAGTTTTGGGGTCAACCAAACCCCTAGGTATTTGATGGCTTGTGTCTCCCACCTGAAGGAGCTGTTGTTTTTGACTGACTTCATTTTATCTGCTGGGAGCGAAATATTGATTGCCTCTGATTTTGAATAATTTATTTTAAAATTGGATATAAATCCATAGACCTCAAACTCCCTCAGAAGGGAAGGAACTGATAAATGTGGATCTGTCATGAAAAATAGAAGGTCATCAGCGTAAGCTGCTATTTTGTATTCTTTCTCTGCAATATTGAAACCCTGTATAGTGGTGTTGGTTATAATTCATCTGATTAATGGTTCTAATGAAATGATAAATAACAAAGGTGACAGGGGGCAGCCCTGTCTGGTTCCATTGCGTATATCTACTTTATTTGATAGGGAGCCGTTAATTTTGAGTTTAGCTGATGGGTTTTGATAAAGGGAGGCTATCCATGCTAACATATTTGGACCCAGGCCTATGTGTTTACAGATTTCAAACATATAATCCCACGCTACTCGATCGAAGGCCTTCTCCGCATCCGTGGACAGGAGGAGGCCCTCAATCTTTCGCTCGTGAGCTGCATAAATCAAGTTCAGTGTTTTAGTAACATTATCCCTGGCCTCTCTTCCGGGCATAAACTCCGCTTGGTCTGGTCCTATCAGATCGCATAAGAGAGGTTTCAATCGGTTGGATAGAATTTTCACCAATATCTTTACATCTAGATTCAGGAGCGAAATGGGTCTGTAACTAGAGCAATGTGATGTGTCTTTGTCAGGTTTAGGTATTACTGTAATGTACACGGATAGGAAATCAGGTGGAATTAGTCTTGTTGCAGATAGGGTGTTCAAAGCGTCTTGGAGATGGGTGGCTAGTGTGTCAATAAATGTCTTATAGTATATCGCTGTATACCCGTCATGGGCCTGGACTTTTGCCAGCTTTTAAGTCTTTTATTGCTAGTTTGATTTCTAACAAGTCTATGGGGTTGTCAAGTTTCATGGCCTCATCTAGTGCCATAGAAGGAAGGCCAGAGTCTTTCAAGTATTCCTGAATTAGTTGAGTCCTATTTCCTCGGAGAGTGGGTGGTCTATGTTGAGGTGGAAGATTATACAAATTGGTATAAAACTCTTGAAAGTGTTGAGCTATTTTGTCCGTGGTCCTGTCGATAGTACCCTCTTTGTTTTGAATGCCTGTAATATTTTGTTTGTTAGCGGTGTGTTTCAGAGCTCTTGCAAGCAGGCGTAGTAAACCTTTTAAAGAAAAGGAACCTTTTGGATTTAGAATCCATAAGTTGTTTAAGTTCCTTCCTAGTCTCCAGCAGTAACATAGCTGATTGGGCAGATAGGGACTGTTTGTGTAGCGTTTCAAGACTTCGTATTTTTTGTGAAAGCCTAATAATTTCTAAATCTCTTTCCTTCTTTTTTTGGGATCCCAGTTTAATCAGTTCCCCCCTCATGGAACATTTATGGGCTTCCCAAATAGTCAGAGGATCCATTCCAGGCGTCTTATTGAGCTCAAAAAATTCTTTCAGGACTGTATGTAGTTTTGGTTATAGGAGTGGATCAGTGATAAGAGAGGAGTTTAGTCTCCATCTATTAGATTTAGTGGGTGTGTTTTCTAAGTTTAAGCTAATGGATATGGGTGCGTGGTCCGAGAATGTCTGGATCCCAATTTTAGCCTCAGTAACTGTGTGAAGGTCCCTTTGGGAAATAAAAATGTAGTCAATCCTAGAATGGCGATTATGAGGAATCGAGTAGAAAGAGATGTCTTTGTCCTCTGGGTGTAAGAAATGCCACGTGTCTACTAGGTGTAGAGAGTGGAAGAGACGTTTGATATTTTTTAAAATTTTAAAGGTTATGGAAGATTTCCCTGTTGAGGTGTCCGTTAAGGCATTAAGGGGGACATTAAAATCTCCTCCCAGTATTAAGCGTCCTAAGCTGAAGCCCTCCAAATCCTTCACCAATTTTTTGCAGAAGGATAGGTGGGATGTGTTGGGAAGATATACGTTTGCCAGGGTGGTGGGTGCTCCGTACCAAGTCCCTTTTATGAAAATGTACCTGCCCCCGTGTCAACCAGTTTATCAGTTATTTCAAAGGAGGCCTCCTTGCTCAGCAGGATGGAGACTCCCTTTGATTTGGATGTGTTGTTAGTTGCGTGGTGAGCCTCAGTAAAATGTGAGTCGGTGAGCCTAGGAGTGTGGTTAGTCCGGAAATGGGTCTCTTGTAAAAATACTATCTTGGGCTTACCTTTTTTCAGTTCTCTCAGGAGAGTAGATCTTTTTTCGGGGATATTCAGACCTTTGGTATTGTGCGATATTACCGTGGGATTTCGACCTAACGCTGAGTAGGCCATTTTTCCGGTGCAGAGAGAGATGGTGGGCCGCTCCTATAATCACTGCTAGATAAATATGGATATCAGTTAGTGCAATACACTTATACTTGCGTTATCACTATAATTAGTAAGTAGTATAGGTTTAGTAAAGAGCAAAGGATTGAGAAAAGTAAGGAGTGAGGAAGGGAAAAAGAAGAAGAAAAGTGAGGGGAGGTATGAGGATTACGACTCACCGGAACAGTTAGACTGTCCATGTGAGTCAAACCTTAGTGCCAGAAGGGGAACTTAGTCCGTCCCTCAAAACACTTTGTGGGAGCGTAGGAGATTCACGACCAGAGTATTGACCGCCACAAACTGAGTGGTAATATAAGAAATCAATTAGAAAATCATCGGAAGTTTATTCATAACTTCTCGTCTCTGGTCAAGCCCCTGACTGATATCACCAGAAAGGATGGTAACTCACAGAGTTGGTCTCTGGAGTCCATTAAGGTCTTTGAGAGTCTATAGGCTGCCTTTGTTTCTGCTCCTGTGTTGGCACATCCTGATCCTACGTTACCTTTTATCCTTGAGGTTGAACTTAGTATCCTTGCTACACAAGACAACTGGCTTTTAGGAATCAATTTGAAAACCCCAGAAGGGTGAAAGCTTTTAAAGTGCAGTAATTGGTTGTGATCAGTAGATTTTATATATAGATCACTCTCAATACTACCATATTTCATTCTCAATAGAGTATCCAAAAATTAAATTTATGTCTGACTATATACAATCAGTGGCGGCTGGTGTTTTTTTGGGGGGGGGCGGCAAACAATCCACCCTCCGCCGACCCCCCCCCTCATGTCTATTAGAGCCTCTGGCTCTATTCACGTGCTTCAAAAGAAACCTCCCATTGGAATTCATGCATTAGGCGCCCTGCATGTAGACCAGGGGGCCAGACGCATGGATGGGGGGGGGCGGCGCCACTGTGCCCCTAATGGACGGGCTGCCACTGTATGCAATGTTAAATTTTAAACCAGGTATTAGGTAGTTCAAGTAGTCATTAAATAATAATACTATTTGAACTACTTGGGGGTTTTCAAATTGATTCCTAAAAGCCAGTTGTCTTGTGTAACAACGACACTAAATAATGCAGTAGAGTGTGAAAAATGTTTTAATGAGATGGATGGGAGACTGACACAAAGGGGTTATCCAGAAGGATTAATTAGAAAGGCGCAAAGTAATTTGACTAATACAAATATTTCACCTGCTGGTGATAAGAGAATACCCTTTGTGTCCCAATTTCATCCATTCTCATTTCAAATACAAAAAAATCATACAGAGACATTGGTCCATTCTAAAAGAAACCAACTAACCAAACCAACTATTTCTGAGTTTCGCATACCCCCTTGGCCCTCATATAGAATGGGTAAATTCAGGGTTTTTTTTCTCTGTGGGAATGCAGGAAAACACAGTTTCTGTACCTTCAGCAGAGAATGAAAGGTCATAGCAATATGCAGGGCCAACATGGGATAGCTCAAAGGGGGTCTGCAGATCTCTTCTCCCTGCTTTCTGTATTCACAGGTTGTCATTGTTTGCAGCGGTATCCCTGGGCAGCAACAGCCATGGGATTGGTCGGTGGTATCAGGCAGTGGATTGGACAGACTGGGCGGGTGTAAAGGCCACGCTGAGGGAGCAGAGAATAGGAGCTGAGGGCAGTCAGTCACTACCCGTCGGACCGGACCGCAACTCCAGTCCTCTGCAGCTATGATTGCAGAATCCTCTTTTAAAGAGGCCATGCCATGTGAAATTTCGCCTTTGGGCTTTCATTTAGCTAAAACGGTTAAAGAAAAAATTTGGAGGGGCAAATTTATTGACATATTGTCATTATTACCTGCTTCAAAATAATTTCTGTCTAAATCTGACAAGCAGGCAGGGGAATGTACAGAAGAGGATAGGAGGAGAGCCATTACCAAAACCTTCCAGAACTGGTTACAGGCTTTTTGCATTTATGCGGCTGTCATGGGAGAACGCTTCCCTAGTAAATGCTCGGGTTTATTCCAGCATTTAGATATCATTGCTGAAGCCTTTCGTCATTTTGGTGGTTATGCTTGGTACACGTATGATAAGAATTTTCGGCAGAAATTGGCAGTTCACCCATCTTTACATTGGGGGTCTAAAGATGTAGGCTTATGGTTAAATCTAAGGTTGCCCCCAAATCCTCAATTCACCCCGAGGGTAGGGTCTACTCCACAGATTACATTTTGCAAAGGATTTTGTTTTGCCTTCAATATAGGGCAATGCAAGCTCCTATCTAACGGCAGTTATAGGCACGAGTGCTCCCACTGTAATGGGAACCATTCTGTCAGCAGGTGCTTTCGAAGATCTGCCTCAACCTCTTTTCAATCACATCTCAAGGGTGCTAGTGGAAAAAGCCTTGTAAGAATGCTACCCTGGCTAGAAGGGTATCCAGACGCAGGATGTCAACTCTGCTAATTAATGGTTTAAGGGATGGTTTTCTGGTTCCTTTTTTTAATGGGTCAGGCTGTAATATGGTAAGGAATTTAAAATCTGCTTATATACATGTGTCTGTGGTACAAGATAAAATCTCCAAAGAAATTACTGAAGGTGGGATAGCTGGCCCTTTTTCTTCCCCACCATTTCAAAATTTTAGGCTCTCCCCCTTGGGTATTGTTCCTAAAAATGAGAGTGGCTGTTTTCGATTGATACATCATCTTTCCTATCTGTCAGACTCTACAATGAATGATGTAGTCTGATGTAGAAGCCCCAGTGTCCTATTCTTCCTTTGATGATGCTCTTGTTATTTTGAGGCAGCAGGGACGTGGTGCCTTATTGGCTAAGGCAGACATCAAATCTGCATTCCGCCTGCTGCCAATGCACCCACAAGATTTCAATTCCTTAGGTTTTCAATTTCAAGGTCAATTCTATTTCAACAAATATATGCCCATTGGATTTTCTTTGTCATGTTTTTATTTTGAAGCCTTTTCTACTTTTTTGCACTGGGTTTTGTCAACATCTTATCCTTCCGGGGGGTTTTTGCATTATTTGGATGACTTTTTATTTGTTGGCCCTGTGGGCTCCTCTGCTTGTCTAGAGTCATTACAACTGTTTTTTGGCATATGTGAATACTTTGGGGTTCCGCTTTCACCAAAAAAGACATTTTTTCCTTCTACGACTATGGAATTTTTGGGGATTACAATTGACTCCTCGCTAATGGAGTTCAGATTGCCCTTACACAAACTTCAAAAGATGAAATCAATGATCTCAGTCTTTCTTTTGAAAAGAAATGTGTTACTGAAAGAAGCCCAGTCTTTATTGGGTCTTTTTGCTTTCGCAGCCAGAGTCATTCCTATGGCCAGGGCATTTTCCTGGAGGTTTGCTTTAGCTACCAGGGGTTTTAAGAGTCCATATTCTCACTTCTGCATCTCCAAGAGCATTAGGGAGGATATGAAAGTTTGGGATAACTTTTTATGTAATTTTAATGGTTCAACAATATGGCAACAAGAATGTATTAATAACTATCAGTTGAAATTCTTCACAGATGCCGCTGGATCCTAGGGCTTTGGAGCCTTTATGGACGGTCAGTTGTGCGCCACCGAGTGGCACTCGGATTGGTTGCAGCAGGACATTCTTCAGAATCTTGTCCTCCTGGAATTATTCCCGGTAATAGTTTCCATAGTGGTGTGGAAGGATGCTTTCAAAAACTGCAGAGTTCTGGTGCACACGGATAACAGGAGTGTTTTCTTTGCCATTAATACTTTATCCTCTAAGTCTGAACCAGTTATTAAATTGTTGCGTTTTCTAGTATTACACTGCATGCGTTTTAATATTCGGTTAAAAACGACACATATAGCAGGTATACGTAACATAGATGATGCTTTATCTCATTTGCAGTTCGAGGAGTTTCCGGAAATGGCTCCGGTGGCGGATCAGTGCAGCACCCCTTGCCCAGATTTCCTCTGGGGCTTAATTTGGAACTGATACTGTTTAACCTAAAAAACTTTGTATCAAGAAAGACTTGGCTAGACTGTTCTTTGTTCAGATGGTGTTCATTTGGTCATGAGTTGGCCTGGATGCCTTGGATGTGACCGCATATGTCTCTCTGATTCAGGCAAAACTCAGTCCCGCGTCAGTAAGCAGGATGTTAGCGGGTGTGTCCTTTTTTCTAAAATGTGCAGGTTTACCTGAATTAATTTCTTTCTTTCAGGTTAGTCAAGTGCTCAAAGGCCTTAGAAGGTCTAGACCTGCATGTGATAATAGGCACCCCATTTTGGTTAACTTGTTAATTGACCTTCTCCGGGTTTTGAAGGAGGTTTGTTTTTTGGAGTTTGAGCTTTTCCTCTTCAGAGCTGCCTTTGCAATTGCCTTTTTTGGAGCCCTGAGGGTGAGGGAATTTGAAGCCACGAATAGAAGGTCTATATCTTTTCTTCATTTTTGCCATGTGTCTTTGGGTGAGGGGTTCCTGAACCTTTTCCTTTGTAGGTCCAAATCCCTGCGTGTAGGTAGAGGTCATTGGATTTCTCTAGCCAGCTCCATCCTGTAATATGCCCGGTCTCACATGTTGCCAGGTATCTTTCAGTCAGACCTACTTCTACTGATTCTTCTTTAATTCACCAGGACCTGTCCTCTTTTTTTTTTAACAATAGATTTTTATTGGAGTTCACAATGTACAGAGAGAATGTCAAGCTTTGTTTACATTGAGAAGAATACATGGTGGATAGCAAACAATGAACATACTATAGGAGCAATACTATGCATATTTGGGCTACATATCCAATTTCTGCTAATGACCTCAACAGGAGGTTTGGCCTGTCACCCCTTTTGGGTTCACACTGTGAGCAGGCTCTTAGTGAAACGAGTTGTAAGTAACCTGCCATGGACCTTTGTGAGGGACTCTGGAGATGAGGTGGGAATAAATCTCTAATACTACAGCGTTATAAACCAATAAGGAAGAAGAAAAACAGTAACTTCTCTCTTAATACACGGAGGTACATATATTCGGAAAAACATTGTAGATCTACTCTCATATTTGCTGTAGTTAGTATTATATAGCTGACCAAACCTAAACGTAAGTTTTACCACTAGTTGGCTGATATAGCTTACATGAAGATCAGTAGGGTATCATAGATGTGAGGCGGCGTACTTGGAAGTTCTCCAGACCTCCCAATGTTTATGGAAGGCTGGAGCTCTTCGGTCCATATAGGCAAGTCATTTTTCCATGGTATATTGGGCATTTACTCTGGAGACTACTTCTGCAATATTTGGAGGTGATTTGGAGCGCCACTCTTTAGCTATAGAGATACGTGCAGCAAATACTTTCCTTATTAGTGGAGGAAAGTTTTCAATGCCGATACTAAGCAAGGTAAGAGCAGGATTCAAGGTGTACTTTGTCTTAGTAATGTGGCATATAAGGGTAGAGACAGCTGGTCAGAAGGGGCGTAGTACTGAACAGTTCCAAAATATATCTAGCAGACTGCCAGTAGTTTGGCAGTCTCTCCAGCAGAGAGATGGTATATTGGGGCTCATTTTGTTTAGCCTAAGAGGTGTGAGATACCATCTGTACAATAACTTTTGCGTATTCTCCCAGTGATCTATACATGCAGAGGTTTTGCTATTGTATTTAATAGCCACATGCCATTGTTGCAGAGAAAATACCTTCTGCAGTTCTAGTTCCCATTTCAACATGTTGGGCAATTTTGCTCGCATATACAAAGGTGTGGAAAATTTGTAAAACAGGGATATTCCTTTATTTTTATTTGGGTGTTTATTTAGAATGTAGTCCCATAAAATTTGGGGGATTTCAATTGGGTTTATTGTGTTGTTTGCTGAGTAGTGTTTTTTTTTAAAGGATTGTATTTGTCCATTGCATCCTGGTCAGTTAGGGCAGAGGTGGAAAAATGTGCGCCACTGTCTTTCCAAGATTGGGTTGAGAAGTTAGGGATCAGATACTCATATGATGCCAATGGGATGTTTAGACTGTGCATTGGTACGTCTGCAAAGTGTTGTCCCATCAATGATGCCCATGCCTTAGTAGTGGCCTGAATGGTTGGGTATTGTGGGGTTATAGGCTTGTGATGCATGCAGGTAGCTAAAGCCAATGCTGGGAGGTTGTGACCTGGGGTTATTGCGTGTTCTAGATCTGACCATCTATTGTTTGTTTGACATGAAAAACAGTAATGCATTTGGTCCAGTAGTGCGGCATTGTAATATATTTGTGCATTAGGGAGGCCCACTCCACCTAGATGTTTGGGTTTTTATAGTTGTTTCAGAACAATCCTAGGTCTTTTTCCCGCCCATATGTATTTGTTCAAACTCATCGCTAGTTGTGAAAAGAATTTATGGGGGACGGGCATGGGTAGAGTTCTGAAGTGATATAGCAGCTTAGGTAGTACTTGCATTTTGTATGCAGCAATCCTCCCTATCCATGTTAGATGTAGTTTACTGATTTGGTTTAATTCCTCTTCTATTCTCTTTAATAATGGAGGGTAGTTACAGGAGTATATTGTGGAGGAGGAGGAGGTTAACTGCACACCAAGGTACGTAAATCGAGGCAGGGAACCAGTTGCAAGGGAATATTTTATGTAGGATGGACTTATCTTGTTTGGGAACATTGAGTGTCAAAGCGTAACATTTGCTGTTGTTGACTTTATAAAAGGAGGACTGCCCAAATTTATGTAAAAGGGTTTGTATTGCAGGAATGGAAGATTCTGGCTTAGATACAGTGAGAATGATATTGTCAGCAATGAGTCCTATTTTATGATTTTCGGAGCCTACTTTAATACCCTGTATGGAATCGTGAGATCTTATGTATTCTGCTAGAGGTTCTATGACTAGGGAGAAGATTATGGGGGAAAGTGGGCAGCCTTGGCAGGTGCCATTAGATAGAGTAAATGGGTCTGATAGTAAATTAGAAGAGTAGACTCTAGCTGTGGGGTGTACAGGGACATAATTGCTGAGTGTATCAGGCCAGATATATCAAATTTACTTAATGTCTTGGAGAGATAGCCCCAGTGGACCCTATCAAATGCTTTCTCTGCATCTAATGCTAGGAATGTACTTGGTTCTTGGGTGGTCTCAGCTAGTCTCAGAAGGTTAAGCATCCTTCTGGTCCCATCAGGAGCTTGTCTGCCTTTTACAAAGCCCACTTGGTCAAGACTAACGGATAAGTAGAAATTTTCATTAACCTATTCGCTAATACTTTGGCGTAGATTTTTAAATTCGAATTGAGTAGGGAAATGGGCCTGAAATTTTGGGGACTCGAGGTATCCTTTTCTGGTTTGAGTACAGTAACTATTATAGCTTGGAGCATTTCTTGTGGGAAGGAGCCTGAAGAGGCTGCATTGTTGAAGACATTCGTTAGTTTTGGGGCAAGGAGGGTGGAGAATGCCTTGTAATATTAAGCACAGAAGCCATCTGCACCAGGGGATTTGTGCATGGGAAGGGATCCTATTACCACTTCAACTTCTGTACATGTAATCGGGGCATTTCATTTTTAGAGTGTTGTCGCATCCACGGACAGTAGTTGAATTCCTTGGAGAAATTTATCTATCTCTAATTCTGTAGGTTAGTGAGTGAGTGGGTCTATGTTGAGGTTACAGAGGGATTCATAATAGTCCTTGAAAGCATTGGCTATGTCTTTAGGGTTATGAAATGTGGTATTAGTGTTGTGGTGTTTGATATGCGGAATGATTGGCCCGGGCCTGTCTCTTTTTGAATTGGGAGGCTAGGAGTTTGCCTGATCTGTTGTTTTGGGAGTAGAAAGAAAGTTTCATCCTCTTAAAATATGTGTCATAGTCTGTCCTGAGTTCCTCCCATAATTCCTCACGGCAAGAAGTAAGGCGTTTCAGTATGTTAGCGGATGTTGATGTAGGGTTCTTGTGCAGTGCCTCTAGGTCTGCAATAGCATTATGAAGTTGTGTCATGCGCTGCGCTTTCTTTTCTTTCTCCCTGGATGCAATTTGAATAATGGTTCCTCTAGCGATAGCTTTGTGAGTACACCAAGTCATTGCTGGGGAGCAAGTCTCGTTGTCATTGAATTGGAAGTACTCCTTTAGCTTCTCTTCTATTTCATCCCTGATTAAGGGTTGCGATAGAAGGAAGGTGTTATTGTACCACAGTGGTCTGTGGGAGTGGTTGCTGGTGTTCACAATCTCAATGGTCACAGGCGCATGGTCTGACCATGTAATATTGTGGATCTCAGCTGTTGCTACATTTTGAAGAATGTACATATCGGTAAGAAAAAAATGTATTCTAGAGTAGCTATTGTGCACCATAGAATAATATGTGTAATCGCTTTCTGTGGTCCTTAGGCAGCGCCATGGATCAAAAAGTCTTTCTTCATGGCACAGAGATCCTAAGGAGGGTCTCCGCCTAAAGGCCACCGACGAGGAGTCAAGTTTTTCATTCATAATCAAATTAAAGTCTCCACAAAGTACTAAATTACCCTTCTGCATAGATTTAGCAATCTTGAAGACCTTTCAGACAAACCTCATCGATCTGGGAGCATATAAGTTCACCAGAGTGTAAACATTACGGTCCAATTCAGCAACCAGGATAATAAAACGTCCTTGTGAATCAATACGGTCCTGTAACAAAGAAATGGTTATTGTGTCCTTTATAGCAATCATAACGCCATTTTTCTTGGTAGTGTCATTGGCAGTGATTATGTGCAGGAATTTGGCGTGTGTGCATTTTGGGGGTTTGGCGCTAGAGAAATGTGTTTCTTGTGCACACTAGATGTCACATTTCGTTTCCAATGCAGTTTTTCATAGGGCTCTCCATTTGTAAGGACTGTTCAGGCCCCTCACATTAAAAGACATCAATTTAGGGTTCATTTCAAAGGAAGAAAGCGCAGCATTGCCATCTAGTGGTAGGTCTTGGTAGTAGCGAAGTTGCAATCATAGTGCTCAATATGTGTAGATCTTGAGGTGAGTTTTTCCATACGATTGAATACAAACAGAGAACAACCAAAATAGCCCAACATGGGCTACTTGTTAACTTGAAACAGTCAGGCCACAGTTTGTGCGGAAACAAAATTGTGTGGTACATCATGCAAATGACGTAGGGGGAGAAACAGAATACGGGCAAGGATGAAGGGAAAGAGTACCACTTGGTATAGCTGAACATCGGGTTGGTTAATTCTAGAACTGACCCATAAGGTCTAGCTGAGAGGCACTGGGTGTTCTCTGGACCTGAGACAAAAGGTATAACAGTAACCAGGTCATCAATATAAATACCAGTCATAGGAAAGCTGATTATTTGTTTCGCCTGTTTTGGCGGTTATTGTTGTGCCTATCCTGGAGGGGGGTCAGGATCAGCTGGGTCTCCATTCAAAGGAAGAAGGTGCCACTTGCAGAGGAGTTTCAGTCCTTTTTCCAGTGAAATGCTTGCATTCGATTCGTTATGCATGCCCACCAGTAGCTTAGCTGGGAACCCCCATCTATAAAGGATTTTGTGATAACGCAGGATTTTGGTAATAGGAACCAAGTTGTGTCTTGCCGTTAGCATAGCCTGTGATAGGTCAGCATAGAGTGTGATTCCGGCAAAGGGATCAGGGGAGGCAGGGTGCTGTCTGGTGTAGCGCATAAGTTGGTCTTTTACATGAAAAAAGTGGATTCTGGCTATGACATCCCTGGGGATCTTTTCAGGGAGATATGATGGCTTTGGCAGTCTGTGGGCTCTGTCTATAATAATATCTGCAGTGCCCAGGGATGGGAGAGCTGACATCATGAGTTTCTATAAGTATGTAGTGAGCTCTGCAGGCTTGACAGATTCAGAGAAACCTCTAAACTTGACGTTGTTCCTGCGAGGTCTGTCCTCAATGTCTGCCATTTTAAGACACATGACCCGGAGCTCTTCCTCCACTTCAAAGTGTGCATCCACTAATTCATTATGTGCCAGAGTAAACTCCTCCATTTTCTGCTCCACATATTCTACCCTGTTGCTGACCGCTGCTACTTCCTGCTTAGTGGTGGTCATAAACGCTGCCATGTCGTGCTGGAGGGCCCCCCTCAGGTTTTGCAGCATCTCCTTCATGGTAGTGTCTATGATGGGCTGCCCTGAGGTGGGGAAGGCATCTAACTGCTGGCTGTATGTGGAGGACTCCTTCATTTCCTCCCCCGCCGTGCCTGTAGTATCCTGAGCTCCCCTTCTTCCCCAATCCTCCTCTTTTGTTTCACAGGGCTGCTGAAGGGGGAGGATGGCAAGGGATTGCAGTTGGGTTGTGACTCACCCGAGGATGGCGATGGATGGCCTAGTGTGTAGCTTGCGGATGCTGATGAACGGCTCCCGGCTCCGGCGCCATCTTGGATTTCTCGGCCCAGCGCAGGGGGGAAGAAATCCATTCATTTTCTCGGTCCTTCTCTCTCCTTGCGCTTGTGCATGTTCACCACTGTGTTCTCCTCGGTTTCCCAGTGCAGATGGTACGTTTTTTTACTCCGTGGGTCTGCTGTGAGCTGCTTAAGGACACCCAGTGTGGCAGAGCTCTCCTCTCACACCACCATTAGCTCCGGCTGCCGGCAGGACCTGTCCTCTTTAACAAGGTACCAGTTTTCAGCTGTATTAGCTTCCTGTTTAAAACGCCTGAATATTTCATGTTTTTGCTTTTCATCTCATTCCTTTAGTATTGGGGCGGCTACTACAGCTAATTCTATGGGTTTATCTGTAGATATTTTGAAAAAGGTAGGCCGTTGGGGTAGTTATAGGTACAAGATATATGTCCGCCCAGATATAATAACTTTGTGATTTCTCTTTTTAAGATTCTTCCAAATCCAATGTCTGGATAGTGGGTCATTCTTATGTTTTCTGGGCTGCTAAACATGCCGGAACTAGGACCTACTCCTCCAATCTAGGTCTGGACACTAATAAATTCTCAGTTTTTTTGGTCGGGCATTAGGGGTTTAAGGTGAAGGAATCTGAGAGACCATTTGATTTATTTGGCTAGCAGCTGGCCCTTTCCTCAAGTTTTAGTTATCCAGGGCTAACGATCTAGGGAAGATCAAAATGCGGGAGCTGCTCTGTGAAATGAAAAGGAACCTTTATTCTATCAGGATTCTGTTTCCTTCTGCTGTTTTAGCATTCTCTGAGATGATTCCTAGGCCTATCTGGTCTCCCTCTGGTAGCTTATTCTATGTGGATAGGATTAGGAATCGTCTCAATAGGACCATTCATAACATTCTGCTTTCGTCTGGTGGATTATCATTTTGCCACGCTGAATGAGAAGGTTTTGTTCCAGGTCTGTTTCGTGATGGTTTGGTGCATTTATCCGAAATTGGCCTAGATGTATTTAATATGGGCCTACAAAATTTGATTGAAACAGCCACGGTGTTGGGGGGGCCTCAGCTAGTAGCTTCTCTTCTGGTTTCAGCCGGTGGGGAGTAGTCGTCCAGCATTGTCAGGATGGACACTGTGTAATTTTGTTTAACAAATTTTTAGCCAGGTTGTCTCATATTACATTTAAATTTAAGTTATTATCAGGTTACCCCTTGGATAACACTGTGGCCATTTATTTAAATGCCAAAATAAATAAATATTGTGAAGATTATAAACTGTTTCTATGTCTCGTTATTTTTATTATAATCCCTTTGTGCTAGCAAAGGGGTGTGCTAGAGGGTCTATTGATGCTGACTGCTGGGGATCTATTGTAGCTGGGGGGGGGGGGGGGTGTAGTGTTGCAGGGGGGTGTCAAGGAATCCTCCGTTGTCGGGGGATCTATTGTTACTGGTTGGGTATCTTTTGCTCTGGGGCTCTTATGACATTGGGGGAGGGGGGATCCACAATTTATGACATCCACCTAGGGGACATAATATTACCATTAATGGTCATTAATATACATGCCAGTCTACTTTTGTTATGTGCATCTACAAGTGCCTTTCCTTTATGTAGGGAAAACAATCCAAAAAGCTAAAGCTCAAATTGCCCAACACAAGTATTCAATTAGGGATAAGTAACTACCCCTTGCTAGACATTTTGTAGAACAAACACAATCGGTGTTCCAACTTAAATATATATTTATTGATGGGATACATAAAAATAGGAGGATTGGAAATCGTGAACTTTTGATGAGGAAACAAGAGTTGCAGTAGATCCATTCTTTGGACACTCTGCACCCTAAGGGGTTAAACTCAGAGCTGGACCTTTACCTCTTTATATAATTGTGCTATCTTTTGTGTAAGATTCTAATATTTTATATAGAATGACATCGAGTGGACTCTATTGATCTACCAAATCTCGATCCCATAATAATTTACTTTATAAATTCCACTCAGAAATGTTGTATGTTTTGTATATATATGAATTTATAAAAATCTTTTTTGGATTTTTTGGATTTTTTAAAAATAGGATAATACTTGGATGCTTCTGACAATGTGTGGGTAAATAGACCTGTCACCCTAAACCACTTTCTTGTCTTGTGAATAGTGAGTTCAACAGGTGGATATTTTTCATAATTGTTTATTGATTGAATAATTGATTCCAGACATTGACTAATTGTATGGCTAAGTTCACCTTTTTTTTCCAAATTCTAGCTCCCTATGTACCAATATAGCATTAATGTACTTCTTTTGCAAAAATAAAACAGCTTTCCATTTATTTTATAAACGTTTACCTCACTCTCTTCATGGATGTTTAAAACCCCTGCTCCATTACTTCTGTCTCACTTCCTGGTCAGACTACAGGTCATGACACAGGAAAGAGTTGACCAGTTGATCTCATTAGCACACACCCTGCATTATCTACCCTCAGCTTGTCAACACCTTCTTGTGTCATGACTTAAAGTCTGACCAGGAAGTAATGCAGAAGTAATGGAGAAGGGTTTTTAAACATCCATGAAGAGAGTGAGGTAAGCATGAATAGAGTAAATGGAAAGCTACTTTATTTTTCCAAAAGGAATACAATAATGCTATATTGGTACAAAGAGGAGCTGGAATTTAGAAAAAAAATGTGCATACATGCAGCAATCTCTAGCTGTGTTCTTATCAGAAGAAGGGAGTAATCATGGTAGTCAAAAACTTTTATTTGGAATACCTCTGACATGTTTGTATAACATTGACTTTTCTACATAAAGTTTATGTGTAGCAATACCTCTGGACTTTCTTCTCTATCTAGCAATGGGTACAGGCTTCTACTCACTCTGATGGCATCACCCTTGACCTTGTATTCTCCTACCTTTTTTTTTGTTTAATAAATTTTTATTAAGGAAAAATATAACATGTATACAATTATAACACAAAATAGATAACACTTCTATTTTTTCAACAACATAGGATACAGTACTCATAGAATCCACCAATTAGAAAATTATAGTAGGTACATCCAGGAAGATACATAGAGTCAGCTAAACAGCTAATTGGATAAAGGATGTGAACTAGGTGAGCACTATAGTCTAAATATAATTTAAATAGAAAATATTGCTTTAGTTTAACAGAGGTATACATCAAAACAGAGTAGTGGTAGAAAAGGAGAGAATAAAAGAAGGTGGGAGGGGAAAAGGGTAGGAAGTTGCTGGTATACTAGACCATGTATTGAGCAGAGGGGAGAATTAGCATGAATAAGTGCTGAATGGCTATGCTAGAGTGTTAGGTTTGAGGGGTTAGAGCAGGAGATTTGTATATGTGGCGGTAGACTGAAATTTTTTCCAAGAGTCCCAGGTTAGAGAGTGTTTCTGGGAGGTCCCTCTAATATTGTGGGTGATACTCTCCATCAGGTGTACATTGTCAACCATTTGTAGCCAGGCCTTCATAGAAGGAATAATTGGTTGGCCCCACAAAGTGGGGATTAGGGCTTTGGCAGTGTTCAGTAGGTAAGGAATGATTGAGCGTTTGTACGACTTTATGGGAGTTTTTGTGACATGAAAAAGAATAGCCCATGGGTCATTTGGTATATGAACATCAGCAATCTGAGCAATCAGAGTGCGAATATCCTCCCAGTACGGTTTAATCAGTGGGCAGAACCACCATATGTGTGCATGAGTAGCTTTGTTCCCACAGTTCCTCCAGCACAATGGGGAACTGGCGGGGAACATTTGGTGTAAGCGAACTGGGGTGTAATGCCACCTAGTGAGCAATTTATAGTTGACCTCTGACATTCTTGAGGCTAAGGACGAGGTGTGAGCAAGTTGGAGGATCCTATCTTTTTGGTTGTCAGTCAGGGAGAGACCAAGGTCAATTTCCCATTTAGTCAGGTGGGGGGGGGATCGGAGTTTTGAAGAGTAATAAGGGCTTTATAGATTATAGAGATGCTATGTAGAGGGGGTCTTTTGGAAAGAATATTACTTCTATATCGTTTAAATCACTGACGCCCCTAAGTGGAGTAGGAAGGAAGCTTAAGAAGTGTTGTATTTGGTGGCATCTCCATTTATCTAGGAACGTGGCAGGTTTAGGGGTGAGGATCGCAGGTAAGGGTTTGAGTGCGTTGCCATTTAGAATGTGATGCAATAGGAGGGGTTCTTCTGACCTCCATGATTTAAAACCTGGATCCAGAAGGCCTGGCAGAAAGTATGTGTGATTGAGAAGAGGTAGCAAAGGGGAGTCATAGTTCCAGGAATATTTTTTATGTAGTGCGTCCCATACATCCAAAGAGGAGATGGTAAGTGCCGAGGTAGTACGGGCAAGGTTCCTGTGGGAGCGGGGTATCCAGGGAGCTATTGAAAGGTCTACACCACTTAGGTAATACTCAATTTGTACCCATAAGAGTTAAGGGCATATTTCCATTCAGCTAGTCTGGCCAATACAGTTGCTTGGAAGTAGGCTTTAAAATTAGGAAGTGCCAGACCACCTGAGCATTTGGAATGAAACAATAACTCCCTGGATATTCTAGGGTGTCTGTCCTTCCAGATAAAGCGGGAGACCATGGACTGTAAAATAGTAAAAAAGCCCACTGGGACACCTAGTGGTAGCATTTGAAAGAGGAAAAGGATGCGTGGTAATATGTTCATTTTAATTATATTAACCTTCCCTAATCAAGTATGTGACAGGTTAGACCATTTTCGTAGGTCGGCTCTGATTTTGTTTAGCATGGGAATATAATTATATCGAAAAAGGGATTGAAGATTAGAGGTAAGATAAACACCTAGGTATTTCATACAATTTGATTCCCATCGAAAGGGAAAAAGGGGTTTAAGGGAGAGAGTCTCGGACTTGGGGATGTTAATGTTTAAAATTTCGGATTTAGATAAATTTATTTTGAAATTAGAAATTGATTGAAACGTGTAAAATGCAGACATCAAATTCGGAATCGAAAATCTGAGGTTGTTGGATAAAAAATAGTACATCATCTGCATATGCCGCGTATTTATGGGATCTGTTGCCTATTTGTATGCCTTTGATATTAGCATTGTTCCTAATTGTGGTGAGGAAAGGTTCTAGAGTGATAGCAAAAAGGAGAGGGGAGAGGGGACAACCCTGCCTGGTTCCATTATGTAAGACAAAGGGGTCACTCAACGTTCCGTTAATCCTAACTTGAGCAGAAGGGTTAGCATAAAGGGAGGAAATACGGTAAAACATTTTAGGACCCATACCGACGTGCCGTAAGGTTAGCTTTTTCTGCATCAGTGGAGAGGAGTAGGGTGGGCTGGGAACACCGCCAAACATATTGAATCAGGGAGATTGCACAAAGGGAATTATCTTTTGCTTCTCTAGCGGGTATGAAACCTGATTGATCCGCCGAGATCCAATTTGGTATAAGGGGAAGTAAGCGGTTTGCCATAACTTTGGCGAATAACTTAATGTCAACGTTTATTAACGATATAGGTCTAAAACTATTACAAAGAGTAGGATCCTTGTCTGGTTTGGGAATGACTGTGATATGAGTCGAAAGTGATTCTGGGCGTAAACCTGAAGAGTGAGAGATTGAGTTTGCATATTCGGAGAGTCGAGGGAGCAGGATGTCGCTAAATGTTTTATAATATAGAATCGTGAACCCGTCAGGTCCAGGGGCTTTACCAGAGGGGGAAGACTTCAAAGCTGCCTGAAATTCCTCAACCGAAAAGTCTTCTTCTAATTCTTTAAGGACAGATATGGGCAATTTAGGAAGATTTGCCTCTCTCAAGTAGGATAGCATACGGTTTCGTCTCTCCTTATGAGGAAGAGAGGACAAGTCATTTTTGACATTATATAGGTCCGCGTAGTAGTCTCTAAATGCTTTAGCGATATCTGGAGTTGCATGGGCCAATGCACCTGACGGAAGCTTAATTTTGGGGATAAATGATTGCGACTGTTTAGTCTTTAGTGATCTAGCCAACAATCTACTTGGTTTGTTCCCCCATTCGTAAAATTTTTGCGACAGACGTTGGAACTTTCTCTTGGTGTCTAGATTGAGGAGGGACTTCAATTCCTCACGTTTAAGTGTGAGGGATTTAAGGTGTTCATTATGTAAAGAAAGTTTATTCTGCTTGTCTAGAGCCTCTATCTGTTGTAAAACCTGGTTAATTTGTTGACCATGCTCTCTTTTTATCCGCGCACCAAGCTCAATGAGCTGGCCTCTAATGGTAGCCTTATGAGCTTCCCAAACGACCGAGGGGGAGGTGTCAGAGGATTTGTTTTCCCTAAAGTACTGCGATAAATGGGAAGCCAACATAGAGACCTCTGCTTCATTAGTGAGAAGGGAATCATTAGGCCTCCTGTTAGTGGTACGTCGGGGTAGGGAGGGCATGGTCATTGTCATCGACGCAGGTGCATGGTCTGAAATTGATGCAAAACCAATGTGGGCAGAGTGTAAAAAGGGGAGATGGAAATGGTCTAAGAATATATTGTCTATTCTGGAGTATGATTGGTGCGTTAAGGAGTAGTGTGAGAAATCCTTCTCCTTAGGATGAAGAAGGCGCCAAACATCCATCAATTGATGATCAAGAAGCCGTTTTTTCACAAATTTCAGTCTTTTGAAAGAGATATTAGAAGGGCTTTGTGATGTATCAATAATGGGGTCTAACGGCATGTTTATATCCCCCGCTAGAATAGTAAGTCCTTTAGCAAAGTGTGACAATTTAGTCAATATTTGGGAGAGAAAGGCAGGTTGGTCATGGTTCGGGCAATAGATATTTGCAAGCGTGCACTGGACATTTCCAATGAATCCCTTGAAAAAAAGGAAGCGACCATAGTCATCCGCAAGCATGTCAGATAGCCTAAAAGACAAACTACTGCAAAAACCAATGGCTACACCCTTGGACTTTAGTTATAAAGTCTAGTTTAGTTTAGTTTAGCTATAGTACCACTGCGGAAAGTTAGGTGAGGTTAGTCTAACAGGTGTTGTGTGGGTTAAGTGCGTTTCTTGAAGAAAGGCAATGGAACACGTGGCTTGTTTAAGTTCACAATATAATTGATGTAGTTTAGCAGCGACATTAAGACCTCTAACATTGTAGGATACAATCTTTACCTTAGCCATTTAAAAAGAGAATGAAGGTCTTCAGTTTGTCTTGCCAAGCATACCAGCAGGGAGGGGGAAAAGGGGGAGGGAAAAGAGAAAAAAAAAAAAAAGGGGGGAATAGTAGGAAAGGAAGAGATGAGAGGAAGAGGAAGAAGATAAACATATACAGAGAGTATATATGTAAGTCAGGGAACTTGTGGGAAATGAAAAAATATCACGCAGAAGACTGCAGTGGTCCCATTGGGGAAAGAGAGAGCGAAAGGCCATCCCAATCCTTGAACAAGGATTAAATAGGATATCTTCAGGGCCATTCACACTCGCCATCCCCAGGAGGAGGTGGGGGAGGTGTAACGCTGTGGGGGGGAGGTGGTGAGGGGAGTGCGCCCCAACAGCACACGGCCTGTAGAAGAAAAACAGATTAACAACCTACCATTAACAAGAGAACAATGAATTCCAGTCGAAAATATGAAAACCCATGTAAGTAGAACCAGGATCAATAGAAACAATAAGCAACCTAAAAGGAATCGCAAATGTAGACCAATTGGAAACATGCAACAATCAACATAATAATAAAGAAAAACAGATATTGGTCAGCTTACTGGTGAGTCCGCTCCGGTCCTATGCACACAAGTATAGGAAAAAAAAAATATATATATATGTATACACAGCGGCCAGATCCGGACCCGGCAGAAAAAACCTTTTGTAAGAAAGAAATGGTTCACATTATTAGCAAAAACATGAGTGAAAAAATAAATGTTTCAACCATGTTTTTGTGCAGAGCCCGGAAGAGGAGGAGAAGACTCCTCTTTGAGGGGGTCTTTTTCCAGACAGAGTCCACGGGACATGAAAATTTTGGAATCGGATCCTGCCAGCCTGGAAGTTCCATGGGTGAGAGATGTAGGTCCTGCAAAAGAGTTGGAAGTTCCTCAGGAAATCTCAATGTATGGGAACGGCCGTTTTTGGTAGCAATCAGGCAGGCAGGGAAGCCCCATCTGTATGTAATCCCGTCAGATTGTAAATTGTCCAGTAGTGGTTTTAGGGCTCTGCGGCGATCCAAAGTATCTTTGGAGAGATCTGGATAGATACTGATGGTAGCCCCGTCAAAGTCAATGTTAGGTAAGCCTCGCATCTTCACCATAATAGCATTTTTGTCTTCAAAATAATGCAGGCGGCAGATGACATCCCTGGGCTGGTCCGAGTTAGCGTTACGTGGTCGTAAGGCCCTATGCACACGGTCAAAGCGTAATGGTGCAGTGACAGGGTTACCCAGGATGGTATTAAAAATGCCTCTTATAGAAGGTTCAAGATCAGTATCCCCAGTGGCTTCCGGCAAACCTCTAACTCGAATATTATTTCTGCGGTTGCGATTTTCGAGGTCTTCAAGCTTATATAAAGATGCACGGTGGGCAAAAGCCAGCTGGGTAACAGTGTCCTGCGGTTCTTTAATAGCTAGTGCCTGTGTGTCCTGTCACTGCTCTGCTTCCTCTACCCTGGCCAAGATATGTGACATATCGGATCTAACGGCAGTTATTTCTTTTTTGATGGATTTCTCCAAACTGTGAAACATACCTGCAAGTTCTTTTTTGAGGCCGCTCATAAGTGCAGACATTTCAGAACCTACGGGGGATCCAGGATCATCCATAAGATCCGAGCAGCAGGAAGAAGCTGGAGAGGCAGCGTGGGATGATGGAGAGGCGCTTGTTCTCGAGGTTCTGGCTTGGTCACCACGTGCGTTGGCTAGGTATTGCTGAATAGAACCTGTAGAGACTGGAATAGAGAGTGATCTCTTGTTTGGACGTTTAACAGGGGCAGAAGGGAGCTTAGGTGTTTTGGCGGGCATAATTGAAGCTATATGACCGATAGCTGCAAGGGGCACTCTCCCTCACATCTGAGCAATATCACACATACATCAAAATGTTGTCAGCACCTGGAGGGGCTCCTATATAGGCGGAACACAGGTAACAGTAAATGTACTCCAGCAACAGCAAAAAAGAGCAAGTAAAATTATTGTGATTGAGTAAGGATGGAGGCTGTGGAGGTGATGTGTCAGATGAGGGGGGAACTTGCTGAAGGATAAATGCTGTAGGAAAGTTTCAATGAGAAAGGCAGTGGAGTAAAGTGGTTATAGGAGTACATGGAGCACCAAGATGGCCGCCGACCTCCAGGAATAGGCCAAAGCCGCGGACTTTCCTAGTAATTGTATCCGGCCGGGCGAGCGCCGTTTTCAGTAAGGAATGTAGGCCCAGAGCGGTGCGTGGGTGGGGAGGGGGAGCTGTTACTCACTGTGTCCCAGGGGTTAGGCAGGGCAGATCCACTCTAGGTCGGTGCCTGGCTCTTAGATGGTACAGGTCGGAGGCTCCGGGTTGACAACAGGCCGCAAGGTGATGCCAGGCCTCAGTGCAGCAGAGCAGAGGAATCGGGTGCACAGGCAGTCCTCAGGTGCCTTTCCCTGCAGGTGTCCTGGAAGGTTGACAGCCTTCAGTCCAGGATGAGCGTCCGCTCGGTGCCCGGCTCACAGGGACGGCAGGCCAGAGGCTCCGATCGGGCCGCAGGCCCCAAGATGGTGGCGAATGTCTCTGCCAGGAGCGATCTGCAGGCCCGGGGCACTAAAAATAACCAAAGCCACAAAAAAAACACTCCAGGTGTTTAGCAGGGTGGTTCTAGAGGCTGAGATGTTATAAAGCAGGCTCACAGGAGAGGATTAAAGCTTGGATGGCAGCGGATTCTCTGTGGCTTGGAGGAGCTCAGCCAAAACACGTCCTCCACCTTGCTCATCCAGACACGCCCCCCCTGTATTCTCCTACCTATGCACTTCATGCAAATTCTCAAACAATACTTTTCCTCTTTCCAACCACCACCTTATTAGTTTCTCTCTCCCCCTGTCTTCCACCACCTTTCCCTCCAATCGCCTAACCATCACCCAAAGAAACTTTTGCAACTTCAACTCCTCTCTCCTCTATTCTGCTACTGACCACCTCTACAACAAAATCGTAAAAAAAACAAAAAAAACGGTCGGACTTATCGACCGGACTGGTCCGACGGACTCGTCTGGCCGACAATCCGAACGTGTGTGGGCTTCATCGGACCTTAAGTGGACTTTTCCAGTCAAAAATCTGACAGACTGTAGATTTTTGCTTCAAATCTTTACGTCGTAACTCCGCTGGACCCAGAAATCCGCTCGTCTGTATGCTAGTCCGACGGACAAAAACCGACGCTAGGGCAGCTATTGGCTACTGGCTATCAACTTCCGTATTTTGGTCTGATGTACGTCATCACGTACAAATCCATCGGACTTTGGTGTGATCGTGTGTAGGCAAGTCCGTTCATTAAAAAGTCCATCGGAAGTTCGTCAAAAGTCCGTTGAAAGTCCTTTGGACCAGTCCGGTGGAAAAGTCCACCCATGTGTACGCCCCGTAAGTCTCTCAAAGACTTCAACCAATATAAATCTGCCCTCCAAAAATACTATTCTTCCCTCCACACTGCCAAGCAACTCTCATTAACACCTTCTCATCCAGTCCCCATAAACTTTTCTCTACCTTCAACTCTC
Organism: Aquarana catesbeiana; assembly: GCF_042186555.1. Lineage (NCBI taxonomy): Eukaryota > Metazoa > Chordata > Amphibia > Anura > Ranidae > Aquarana > Aquarana catesbeiana. The sequence goes on from NC_133324.1 coordinate 37,229,621, forward strand.
TACTTCGTCCTCTACCGCCTCCACCCACTGACTCACTCACTGCCCAGGATATCGCTAATCACTTCAAAAACAAGATTGATACAATCCGTGATGAAATCTCCACTCTACAGGTATCTCCCCCAGTTAAGACCCCATGTCCACAGGTACAACTGGCACTCCCCTCATTCAAATCTGCTACTACAGACAAAGTTGCTAAACTCCTTTCTATCGCCCACCTAACCACCTGTCTGCTGGACCCTATTCCCTCTCAAATGTTACGGTCGCCCTCTGACTCCATCCTACACTCTCTAACCCACATCTTCAATCTCTCCCTCACCTCTGGCATTTTCCCCAATGCTCTAAAACATGCACTGGTCACCCCCATACTTAAAAATCCATCCTTGGACCCTTTGAATCTTAACAACCTACGCCCTATCTCCTTGCTCCCCTTTTCCTCTAAACTCCTTGAACGCCTGGTTTACAACCAACTGAGTGACCACCTCATTAACAACCTTCTTGATCCCATTCAATCTGGATTTCGCCCCCAACACTTCATAGAAACTGCTCTTTTAAAACTCACAAATGACCTATTAACTGCAAAAACCAACAGTATTCTGTACTCCTACTTCTGGAATTTTCAGTTGCCTTTGACACGGTTGACCACCCCCTCCTCAAAAACAAACTTTACTCCCTTGGGCTCCGTGACTGTGCTCTTCAGTGGCTCTCATCCTACCTATCCCAACACACCTTCAGTGTCACTTACAATTCTACTTCCTCCACTCCTCTTCCCTTCTCCGTCGGGATCCCCCAAGGTTCTTGGACCTCTTTTTTTTCAATCTACACCTCTTCCCTGGGTCAGCCTCTCATGGCTTTCAATATCATTTCTACGCTGACGACACACAAATCTATCTCTCCACCCCTCAACTCACTTCATCAGTCTCCTCACGAATCACTAACTTACTAACCGACATATCTGTATGGATGTCACACCACTTCCTCAAACTCAACTTGTCAAAAACCAAGCTTATAATATTTCCTCCCCCACGTGCCTTTTCCCCTGACTTATCTGTCAAGAGCAATGGCACAACTATCCACCCATCCCCACAAGTCAGGGTGCTAGGTGTTATCCTGGATTCTGAACTCTCCTTTCGCCCCACATGCAATCACTTCCCAAAATTTGCCGTCTCAACCTCCGCAACATTTCTAAACTACGTCCCTTTCTAACCAATGAAACCACAAAGCTCCTGATTCACTCCCTGGTTATCTCTCGCCTTGACTACTGCAACTCCCTCCTCATTGGCTTACCTTTAAATAGACTATCCCCTCTTCAGTCCATCATGAATGCTGCTGCCAGACTCATCCACCTTACAAACCGCTCAGTGTCTGCTACCCCTCTCTGCCAATCCCTCCATTCCCTCCATTGGCTGCCACTCGCCCAACGAATTAAATTTAAAATACTAACAATAAGTTACAAAGCCATTCACAGCTCTGCCCCCAGCTACATCACTAGCCTAGTCTCAAAATACCAACCTAATTGCCCTCTCCGTTCCTCCCAAGACCTCCTGCTCTCTAGCTCCCTCATCACCCCCTCCCAGATCCGCCTCCAGGACTTCTCCCGAGCCTCGACCATCCTCTGGAATCCCCTACCCCAATCTGTCAGACTGTCTCCAAATTTATCCACTTTTAGGCGATCCCTGAAAACTTTCCTTTTCAGAGAAGCCTATCCTGCCTCCATCAAACAACTGCACTATTTTCTCCATTAGCTCATCCCCCACAGCTATTACCCTTTTGTATAACTTGACCCTCCCTCCTAGATTGTAAGCTCTAACGAGCAGGGCTCTCTGATTCCTCCTGTATCGAATTGTATTGCAATTGTACTGTCTGCCCTAATGTTGTAAAGTGCTGCGTAAACTGTTGCCGCTATATAAACCCTGTATAATAATAAAAATAATATACGGCTTCTGGCACATTTGATCAGACTAGAGCCGAGAACCTTTTCTCCCCACACTCTCATGTGTTAACATGAGAAACTGGATAAACCCTTCACAATCACAAAAGTTCTAACAGCTATCAAAGCTCTCAAACAAAACCAACGCCCAGGCCCTGAATGCAATGTAAACAAGGCCTGTGTGTCAAAATGCGTCTGCGTTTTCTTTTTTATCATGGTCATATACAACAATAAAATTGAAGACTGAATTTCCAGTGGTGATGGCTCTTCTATGTGCTCCTGTCAGGCCCTGAAGGCCTATCAGCCACATACTATAAAAAAATTGCCGACCTCCTAGCACCTAGTATGCTAGAGTCAGCATTTAACACAATCCTAGATGGTATTTCTTCCTGGACCGAGACTTTGACAGCTATTTTCTCTATGATTTCCAAACCACTCTCTGATGACACTGTATGCTCTAACTATTAGCCCATCCCTGTCCTCAATTTGGATATCACAATTTTAGCAAAAATTCTATCCAGCCATCTGAACTTAAGCATAGGTTCTTTGATTAATAGGGATCAGGTTGGCTTTATTCCTTCTCGCCAAGCTGGAGATAACGTCTGTTGGACAATACTCCTAGCCCACCTTGTTTATTCATCGAGTACAATACTCCTATCCCACAACATCCATAAAGCCTTTGATATGGTCTCCTGGCCTTACCTTCAATTTGTCCTACACAGATGGGGCTTTAGAGCACACTTTCTTTCCTGGGTCTCCTCTCTCTACCCCAACCCCAAAGCCTATGTACAATACGCCAGGCACAAATCAGACCTCTTTTCCATCACTAGGGGCACTCATCAGGGTTGTCCCCACTCACCCTTACTCTTTTGCCCTAGCCATAGAGCTGTTAGCGCTCCTGATCCAGTCCGATCCTGACATTAAAGGCTTTGAACTAGGGAGTCCTACTATTCAAGACATCCCCGTTCATATCTGCTCCTAATGTCCTCAGTGTCTTAGACCAATTTGGCAGTATCTCGGGTCTGCAAGTCAATCCCCACAAGTCGACGGCACTCAATGTCTCTCTGCCACCCCTCCTAGAACATCATTTACACAAAGTGCTCCCATTCTCTTGGTCTTCTTAGCAAATCCTCTTTTTTGGAAAAAAAAACTCACTGAGAACCCCTCTGAACTATACTCGGCAAACTACCCCTTCATGCTTTCCTACCTCACAGCACTCATGTCCACATGGTCCTCCATACCCCTTGCCTGGTTACGGTGATTAACAGTTCTAAAAACTGTTCTACCCAAAATACTCTATCTGTTTCGCACTCTCCCTATCCAGGAAACAGCTTATTTCCTCCGTATTCTGCAATGCCAAATCTCCTCCTTCATCTGGGTCAAATCGAAACCCCACATCCCTTAGGTGATGCTTTATGCACCTAAATTACAAGGAAGACTAGGGCTATTCAACCTAAGTTCATACTTTTATGCTGCGCAGTTGGTCCAACTCCCTAAGTACCACACCACTAAGGAAGTCCCTCTGTGGGTGGCTATAGAATCTATAGATTGTGACTCCCCGATCTGTGGCTAACCTTTTATAGCTAGCCCCATCTCAGTGCAGAACCCTTAAAAACCCAATAATGTACCACTCCCTCCTTCTTTGGGGAAAGGCTCAAAACGCGTTATGGTCTACAATCTAACCATAAACCCATGCTCTCCTTTCTCCGAAACTCATCATTCTATCATGATCCACAGCAGGCTTGCTCCTTGCCAACAAATTCATACTGGCTGGGAAAATAATTCCATTCCCATCTCTGTGTGAGACACATGGTATCCCTGCATCGGAACTCTTCCGTTATATTCAACTCAAACACTTTTGAGCACTCAGGGCAAGACACAACCGTCATATACCTTTTTTTACCCTCACTCTCCAGTCTAGACATACTGCCATTCAAAACAAGAAAATGACTCAGTTTTACTGGGCACGTCCCCACAGCCGAGGTGTCATTGGCCCGACAAACCTTGACCATTAATATTCTATAGAAACTGCTCTCCATGTTTCTACAATTGTCGATTGTTGTTGTTGTTTTCCTCTGGTTTACAGAAGGATGATTGCACCCATCTTTTTATGCCACAAATTCCTCTATGACATGTTGATTGTATCTTGATTGTATCTACTCTCCTAAACCACAAATTTCCCTGTAACATGTACTCTGTATTCTTTTTTTATCTTCAATAAAATACTTGAACGCAAAAAAAAATTATAATCTCTCTCTACACAGAATTGTCAGCTGTCCCTAGCAACACTGACAACATTGCTGCTGTGACCCCACCCTTTCTTAGATAGGTTATCCATTCATTCATTCAATCACCTATTCCTTGTGCAATGCATTATAGGTTGTTCCCTACTTTGGTGGTGAAACTGCAAACTTTTCAGCCAAAAGTTTGTGACTCACAAACTTTATGAATCCCAGGGATTCACCACAAATCCATGGTAGCTACTGAAACTCATACCGATAACTGTATTTATATAATAATAATAATAATAATAATAATAATAATATCATAAACAATAAAATAAACTTGTCATTCTTGGCTATAGCCTCTCATTTTATTGCATCAACCACATATGCCATAAAGGTATTTTGTAACCTTTACTATCTACAGTGCTGACAAAGATGGCTTCTGTGTATTTTATATTTAGCCTTTTTTTCTACTCGATAAGCAGGTTGATATTCCAGTCTATCAGTAATAAATAACAGAATTATTCTTTATAAACCTGACACTCTCACAGTCTTAAGCTGAGCCATGAAATCTGTGTCAGGATCCTGGGCTGCTGTCAGTGATAATGAGGTGGGAGAAGAGGAAGAAGTCATTGGAGTCTATCAGAGACTCAGCCATGTTGGCTTCAGATATTTACTTAGAATATTGTGGTTCTTGGCTTTGTGTGTGACCCCCTGCACATCTGACACCCAGAACTCTGCTCACTGCCGTGATATGACTATGAGAAAGTATACATTTGAGTACAAGTATTCTCAGGATGGAGACATCATTATAGGAGGGATATTCACTGTACATTCTGTAGTGTCAGAGTGGAATATAGGAAGAAGTCTATTTAATAATCTCATGTGTTCAGCGTAAGTGAAATATGAAATGCAAAGCTTCCAATCTGATCTATAGAGCTGTGTCTTTAGGAGATTTATGTGATATTGTGCAGGACCATTCACCTGTTCAGCTTCATTTATATAAAATCAAAGCATATTCTTAAATGTGTTAATGAAAGCCAAATAGGGTCCATTCATATGAAGCAGAACAAAGGGTAAACAAAAGATTACCAATGTTTTTTTTTTAGTGCAATTGTCCTCATAGGATGAGTGGAACTGGTGTCTCGCATGAATGTAGATGGATTAGTACTGGTGCCAGACAAAGACATGGTCAACAAACAGGCAAATCATGGGTCCAGGCAGCAGGCAGAGAGATGGTCAGCAACAGCCAAATGAATTATCCAGCCAGCAGGCAGAGACATGGTCAGCAGAGACAAAGTATTGGTCCAGACAGCAGGCAGGAATATGGTCCACAAACAGTCCCTGGTCAGTACAGGCAGCATGCAAAGACATGGTCAGCACAGTCAAAGTATTGGTTAAAGCAGAACTTCACCCAAAAGTTTTCTTCCCTGCTTCTCTTTGGCATTTGGCATTTTTTTTTTGGGGGGGGGGGGGGCTGGTACCCGGTTTTGATGTTTTCACTTCCAGGCTCCCACTTCCACTTGGATCGCCTAGGTTATCCAAGTGGAAGTTCTCTTCCCCCCTTCCTCCGCGCAGTCTTCTGGGACCTGTGACTTGACCATTCACAATGTGCAGTGTGGCTTGCATATGTGCAGTGGGCACCCAGATGTGAAGCTGCAAGCTGTCACTGCTGAGTGCCCACAGTTAAGACGCTGGTGCCAGGGACCTTGTTCGGGTCCTGGGACAGGTAAGTGTTTGTTTATTAAAAGTCAGCAGCTACAGTTTTTGAAGCTGCTGACTTTCTTTTCAGAAAAACAACTGGAGCATCTCTTGAAGTCAATAGGCAGTAAGATTGCCTGGGTCAGTACAGGCAGAAGGCAGAGACATGTCAGCACAGCCAAATTATTATTTAAGGCAACAGGCAGTATTATGATCCATAAACAGGCCAGGGTCAGTGCCGGCAGGCTTCAAGGTAAATTGAAATTCTTCATACCAGCAGTGGGACCTTCTTGTTTGCTAAATAGGGCTGTAATATTTGATCAGTAAAATCTGCCCCCCCCCCATGAACTGGCTTTGAGACTAGACTGTATCTTCTATGGATTTCCACCAAGGTGTCATTGTGGATGGAGGACAGGACTGAAGTGGAGGGATTGCTTATCCCTCCACTTCAGGGCCAACACTTCTTTGTTCCTCATACTCACTGATTCCCCCGTTGTAGTCTTGTTGTCACCAGCCTTTGCTGTGCATTATTTCTGATTGTTGTAGAAAAAGATAAGTCTTTGTGACTGAGGGTGTAATTGCCATCATCCCTTAGTTGTGCACAATATTTTACCACTGAAATTGGATTTTTTGAGGCAACAACTGCTTGTAAGTTTGAGATTAAACATTTTTATTTTCTCATATTAAAAAGGTTCAAAAAGTATCTTTCAATAAAAAATGGTATCCAAACATAATTCACAATTAGGGATGAGCCGAACACCCCCCGGTTCGATTCGCACCAGAACCCGCGAACGGACCGAAAGTTCGCACGAACGTTAGAACCCCATTGACGTCTATGGGACTCGAACGTTCGAAATCAAAAGTGCTCATTTTAAAGGCTAATTTGCATGGTATTGTCCTAAAAAGGGTTTGGGGACCCGGGTCCTACCCCAGGGGACATGTATCAATGCAAAAAAAACTTTTAAAAACGGCCGTTTTTTCGGGAGCAGTGATTTTAATGATGCTTAAAGTAAAAAAAAAAAAAGTGAAATATTCCTTTAAATATCGTACCTGGGGGGTGTCTATAGTATGCCTGTAAAGTGACGCGTGTTTCCCATGTTTAGAACAGTCCCTGCACCAAATGTCATTTTTAAAGGAAAAAATCTCATTTAAAACTGCTTGCGGGTTTAATGTCATGTCGGGTCATGGCAATATGGATGAAAATCAGTGAGACAAACGGCATGGATACCCCCCAGTCCATTACCAGGCCCTTTGGGTCTTGTATGGATATTAAGGGGAACCCCGCACCCAAATTAAAATAAGGAAAGGTGTGGGGCCACCAGGCCCTATATACTCTGAACAGCAGTATACAGGCGGTGCAAACAAGACAGGGACTGTAGGTTTGTTGTTAAGTAGAATCTGTTTGTAATTTTGAACATTTTTAACGTGTTTAGCTCCAGCCAAAAAAATCTTTTCTAAGCTTTTTGGAAAACATAGGGAAGGGTTGTTGTTGTTTTGCTGTCTTTCCTCCTCTTCAGAAGATTTCACCTCACTTTTTTGTCCCAATGAAAAATGTTTTTTGAAAATTTGGGTTTTTTTGTGGAACAAGGATTGGAAAGCATCAGTGGAAAGGAGAAATTGTTTTCCCATATTACGACCAGCACTAGACACAGAGCCTGCTTGCCCTCTCTTATTGGCTTGTGACTGTCTGCCTCTCCTTCTTGGCCTTCCAGACATACTAATGGCCTGTAGCTGCACTAAGCTGGGATAGAACACCTGTAATTTTCTTCAAGTAGCTTTATATACTGTAACCAGACAAGCCTGCCTGTCAGTAGGAAGATAACAGGAACGGATCTAGCTGAACACTGTGAGCAGGACGCACTGTACTAAATGTAAATAGTCTAGCTGCCTGACCGTGGTACTAATAGGATCAAATAGAACACCTGTAATTTTCTTCAGGTAGCTTTATATACTGTAACCAGACAAGCCTGCCTGTCAGTAGGAATTTAACAGGAACGGATCTAGCTGAACGCTGTGAGCAGGACGCACTGCACTAAATGTAAATAGTCTAGAAGATAACAGGAATGGATCTAGCTGAACACTGTGAGCAGGACGCACTGCACTAAATGTAAATAGTCTAGAAGATAACAGGAACGGATCTAGCTGAACACTGTGAGCAGGACGCACTGCACTAAATGTAAATAGTCTAGAAGATAACAGGAACGGATCTAGCTGAACACTGTGAGCAGGACGCACTGCACTAAATGTAAATAGTCTAGAAGATAACAGGAACGGATCTAGCTGAACACTGTGAGCAGGACGCACTGCACTAAATGTAAATAGCAGGAACGGATCTAGCTGAACACTGTGAGCAGGACGCACTGCACTAAATGTAAATAGCAGGAACGGATCTAGCTGAACACTGTGAGCAGGACGCACTGCACTAAATGTAAATTGCAGGAACGGATCTAGCTGAACACTGTGAGCAGGACGCACTGCACTAAATGTAAATAGTCTAGAAGATAACAGGAACGGATCTAGCTGAACACTGTGAGCAGGACGCACTGCACTAAATGTAAATAGTCTAGAAGATAACAGGAACGGATCTAGCTGAACACTGTGAGCAGGACGCACTGCACTAAATGTAAATAGCAGGAACGGATCTAGCTGAACACTGTGAGCAGGACGCACTGCACTAAATGTAAATAGTCTAGAAGATAACAGGAACGGATCTAGCTGAACACTGTGAGCAGGACGCACTGCACTAAATGTAAATAGCAGGAACGGCTCTAGCTGAACACTGTGAGCAGGACGCACTGCACTAAATGTAAATTGCAGGAACGGATCTAGCTGAACACTGTGAGCAGGACGCACTGCACTAAATGTAAATAGCAGGAACGGATCTAGCTGAACACTGTGAGCAGGACGCACTGCACTAAATGTAAATAGCAGGAACGGATCTAGCTGAACACTGTGAGCAGGACGCACTGCACTAAATGTAAATAGCAGGAACGGATCTAGCTGAACACTGTGAGCAGGACGCACTGCACTAAATGTAAATAGCAGGAACGGATCTAGCTGAACACTGTGAGCAGGACGCACTGCACTAAATGTAAATAGCAGGAACGGATCTAGCTGAACACTGTGAGCAGGACGCACTGCACTAAATGTAAATTGCAGGAACGGATCTAGCTGAACACTGTGAGCAGGACGCACTGCACTAAATGTAAATAGTCTAGAAGATAACAGGAACGGATCTAGCTGAACACTGTGAGCAGGACGCACTGCACTAAATGTAAATAGCAGGAACGGATCTAGCTGAACACTGTGAGCAGGACGCACTGCATTAAATGTAAATAGTCTAGATAGAAGATAACAGGAACGGATCTAGCTAAACTGAATACAGTGTATATATATATATATGCAACACCTGGGATGCATATATATATACACAATACACTGTAAGTGCAGCTAACTGACTGACTGTTCTGCCTAATCTATCTAACTCAAATCAAATGACACTGTCTCTCTCTCTCTCTCTATCTCTCAGCACACCGGAACACACACTACACAGGGCCGCCGTGCAGGCGGCCTTATATAGTGTGGGGTGTGTACTAAATCCCCTGAGCCATAATTGGCCAAAGCCACCCTGGCTTTGGCCAATTACAGCTCTCTCTACTGACGGCGTTGTGATTGGCCAAGCATGCGGGTCATAGTGCATGCTTGGCCAATCATCAGCCAGCAATGCACTGCGATGCCGCAGTGAATTATGGGCCGTGACGCGCCACACGAATTTAGCGCGAACGGCCCATAACGTTCGCAATTCGGCGAACGATCGAACAGCCGATGTTCGAGTCGAACATGGGTTCGACTCGAACACGAAGCTCATCCCTATTCACAATATGCATAAATCATAAAAACAACATATGGTAGTTACATATCAATCAGAATTCATCAGAATGATGTCTGTGAGCAACACACCCTCTGGAGATAATTGAGTGCACTGTTGAACATCTTGGTTGTATGGTAACCCATCCTGGCTCCTGATAGCCATCCATCCCATGGGATAAAGTGCAACCAGACCCCCATCTAAGGGTCAGAGTAGCTGAGTTTGCAAAAGATCCCCCAAACCATACATTTCCCAAAAGCAAAGTGTAAGCAGGTCGAAGTCTGCTACTTACAGGGTAACACTGAAGGTATTGCTGGAAACGTGGATCATTGTAATCCTTGGTGTAAAGTGACCATGGAACCTATACATCACTATGGCTTGCAATGACAGAGGATGCATGTGAATAGCTGGAGTGTGGTTGTCTCATCTTGCCACGGATTACATTTACTACTGTGCCGTTGTTGACCTCTCTATAATTTGAGGGTTAACAGTTTCTAGTAAGCAGGCTTGCCCCTTCACTGTGATGATGAGTGTGCATATACATCTGTCTTCACTGAAGCTGGTGTGGGAAATCTACGTTATAGGATTTTTGTGAATTTAGAGACTCATTTTTAATGGTTAATTTTCAATGGTTTATTAGCACCCTCTTTTATATGTTTGTTTTTTGTGGTACGTAATCAGCCATTGGTGCTGACTGCTATCATATCTTTATCCAAGCACAGATTACCTTTTGCATTTATTAACAGTATTTATCAAACACAATCATTGAATTCTGACTTCAGGGTGTGTTCAGCCAAAAGGATATCCAATGCATTTCCATGTCAGGGCTGGGCTCAGCCCTTCTTTGAGCTCTGTGCTCAGATGACGGTTAATTGCCAAAGACTCTTCATTCCACAGTGACTCACCTGGTCTTCATTTCCTGCTCGTCAGCTAGAGCTGCTGGTTATATAAATTACCTGGATCAGATCATCTGTGCCTTTGCCTTGGTCACCATATCCAGACTCTCTCTGCTGTGTTTTCCTGAGATAGACCTTTGCTTGGCTGACTTCCCTTTTGGTTCCTGATCCTGTTTGCTGCACCCGGCTACGCTGATCTCCTGACCCCTGTTTCTCTGGCTTGTCCTGACTACCCGTCCTGGTTAACGAACTCTGACTTTTGTTTTGACTACGTTTCCTCTGTTTATACCATTTTACCATTTTATTAAATAGTGTGATTTTACTGCACTTCTGTCTCAGTCTGATTCATGATTTCTGACAGTAGGGAAAGGCTATGAATTCAGAAGTTGCAGGCAATCCACTTGTTGGTAATATTTTTTCCAGATTGGATGAGCAGGATCACAGCATGGATCAGTTTGCCATAGCGTTACAGACGCTCCTGAATTGCACTGCACACCTGAAATCTACCACTGTGGCTGCTCCGGTACAACCTGTGTTGCAGGTAGGGTTGAGCTTCAAGTTAAAGTTGAACCCATGTTCGACTCGAACATCACCTGTTCGATTGTTCGTCAAATTGCAAATGTTATGGGCCGTTCGCGCCAAATTTGAGTGGCACGTCACGGCCCATAATTCATTGCGGCATTGCAGTGCATTGCTGGCTGATGATTGGCCAAGCTTGCACTATGACCCGCATGCTTGGCCAATCACAGCACCGTCTGTACAGAGAGCCATAATTGGCCAAAGCCAGGGTGGCTTTGGCCAATTTTGGCTCAGGGGGTTTAGTACACGCCCACACTATATAAGGCTGCCTGTGTGGCGGCCTTGTGTAGTGTGTTGCGGTGGCGGAGAGAGATAGATAGAGAGACAGTGTCATTTGATTTAAGTTAGATAGAGTAGGCAGGCGAGTCAGTTAGCTGCACTTACAGTGTATTGTGTATATATATGCATCCTAGGTGTTGTGTGTATATATATATATATATACACTGTATTCAGTTTAGCTAGATCCATTCCTGTTATTCTCTTCCTAATATACTGACAGGCAGGCAGGTGTTTTTACAGTATTTACAGTTAGTGTACTGTGTCCTCTGCACAGTGTGCACCTAAAGCTACCTGAAGAAAATTGCTGGTGTTCTTCTGATCCTATTAATACCACAGGCAGGCAGCTGCAGTATTTACAGTTAGTGTACTGTGTCCTCTGCACAGTGTGCACCTAAAGCTACCTGTAGACAATTGCTGGTGTTCTTTTTTGTTCAATTAGTTTTTATTAAAAGAATATAATAAAAAAAGAGTCATATACAGTTCAGAGAAGAACAATACACTTAAACATTGTGGAAAACAATTAGGTAGCCAGAAGTGCGAGTATATAGAGGTATATGAATATTTACATATCATCTGTAACACATATCTAGACCTAAGACACTTAATATTCATCAACTGGTCAATATGAGAAGCGTGTAAACCATATATCACATAGAAGTGACAAATTTTTCCCTGAGAAAAACTATAACTTAAGAATATATCCTTAAGAGATTAGAGTGGGAATGTTGAGGAAAAGAGGGAGAAAAGAGGGGACAGAGGAGGAGGTTGGGTTATAGGGAAATGGGGTCCCCTTGGTCCAAACTCCATGATATAATAAGGGTAATCAAAAACAAATTATTTGGTTGAAGACATAATTTCCGCATAAGCGGACATGTATTTTAAGGCAAACCAGTGGGACCATATTTTTTTGCTAGGTCGGATTTTTGTCTAAGAGAGAGAGTAAGATCTTCCATATAGTACATACGGTCTACCTCCAATAGCCATTGGCGTAGGGTAGGTATGGTCGGTTGTTTCCAAAGTCGAGGGATAAGTGCTTTCGCAGCATTAAGGAGGTGTGGTATTATAGATTTTTTATATGTTACCACTGGTTTGTCTGTACAATGTAGCAATACAATCCATGGGTCATTAGGAATCTCAGTACCCTGAATCTCCTTAATCTAATAAAGAATAGACAGCCAATAAGGCCGTATAAGAGGGCAAAACCACCATATATGAGCGTGTGATGCTTGCTCACCGCATCCTCTCCAGCACAGAGGTGATGTTTGAGGAAAGGTTTTATGAAGCACCACAGGAGTATAGTGCCATCTTGTGAGCAGTTTATAATTCACCTCTGCTGTTTTCGAAGCTCCAGAAGAGGCATGGGCCATTGTAAGAATAGTGGCTTTTTGAGCTGGTGATAATTCTTTATGAAGATCCTTTTCCCAGTTATTAAGAAAAGTCGGATCCCATGAGGGAGCTAAACTGTGCAGGGCTTGATAGAAATAAGAGACAGGCTTCTCCACTGGTTGATCTTCAGTGAAAGCAGCTTCAAGGGGTGTCAATTCCGAAATGGACCGTAAAGGTTTTGGAAGAGAGTGGACGAAATCTGCCGGTTGACGGTACCTCCACTGAACCATGGGAGTCGCTGTAGAGTTATGTACAATATTATCTAGCAGCAATATACCCGTTGAGGTGGTTACATGGTGTAACTGAGACAAAGTTCCAAAAGTCCAGGAATGTGTCTTGGGGTCCATGTTCCCTGGTGGGAAGTAGTTGTGGCCAGTCAGTGGCAAAAGTGGTGAGTTGTATGACCATTTATTCGCTTTACATAGTGAGTCCCATAACATAAGAGTGGGGTGTGTAAGTGGAGATGTGATAGGAGACAAACTTCTGTGTCTCTTGGGTATCCATATTTGTGTGAAAAGGTCTGAGCCACTAAGTTCAATTTCCAGGTTTACCCAAAGCTTAGAATTTATATGATACTTCCAGTCAGAAATTCTGGGAGGCCTAGGCCCCCTTCCCTTTTAGGTCTAGTGAGGAGTAGGGATGAGCTTCGTGTTCGAGTCGAACCCATGTTCGACTCGAACATCGGCTGTTCGATCGTTCGCCGAATTGCGAACGTTATGGGCCGTTCGCGCTAAATTCGTGTGGCGCGTCACGGCCCATAATTCACTGCGGCATCGCAGTGCATTGCTGGCTGATGATTGGCCAAGCATGCACTATGACCCGCATGCTTGGCCAATCACAACGCCGTCAGTAGAGAGAGCTGTAATTGGCCAAAGCCAGGGTGGCTTTGGCCAATTATGGCTCAGGGGATTTAGTACACACCCCACACTATATAAGGCCGCCTGCACGGCGGCCCTGTGTAGTGTGTGTTCCGGTGTGCTGAGAGATAGAGAGAGAGAGAGAGACAGTGTCATTTGATTTGAGTTAGCTAGATTAGGCAGAACAGTCAGTCAGTTAGCTGCACTTACAGTGTATTGTGTATATATATGCATCCCAGGTGTTGCATATATATATATACACTGTATTCAGTTTAGCTAGATCCGTTCCTGTTATCTTCTATCTAGACTATTTACATTTAATGCAGTGCGTCCTGCTCACAGTGTTCAGCTAGATCCGTTCCTGCAATTTACATTTAGTGCAGTGCGTCCTGCTCACAGTGTTCAGCTAGATCCGTTCCTGCTATTTACATTTAGTGCAGTGCGTCCTGCTCACAGTGTTCAGCTAGATCCGTTCCTGCAATTTACATTTAGTGCAGTGCGTCCTGCTCACAGTGTTCAGCTAGATCCGTTCCTGCTATTTACATTTAGTGCAGTGCGTCCTGCTCACAGTGTTCAGCTAGATCCGTTCCTGCTATATACATTTAGTGCAGTGCGTCCTGCTCACAGTGTTCAGCTAGATCCGTTCCTGTTATCTTCTAGACTATTTACATTTAGTGCAGTGCGTCCTGCTCACAGTGTTCAGCTAGATCCGTTCCTGTTATCTTCTAGACTATTTACATTTAGTGCAGTGCGTCCTGCTCACAGTGTTCAGCTAGATCCGTTCCTGCAATTTACATTTAGTGCAGTGCGTCCTGCTCACAGTGTTCAGCTAGATCCGTTCCTGCTATTTACATTTAGTGCAGTGCGTCCTGCTCACAGTGTTCAGCTAGATCCGTTCCTGCTATTTACATTTAGTGCAGTGCGTCCTGCTCACAGTGTTCAGCTAGATCCGTTCCTGTTATCTTCTAGACTATTTACATTTAGTGCAGTGCGTCCTGCTCACAGTGTTCAGCTAGATCCGTTCCTGTTATCTTCTAGACTATTTACATTTAGTGCAGTGCGTCCTGCTCACAGTGTTCAGCTAGATCCGTTCCTGTTATCTTCTAGACTATTTACATTTAGTGCAGTTGCGTCCTGCTCACAGTGTTCAGCTAGATCCGTTCCTGTTAAATTCCTACTGACAGGCAGGCTTGTCTGGTTACAGTATATAAAGCTACCTGAAGAAAATTACAGGTGTTCTATTTGATCCTATTAGTACCACGGTCAGGCAGCTAGACTATTTACATTTAGTACCGTGCGTCCTGCTCACAGTGTTCAGCTAGATCCGTTCCTGTTATCTTCCTACTGACAGGCAGGCTTGTCTGGTTACAGTATATAAAGCTACCTGAAGAAAATTACAGGTGTTCTATTTGATCCTATTAGTACCACGGTCAGGCAGCTAGACTATTTACATTTAGTACAGTGCGTCCTGCTCACAGTGTACAGCTAGATCCGTTCCTGTTATCTTCCTACTGACAGGCAGGCTTGTCTGGTTACAGTATATAAAGCTACCTGAAGAAAATTACAGGTGTTCTATTTGATCCTATTAGTACCACGGTCAGGCAGCTAGACTATTTACATTTAGTACAGTGCGTCCTGCTCACAGTGTACAGCTAGATCCGTTCCTGTTATCTTCCTACTGACAGGCAGGCTTGTCTGGTTACAGTATATAAAGCTACCTGAAGAAAATTACAGGTGTTCTATTTGATCCTATTAGTACCACGGTCAGGCAGCTAGACTATTTACATTTAGTACAGTGCGTCCTGCTCACAGTGTTCAGCTAGATCCGTTCCTGTTATCTTCCTACTGACAGGCAGGCTTGTCTGGTTACAGTATATAAAGCTACTTGAAGAAAATTACAGGTGTTCTATCCCAGCTTAGTGCAGCTACAGGCCATTAGTATGTCTGGAAGGCCAAGAAGGAGAGGCAGACAGTCACAAGCCAATAAGAGAGGGCAAGCAGGCTCTGTGTCTAGTGCTGGTCGTGGAGACGGTGCATCCTCATCAGCACGTGGCCATGGGACACGCTTGGCCTTTTTTTCGGCAGCTGGCCGTGTTGAGCCGCAACATGCGGAAGACTTGGTCGAGTGGATGACCAAGCCGTCCTCATCCTCCTCATCCTCTCTCACCCATGCCCAGGGTGCTTTGTCTGGCAAAGCAGCGGCCTCTTCCCTCAGCTCAATGTCATCAGTGACTCCTTCCCTAGCTCCACCATGTCCTCATGAGGATTCCCTCGAACTGTTTGACCACAGTGTTGGGTACATGCTCCAGGAGGATGCCCAGTGTTTGGAAGGCTCTGATGACGATACTGAGCTCGATGAAGGCAGTAACATGAGCGCGGACAGAGGGGGTGCCCAAGAAGGACAGCAATCTGGCAGTCATGCTCCCCCTGCTGCAGCATACTGCCAGGTTTGCTCCAGTGATGAGGAGGGAGGGGATGATGAGGTCACTGACTCAACGTGGGTGCCTGATAGGAGAGAGGAGGAGGAGGAGGAGGAGGAGGCGGCAGCACATCACATACAAGGCAGGATGCCCTCCAGGGGCCAGCCTAAGGGCAGCACATTGACTGCATCACACCCCAAAGCTCCACATGTGCAGGGCGCTGCAGTCTCTGCGCGTTATTCAAAAAGTTCTTTGGTGTGGGCCTTTTTTGAGACGAGTGCATCAGATCGCACCGCTGCTATTTGCAACATATGTCTCAAGCGTATCTCGCGTGGCCAAAACATCTCCCGCTTGGGTACCACATGCTTGACCAGACATATGTTGACCTGCCATGCAGTTCGTTGGCAAGCGTATCTAAAAGACCCACACCAAAGAACAAAGAGGATCTCTCCTTGCTCCTCATCAGCTGAGATTTCCAACCCCACTAGACCTTCAGTCCTCTCTGAGACCTGCAGTGAGAGGAATGAAGGTGTAGAATTAGGTGTGTCACAGCCAAGTACTTGTGGGCAATCTGCTTTTGGTACACCGACGTCAGATTGTACCAGGCAAATTTCCCTGCCCCAGCTGCTGCACCGCCGAAAGAAGTTTGCTCCCAGCCATCCACATGCCCAGCGGTTGAATGCTAGCTTGGCAAAATTGCTAGCACTTCAACTGCTGCCTTTTCAGTTGGTAGACTCTGCCCCCTTCCGTGAGTTTGTGGAATGTGCGGTTCCTCAGTGGCAGGTACCCAAACGCCACTTTTTCTCACGGAAGGCGATTCCGGCTCTCTACCGGCATGTGGAAGGCAATGTCCATGCCTCGCTGGACAGGGCGGTCAGCGGTAAGGTGCATATTACCGCTGACTCATGGTCCAGCAGGCATGGACAGGGACGTTACCTAAGTTTCACAGCGCATTGGGTGACTCTGCTGGCAGCTGGGAAGGATGCAGGACAAGGTGCAGTAGTGTTGGAGGTTGTTCCGCCACCACGCCTCCAAAATGCTGATTGTGACACACCTCTCTCCTCCACCCCCTCCTCTTCTTCTTCCTCCATGGCCTCTTCCTCGGAACCAGCAGTGCTCCGTAGGCGTTCAAGGGGCTACGCAAGTACGCAGGCCAAAAGATGCCATGCGGTGCTTGAGCTGGTGTGCTTGGGGGACAGGAGCCACACTGGGGCAGAGGTTCTGTCAGCTCTGCAGGGGCAGGTTCAGAGGTGGTTGACGCCACGCCAACTTAAGGCAGGAATGGTGGTTTGCGACAATGGCACCAACCTCCTCTCTGCCCTCCGACAGGGACAAATGACCCATGTGCCCTGTTTGGCTCACGTCCTTAACTTGGTGGTGCAGCGGTTCTTGGGCAGGTACCCGGGCTTACAGGATGTCCTGAGGCAGGCCAGGAAAGTCTGTGTGCATTTCCGCCGGTCATATAATGCCAGTGCTCGGCTGACGGACCTCCAAAAGGAGTTTAACCTGCCCAAGAACCGCCTAATCTGTGACATGCCCACCAGGTGGAACTCAACGTTGGCCATGCTGCAGCGGCTGCACACGCAGCAGAGGGCCATCAATGAGTACCTGTGCGACTATGGCACCAGGACAGGGTCAGGGGAGCTTGTTTTTTTTTCCCCACGCCAATGGGCCATGATCAGGGATGCATGCACTGTCCTGTCACCATTCGAGGAGGCCACGAGGATGGTGAGCAGTGACAGTGCATGCATCAGTGACACTGTCCCCCTTGTCCACCTGTTGGAGCACACGCTGCGTGGAATAATGGACAGGGCACTTGAGGCAGAACAGAGGCAGGAAGAGGAGGACTTCCTTAGCTCTCAAGGCCCCCTTTATCCAGACAGTGTTCCTGCGTGCCCGCCGATCACACAGGAAGAGGACGAGGAGGAAGAGGAGGAGGAGGAAGATTGTGTCAGTATGGAGGTGGAGCCTGGCACTCAGCATCAGCAGCAGTCTTTAAGGGATCAGTCCCAAGAAACACATGGACTTGTACGTGGCTGGGAGGAGGTGGCTGCGGACCATGTCGTTCTTAGTGACCCAGAGGACTCCGGACCGAATGCCTCAGCAAACCTACGCTGCATGGCCTCCCTGATCCTGCAAAGCCTGCGTAAGGATCCTCGTATTCGTGGTATCAAGGAGAAGGACCAATACTGGCTGGCAACCCTCCTTGATCCACGTTACAAGGGTAAGGTTGCGGACCTTATCTTGCCATCGCAGAGGGAGCAGAGGATGAAACATCTTCGGGAGGCCTTGCAGAAAGGTCTGTGCAACGCGTTCCCAGAGACTGGGAGGTTACAAACTCCTGTTTCTGGACAACGTGTTGCTGAGGCTTCGGTCAGTCAAAGAAGGAGCGGTGGAGAAGGTGGCCGTCTGACCGATGCGTTCAGACAATTTTTTGGTCCGCAGCCCCAAGGTATGATCGGTTCCAGCAACCATCGCCAGCGTCTGTTTTACATGGTGCAGGAATACCTAGGGGCAAGATCAGACTTGGACACCTTTCCCACCGAAAATCCTCTGGGTTACTGGGTCTTGAGGATGGATCACTGGCCAGAGCTTGCACAGTATGCAATTGAGCTACTGGCCTGTCCTGCATCCAGCGTTCTTTCGGAACGCACATTCAGTGCTGCTGGAGGCGTGGTAACCGATCACAGGGTGCGTCTGTCCACCGACTCGGTCGATCGGCTGACCTTCATAAAAATGAATGAGTCTTGGATCACCACCAGCTACCAAGCACCTGATGCTGATGTAACCGAATAATTTTTTTTGAAATCTCAGATCCCTTCAAAGACTGCCTATGCTGATGCTGAGTGACTATCCCTGAGTAATTATCCTCTTCCTCCTCAATCATCACGCTGATAGCTTGTAAGAACATTTTTGGTTCTGGGCGCCACCACCAGTGCCTAAGGCACAATTTTTCAGCCCCTGTTTAACAGGGGCGTGTAATTACAATTTTTGATGTAATACTTTGCAGCAGGGCTCGTTCCTGCATTCCAACTAGAGTGTCTGTGAGGGGTTGCAGTGTTGTGGCACCAGCACCAGTGCCTAGGGCCCAATTTTTCTGCCCCTGTCTAACAGGGGCGTGTAATTACAATTTTTGATGCAATACTTTGCAGCAGGGCTCGTTCCTGCGTTCCAACTAGAGTGTCTGTGAGGGGTTGCAGTGTTGTGGCACCAGCACCAGTGCCTAAGGCCCAATTTTTCTGCCCCTGTCTAACAGGGGCGTGTAATTACAATTTTTGATGCAATACTTTGCAGCAGGGCTCGTTCCTGTGTTCCAACTAGAGTGTCTGTGAGGGGTTGCAGTGTTGTGGCACCAGCACCAGTGCCTAAGGCCCAATTTTTCTGCCCCTGTCTAACAGGGGCGTGTAATTACAATTTTTGATGCAATACTTTGCAGCAGGGCTCGTTCCTGCGTTCCAACTAGAGTGTCTGTGAGGGGTTGCAGTGTTGTGGCACCAGCACCAGTGCCTAAGGCCCAATTTTTCTGCCCCTGTCTAACAGGGGCGTGTAATTACAATTTTTGAAGCAATAATTTGCAGCAGGGCTCGTTCCTGCGTTCCAACTAGAGTGTCTGTGAGGGGTTGCAGTGTTGTGGCACCAGCACCAGTGCCTAAGGCCTAATTTTTCAGCTCCTGTTCAACAGGGGCGTGTAATTACAATTTTTGATGCAATACTTTGCAGCAGGGCTCGTTCCTGCGATCCAACTAGAGTGTCTGTGAGGGGTTGCAGTGTTGTGGCACCAGCACCAGTGCCTAAGGCCCAATTTTTCTGCCCCTGTCTAACAGGGGCGTGTAATTACAATTTTTGAAGCAATAATTTGCAGCAGGGCTCGTTCCTGCGTTCCAACTAGAGTGTCTGTGAGGGGTTGCAGTGTTGTGGCACCAGCACCAGTGCCTAAGGCCTAATTTTTCAGCTCCTGTTCAACAGGGGCATGTAATTACAATTCTTGATCTAATATTTCACAGCAGGGCCCTGTGAGGGCTTACAGTGTTGTGGCCACAGCAACACCTAAGGCCCAAATTTCTGCTGAGTATATAGGGCAGGACCCTACTTTCAAACATCTAACTTACAAACGACTCCTACTTGCAAACGGAAGGAGACAACAGGAAGTGAGATGAAATCTACCCCTAGGAAGGGAAATTCTCTCCTGTAAGAGTTAATATGGGAAAACAATTTCTCCTTTCCACTGATGCTTTCCAATCCTTGTTCCACAAAAAAACCCAAATTTTCAAAAAACATTTTTCATTGGGACAAAAAAGTGAGGTGAAATCTTCTGAAGAGGAGGAAAGACAGCAAAACAAATGTCACAGGGGTGATAACCCTTCCCTATGTTTTCCAAAAAGCTTAGAAAAGATTTTTTGGCTGGAGCTAAACACGTTAAAAATGTTCAAAATTACAAACAGATTCTACTTAACAACAAACCTACAGTCCCTGTCTTGTTTGCACCGCCTGTATACTGCTGTTCAGAGTATATAGGGCCTGGTGGCCCCACACCTTTCCTTATTTTAATTTGGGTGCGGGGTTCCCCTTAATATCCATACAAGACCCAAAGGGCCTGGTAATGGACTGGGGGGTACCCATGCCGTTTGTCTCACTGATTTTCATCCATATTGCCATGACCCGACATGACATTAAACCCGCAAGCAGTTTTAAATGAGATTTTTTCCTTTAAAAATGACATTTGGTGCAGGGACTGTTCTAAACATGGGAAACACGCGTCACTTTACAGGCATACTATAGACACCCCCCAGGTACGATATTTAAAGGAATATTTCACTTTTTTTTTTTTACTTTAAGCATCATTAAAATCACTGCTCCCGAAAAAACGGCCGTTTTTAAAAGTTTTTTTTGCATTGATACATGTCCCCTGGGGTAGGACCCAGGTCCCCAAACCCTTTTTAGGACAATACCATGCAAATTAGCCTTTAAAATGAGCACTTTTGATTTCGAACGTTCGAGTCCCATAGACGTCAATGGGGTTCTAACGTTCGTGCGAACTTTCGGTCCGTTCGCGGGTTCTGGTGCGAACCGAACCGGGGGGTGTTCGGCTCATCCCTAGTGAGGAGGGACCTAGCAAGTCTAGGTCACCTTCTGTTCCAAACATATCTGCCAACTAATGAACTTATAATCGTAAAAAAGCCGACCGGTATACCAAAGGGAATCATTTGAAACAGGAACAGCAACCTGGGTAGTATATTCATTTTCACAATTCCAATCCTCCCTAGCCAAGTATGAGCTATTTGAGACCACTTCTGCAAATCTAAATTTAATCTGATTAAGTAAGGGCATAAAATTATTGCGAAACAGGGCTGTCAGGTTCGGGGTAAGGTATATACCTAGATATTTCCTTTTACCAGTCTGCCAGCTAAAAGGAAAGGACTGCTTCAGGTGAACTACCATCTGGACAGGAACTGAGACATTTAGAATTTCAGACTTTGACATATTAATTTTAAAATTGGATATAGCGCTAAATGATGAGAACCCAGCCATAAGGTTAGGTAAAGAAATCAAAGGTTGTTGTACATAAAATAAAATATCATCTGCATATGCAGCGTATTTATGTTCAAATTCTCCTATAGTGATGCCATGAGTTATGTCTCACAGTTGATAAAAATGGCTCTAAGAATAGGGCAAATAAGATAGGTGAGAGGGGACAACCCTGTCGGGTGCCATTATAGAGGGTGAATGGGTCGCTGAGGGTGCCATTTATGCGCAATTGAGCAGTAGGTTTGTTATAAAGAGCCAAAATTTGGGACAGAAGGGAGGCACCTATGCCTACATGTGCCAGCGTTGCCATAAGGTAGTCCCAGTCCACCCTGTCGAACGCCTTTTCGGCATCTGTAGACAATAACAGGGTGGCCTGGGAAGACTTGCGAACATATGCCATTAAAGAGAGAGTACGGAGGGAATTGTCCCTTGCCTCTCTACCAGGAATGAAACCTGCTTGTTCATTAGAAACCCATTGTGGGAGCAAGGGGAGGAGTCTATTTGCAATAGCTTTGGCATACAATTTGGCATCTATGTTCAGCAATGAAATAGGGCGATAACTTCCACAATTAGTGGGGTCTTTCCCCGGTTTAGGGATTATAGTAATATGCGCATGTATAGTCTCAGGTCGAAGGCCTCCACCATCCGAGACAGCGTTGACATAACAGGATAAGCGAGGCAACAGGATGTCTGCAAAAGCTCGATAATAAGCAACCGTGAACCCGTCAGGGCCAGGAGCTTTGCCAGTAGCCATATCCTTCAGGGCAACATGTAACTCAGAGGTAGTGATCTCTCCTTCCAGAGTGGCCAGAGAGTCGGGTGATAATTTAGGTAGATTAGCCTTAGACAAATAGTTCCTGATAAGAGTGGTTTTAGTGGCCTGGTCCGTTATGGAGTGTTGGACATGATATAAGTGTTGGCAAAACTCCCGAAATTCTTTTGCTATAGCTGGTGTGTCATGTATTAGCATGTCTGAGGAATCTTTTATTTTTGCTATGAAAGAAGCGGATTCCTTCTGCTGTAATGAACGCACCAACAGTCTGCTCGGCTTGTTCCCCCATTCATAGAAACGTTGTGCTACTATACGTGCCTGATGTTTCTGCTCAGTGTGAAATAGGGCTTTCAATTCTTCCCTCTGTGTAGTCAAAGTAGATAAGATGGCTTTGGACAAGCTAGCCTTGTGTTGTAACTCAAGTACTTTAATGTCTCTAAGTAGCTGGGATTGTTGAGATAAGCATTCCCTTTTTTTCCTAGCTCCCAATTCCATTAACCTACCATGAATATGGGCCTTATGGGCTTCCCAGAGTATGCCTGGTGATATGTCTTGGTGAGTGTTTTCCTTAAAGTAGAGTGATAAATCTTTTTCTATTTGCTTTTTATCTATGTCCTCAGTTATGAGAGCTTCGTTAAGCTTCCAATTAGTGGTCCTATGTGGTAGCGATGGAATTTTTAACTCGAGTGAAATCGGGGAATGGTCCGATATAGGTGAGGATTCTATGTGAGCTCTCTCGATTAGCGGAAGGTGGTGGTGATCTATAAAAAAATAGTCAAGCCTAGAATAAGTGTGATGAACCTGGGAAAAATGAGTGTAATCTTTCGCCCACGAGTGTATAATCCTCCAAACATCCATCAATTGAGAATCGTGCAATCGTTTGCGTATAAACGACAAACGTTTATGTGAGATATTAGAGGTCCCTTTGGACGTGTCTAAGGCTGGTTCCAGTGGAGCGTTAAAATCTCCAGCCAAGAGAATGCATACCTGTGCGAAATCTCTCAGTTTTTTATAGGTAGTGGCTATAAAACCTGCTTGATCTCGATTAGGGGCATAAAGATTTGCTAAAGTACATGGCATACTACCCAGGTTGCCTTTTAGGAACAGAATACAACCGTTGGGTACACATAGCATAGTATCTAGCTTAAACTCTGTATTGCTACGGAGTCCAATGGCCACACCTTTTGCTTTATGGATATCTGAAAGACTATAATACCACGTAGGATACTGTTGGGAAAATAGTTTTACAGTAGTGGTATGTGTGAGGTGAGTCTCCTGCAGAAAAATAATATCTCCCCGCAGGCAGCCCAGCTCCCTATACAAATTATGCCGTTTTCCTGGAGCATAAAGACCCCGTACATTAAATGATATAAGTTTTACTGTAGCCATGAGAGGAGGTAGGAGGCGTCAGCAGCCACTATTTTCCTGGGGAATTGGACCTGAGGTGGGAGAGAAAAGGTTAAGATGAGAGCAGGGGGGAAAGGGGAGGGAGAGAAGAAGGGAGAGGAAATGAGAACAGAAGAGGAAAGAAAGAAAAAATGAGCAACGTACAGTAGGAGAAAGATACCGACCATTCAAAGGGATGGTCAACATGTGCACGCAGTAAACTGCTGTGCATGGAAAGGGCGCAAGCGATGCCCAACGCCTGCATGACCACCGCTCCAAGGGGAGTGGGACCATGGGGACATGGGGCCATGTCGTACCCTATGGGGGGGGGAGTGAGGAGCTCCAGGCATCTAACCACTAACACCAAATTGGCGTGAGTACTGTCCCGATGCTCCGGCACTGACCCCAAACCTAAAAGAAATAAATGCTTATATAAAGCACTCAATGTAATACCTTATTGTTGTACCTTATAACAGTGTAACAGCCCCTGACCGTGGATCTATAAACACCAAACTTAAATCCTAAAACCTTAACACGTAAAGTAAAATAAAACAATAGTAAATAAGATAAAATAAAATAAGATATCAGATCCAGAGCATGCCCTTCAATATGTACAGCTAAAACAGCACGGTTAGGTACAATAAAGTCTATGCACCCAGCCATGTAAACTGCTGCAGAACAGAATTAAAAGAAGCATACTTGCGGCCAGAAAAGATCCAATAAGGTTAGACGTAATGAATGAAATAATCCCTGTCATCCACTCTAGCCACTATTCCAACAGGGGTGAACCCCCAGCTGGGGAGGAACGGCGTTTACCTTCCACCTTCTGCCATCTGGGTTCGGAGTTGTTGGGCAGGGCCGGAATGGCATCCTGCCAGCCTGGTAGTTCAGGTGGTGAAATGCCGACATCCATGCAAAATTTCTCAAGGTCCTCTGGGAACCGTAGAATCGCCGTCTTGCCATCTCTGTTCGCGATCAGCGCTGCTGGAAAGCCCCATCTGTACTTGATAGAAGCAGCTCGCAATCTCTCTGTCAGGGGACGCAGGGCTCTGCTTCGATTCAAGGTTTGACTGGCCAGGTCTGGATAAAAAGATAAGATGGCTCCATCAAAGTCCAGTGATACTGCCTCTTTGGCTTTTTTCATAATGAGTTCTTTTTCTTCATAGTAATGAACTCTACAGATAATATCACGAGGGATGTCTGAGGAGAGGTTGCGGGGTCTAAGAGACCTGTGCACGCGGTCAATTTTCAGAGGATGTTCAGCGGCCTGTCCCAACATGCCATTAAAGATACCCCGGATGGAGGGGAGGAGGTCATCGTCCCCTGTCGCTTCAGGTAATCCTCTGATGCGGATATTATTTCACCTGTTACGATTTTACTGATCCTCGATTTTATGTAAAGCCATCCTATGAGCTATAGCAAGGGTGCGAGTAGATGACCGCAGGTTTCTTATGGCCAATGCATGGCGATCCAGGCATTGCTCTGTCTCCTCTACCCATTCTAATACCTGAGAAAGTTCTGATCATACAGCAGAGACCTCTTTTTTAATGGCCCGCTCTAGGCTCAAGGCCGTGACCCCCGAGTGTCTGGATGTGCTTTCTTCCTCCTCCATGCAAGCTGATGATGCCGGCGAACAGTGCCTGTGTTCGGCTCTGTGCCAAGGGGCGGATCTAGAGCCGGAGCTCACGCCATGAGGTGAGCGGCCTAGGCCATCCATATCTGCTGGATCATCTGGTTCCGCGTCTAATCGAGCCAGTAGAGGGTCCTTTTTTAGGTAGGGTCTTACCAGACCTCTTCCGCATCTTTTCTAGAGGTAGGATGGTGGCAAAAGACAGATCGAGTGCTGTAAACTTGGTGTCGGCGCCGGAGCTCGGGAGAGATGCGTCCTCATTGCAGCATGTCGAAACCACGCACCTCCAATTGCTGGTGTTCTGATCTTATTAATACCACAGGCAGGCAGCTGCAGTATTCACAGTTAGTGTACTGTGTCCTCTGCACGGTGTGCACCTAAAGCTACCTGAAGACAATTGCTGGTGTTCTGAGCCTATTAATACCACAGGCAGACAGCTGCAGTATTTACAGTTAGTGTACTGTATCCTCTGCACAGTGTGCACCTAAAGCTACCTGAAGACAATTGGTGGTGTTCTTCTGATCCTATTAGTACCACAGGCAGGCAGCTGCAGTATTTACAGTTAGTGTACTGTGTCCTCTGCACAGTGTGCACCTAAAGCTACCTGAAGACAATTGCTGGTGTTCTGATCCTATTAATACCACAGACAGGCAGTTGATTCTGCTAGCTGCAGTATAATCAGTATATATATACATCCCAGCTTTGTGCAGCTACATCTCACTGCAGACCATTAGTATGTCTGGAAGACCAACAAGGAGAGGCAGACACTCACAAGCCAATAAAAGAGGGCAAGCAGGCTCTGTTTCTAGAGGCAACAGTGCTGGTCGTGGACACGGTGCATCTTCATCAGCACGTGGCCGTGGGACATGCTTGTCCTTTTTTTCGGCAGCTGGCCGCGTTGAGCCGCAACATGCGGAAGACTTGGTAGAGTGGATGATCAAGCTGTCCTCATCCTCCTCATCCTCTCTCACCCAGGCTCAGGGTACTTTGTCTGGCAAATCAGCTGCCAATGCGGCCTCTTCCCTCGGCTCAATGGCATCAGTCACTCCTTCCCTAGCCCCACCATGTCCCCCTGAGGAGTCCCCGAACTGTTTGACCACAGTGTTGGATACATGCTCTAGGAGGATGCCCAGTGTTTTGTAGGCTCCAATGATGGTATCCAGCTAGAAGAAGGCAGTATCGTGAGCCCAGAGAGAGGGGGTGCCCAAGAAGGACAGCAATCTGGCAGTCATGTTCCCCAAAATGCAGCATACTGCCAGCTTTGCTCCAGTGATGAGGAGGGAGAGGATGATGAGGAAGTCACTGACTCCACGTGGGTGCCTGATTCGAGAGAGGAGGAGAAGGAGGAGGAGGCTTATCTCCAATGAGGCAGGATGCCCTTTAGCTCTGCATATGCAGGGCACTGCTGGCTATGCACGTTATTCCAAAAGTTCTTTGGTGTGGGCCTTATTTGAGACGAGTGCATCAGATCGCACCGCTGCTATTTGCAACATATGTCTCAAGCGTATCTCGCGTGGCCAAAACATCACCCGCTTGGGCACCACATGCTTGACCAGACATATGTCCATCTGCCATGCAGTTCTTTGGCAAGCGTACCTAAAAGACCCACATCAAAGCACAAAGCGGACCTCTCCTTGCTCCTCATCAGCTGGGATCTCCAACCCCACTATACCTTCAGTCCTCTCTGAAACCTGCACTGAGAGGAATGAAGCTTTAGAATTAGGTGTGTCACAGCCAAGTACTTGCGGGCAATCTGCTATCGGTACATCAACGTCAGATTGTACCAGGCAAATTTCCCTGCCCCAGCTGCTGCACTGCTGAAAGAAGTTCACTCCCAGCCATCCACATGCCCAGCGGTTGAATGCTAGCTTGGCTAAATTGCTAGCACTTCAACTGCTGCCTTTTCAGTTGGTAGACTCTGCCTACCTCCGTGAGTTGTGGAATGTGCGGTTCCTCAGTGGCAGGTTCCCAAACGCCACTTTTTCTCACGGAAGGCGATTCCGGCTCTCTACCGGCATGTGGAAGGCAATGTCTTGGCCTCGCTGGACAGGGCGGTCAGCGGTAAGGTGCATATTACTGCTGACTCATGGTCCAGCAGGCATGGACAGGGATGTTACCTATCTTTCACCGTGCACTGGGTGACTCTTCTGGCAACTGGAAAGGATGCAGGACAGGGTGCAGTAGTGTTGGAGGTTCTGCGACCATGCCTCCAAATTTCTACTAGTGGTGATTCTGCCACAACTCTCTCCTCCACCCCCTCCTCTTCTTCTTCCTCCATGGCCTCTTCCTGTGCTGATTTGTACTCGGAACCAGCGGTGCTCTGTAGGCGTTCAAGAGGCTACGCAAGCACGAAGGGGAAAAAAGATGCCATGCGGTGCTTGAGCTGGTGTGCTTGGGGGACAGGAGACACACTGGGTCAGAGATTCTGTCAGCTCTGCAGGGGCAGGTTCAGAGGTGGTTGAAACATGCCAGCCTAAGCCAGAAATGGTGGTTTGCGACAATGGCACCAACCTCCTCTCTGCCCTCCGACAGGGACAACTGACCCATGTGCCCTGTTTGGCTCATGTCCTTAACTTGGTGGTGCAGCGGTTCTTGGACAGGTACCCGGGCTTACAGGATGTCCTGAGGCAGGCCAGGAAAGTCTGTGTGCATTTCCGCAGGTCATGTAATGCCAGTGCTCGGCTGGCTGACCTCCAAAAGGAATTTAACCTGCCTAAGAACCGCCTAATCTGTGACATGCCCACCAGGTGAAACTCAACGTTGGCCATGCTGCAGCAGCTGCACACACAGCTGAGGACCATTAATGAGTACCTATGCGACTATGGCACCAGAACAGGGTCAGGGGAGCTTGTTTTTTTTTTCTCCATGCCAGTGGGCTATGATCAGGGATGCATGCACTGTCCTGTCACCATTTGAGGAGGCCACGAGGATGGTGAGCAGTGACAGTGCATGCATCAGTGACTCTGTCCCTCTTGTCCACCTGTTGGAGCACACGGTGTGTGGAATAATGGACAGGGCACTTGAGGCAGAACAGAGGGAGGAAGAGGAGGACTTCCTTACCTCTCAAGGCCCCCTTTATCCAGACAGTGTTCCTGCGTGCCCGCCGATCACACAGGAAGAGGAGGAGGAGGGCTGTGTCAGCATGGAGGTGGAGCGTTACAAGGGTACAGTGTTGTGGCAACACCACCACCAAAGGCCCAATTTTTCTCCCCCTGTTCAACAGGTGCATGTAATTACAATTCTTGATATAATATTTGACAGCAGGGCCCGTTCCAGCGCCCACCAAGAGTAACTGTGAGGACTTAAAGTGTTGTGACACCAGCACCACCACCACCACCACCAAAAGCCCAAATTTTCTACCACTGTTCAACAATGGCATTTAATTACAATTCTTGATCTAATATTTCACAGCAGGGCCCGTTCCTGCGCCCACCAAGAGTAACTGTGAGGGCTTACAGTGTTGTGGCAACACCAACACCTAAGGCCCCAATTTCTGCAGAGTATATAGGGCAGGCCTCTACTTTCAAACATCCAACTTACAAATGACTCCTACTTGCAAACGGAAGGAGACAACAAGAAGTGAGATGAAATCTACCCCTAGGAAGGGAAATTCTCTCGTGTAAGAGTTAATATGGGAGAAACGTGTCTCCTCTCCACTGATGCTTTATCACCAATCCTTGTTTCACTAAAAACCCCAAATTTTCAAAAAACGTTTGTCATTGGGACAGAAAGTGAGGTGGAATCTTCTGAAGAGATGCACAGACAGCAAAACAAATGTTACAGGGGTGATAACCCTTCCCTTTGTTTTCCAAAAAGCTTAAAAATAGATTTTTTGGCTGGAGCTACACTTTAAAAATGTACCAGTTCCAAATTACAAACAGATTCTACTTAACAACAAACCTACAGTCCCTGTCTTGTTTGCACCGCCTGTATACTGCTGTTCAGAGTATATAGGGCCTGGGGGCCCCACTCCTTTCCTTTTTTTAATTTGGTTGCGGGGTTCCCCTTAATATGCATACAAGACCCAAAGGGCCTGGTAATGGACTGGGGGGGACCCGACATTACATTAAAGCCGCAAGCAGTTTTGAATGACTTTTATTCCTTTACAAATGTCATTTTGTGCAGGGACTGTTCTAAGCACGGGAAACACATGCCACTTTACAGGCATACTATAAACACCCCCCAGGTACGATATTTAAAGGAATATTTCACTTTTTTTTTCATTTAAGCATCATTAAAATCACTGCTCCCGAAAAAATGGCCATTTTTAAAACTTTTTTTTTAATTGATACATGTCCCCTTTTTAAGACAATAACTTGCATATTAGCCTTTAAAATTAGCACTTTTGATTTTGAATGTTCGAGTCCCATAGACTTTAACAGGGTTCTATAGTTTGCGCAAACTTTCGGTCCGTTCACAGGTTCTGGTGCGAACCGAACCGTGGGGTATTCGGCTCATCCCTAGTTGCAGGCCATCCCTGCTGCTGCTCCAGTCTCTGTGCAGCAACCCACCTCGAGTATTACCTCTGTAAGAGGTATGTCTGGTTCTGCTCCACTTCCCCAGAGATTCAGGGGTGATCCAGTTCAATGCAGAGGGTTTCTCAACAAGGTTGAGGTATACTTTGAGATACTGCCCCTGGCGTTTCCCACGGACAGAAGCAAAGTAGACTTTGTGATAACTTTGCTTTCTGAGAGAGCCTTGGCCTTTTGAAAACCCTCTATTAGAGATGGAAAAACCTGTCGTCCTGAATTACCCAGAGTTTGTGGCTTCCTTTAAAAAGGTATTTGATGTTCCGGCATGCTCCACTCCTGCTGCCAAAAGCCTCATGTCCATCAAACAGGGTATGAGGAAGGTTGCCAATTACGCCATTGACTTCCGTACTCTGGCAGCAGAGGTTGCTTGTAACAATGAGGCCCTCGTGGCTGCTTTTTCTCATGGTCTCTTGGATAACATCAAAGATGAGATAGCAGCCCAAGACATACCCACTGAGCTGGAGAAGTTGGTCACGTTTGCCATTCTTATTGACTCCAGACTCTGAGAGAGCTTCCTTTAAGGAGACCTTCCTTTGCAGTAACCTCCTGTACGTTTGGCTCCAAGCTTTGTAGTGCCTCCCTCACCTCCCCTACCTCATGGTACCGAGTCTGCCAGTGAGGTAAAACCCTGTCAGGGCTGAGCTCAGTCCTTCCTTCTCTGAGCTGGCTGCTCAGCTGTCGGCTAATTGCCAGCTTCCATCTCTCTCCACAGTGACTGACTTGTTGATGATATCCTGCTCGTCGGTCCTGCCTACTTAAGCCATCCAGTCCAGATGATCTCTGCCTTCGCCTTGGTCACATTTCAAGAGATGCTCTCCTGTGTTCCTGTTAAGGAATTGCTTGGCTGACATTCCTTCTGGCTTCAGATCCTGCTTGCTATTCTACTACACTGTTCTCTGGCTCCCTGATGTTTTGGCTTGTCTGACTATCCGTTCAGGTTCCTGAACTATGGCTATGTTTTGACTAGGTTGACTCTTTTTACCTTTGTTAATTATTATTAAACAAGTGTGATTTAACTGTACTTCTGTCTCAGTCTGATATATGGTTTCTGACAGTAGGCGAAGGCCATGAATTCAGAAGATGCAGTCAATTCACTTGTTAGTAATATTTTTTCCAGATTGGATGAGCAGGATCACCACATGGATCAGTTTGCCATGGTGTTACAAATGTTTCTGAGTTGCACGGCTCACCTGGAATCTCCCACTGTGGTTGCTCCGGTACAACCTGTGTTGCAGGCCATCCCTGCTGCTGCTCCAGTCTCTTTGCAGGCACCCACCTCGAGTATTACCTCTATAAGAGTTATGTCTGGTTCCGCTCTGCTTCCCCAGCGATTTGGGGGGTGATCCAGTCCTATGCAGAGGGTTTCTCAACCAGGTTGGGATATACTTTGAGAAGCTGCCCCAGGTGTTTCCCACGGAAAGAAGCAAAGTAGGTTTTGTGATATCTTTGCCTTCTGAGAGAGCCTTGGCCTGGGCAAACCCTCTATGGGAGATGCAAAAACCTGTTGTCTTGAGTTACCCAGAGTTTGTGGCTTCTTTTAAAAGGGTATTTGATGTTCCAGCACTTCCACTTCTGCTACCAAAATCCTCATGTCCATCAAACGGTACAAGAACGGTTGCCAATTACGCCATTGACTTCCATACTCTGGCAGCAGAGGTTGTTTGGAAAAATGAGGCCCTCGTTGCTGATTTTTCTCATAGTCTCCTGGATACCATCAAGGATGAGATAGCAGCACAAGATATACCCACTGAGCTGGAGAAGTTAATCACGTTTGCCATCCTCATAGACTCTCTTTTAAGAAGCGCTTGCGGAAGCCTCTTGTACATTTGTCTCCGAGCTTTGCAGTCCCACCCTTGCCTCCCTCACCTCTCATGCCTCCTGTTACCGAGTCGCTCAGTGAAGATAAATCCATGCACTTGGGCTTCACGTGTCTCTCTGCGGATGAGAGAAGAATCCTTAGGAGGAGGGAGAGATTGTTCCTTTATTGTGGCCATGCAGGTCACTTTTTGAAGTCTTGTCCTACCCGTCCAGGGAACGCCCGAACCTTGAGGTCCTGTCATGGACAGACCTTAGGTGGCGTTGTTTTGTCCCCAGTTATCCTGAGGATAAGCCCCTGGATTCGGTTACCCTTTCTTGGGCTGAGTCATCCATCGAGATTCAGGCTCTAATCGACTCTGGGGCTGCAGGCCTGTTCATTGATGCTGCCTTTGTATCGAAGCACTCGATTCCGCTGCAGCTGCATGACACTCCACTTGCCATTGAGGCTCTTGACGGGAGACCTCTACAGCCTGCCCATGACTCATGAGACTGTTCCGTTGTCCATGGCCGTAGGGACTCTTTACCATGAGATAATGCAATTCCAAGTTATTTCCTCACCTAAGTTTCCGCTGGTTATTGGTTATCCTTGGTTACAGAGGCACAATCCCTCTTTTGATTGGCCCCATGCTGAGGTTCTCTCTTGGTCGCCACAACGCAGTAAGACATGCTTTCAGAAGGTAGCCAAGGTCCTGTGCACCTCTTCATTCTCCTCCCTGCCGGAGGAGTACTGCAATTTTAGTAATGTCTTTGACAAAGGTGAAGCCGGTAGTTTGCGTATGATTGACCTTCAACCTGGTCCCATATCTCCTCGTGGCCGGGTTTACCCTCTGTTGGTCTTGGAGAATAGGGCCATGGAGGAGCATGTTGCAAACGCACTTTCTCGAGGTTTCATCTGCAAATCCTCGTCTCCTGCTGGTGCTGGTTTCTTCTTTGTGAAGAAGAAGAGTGGTGAACTGAGACCTTGTATTGATTATAGGGGTCTCAATCGTTTCACGAATAAGAATGCCTATCAGATTCAGTTATTTTACCGCCTCAAGGGACCAACGGTTTTCACGAAGCTTGATTTGAGAGGGGCATATAATCTTGTGAGGATTAAGGAGGGAGATGAGTGGAAAACTGCGTTTAATACCAGAACAGGCCATTATGAGTACCTTGTAATGCCTTTTGGCCTTTGTAACACCCCGGCAATTTTCCAGGAATTTATTAACGATGTCCTCTGAGATTTGTTACAGTTATGTGTGGTGGATTATCTCGACAATATCCTCATATTTTCCAAGTCCTTGGAGAGCCACCACACAGATGTCTGTCGTATGCTTCAGAAACTAAGAGAGAATATTCTCTATTGTAAACTGGAGAAGTGTGAATTCCATTGTGAGCAGGTTAAATTCCTGGGTTATGTCATTTCCACTGCTGGTTTTCCGATGGACCCAGAGAAACTTTCAGCAGTCATACAGTGGCCCAGACCCGTGGGTTTACGT
Source organism: Aquarana catesbeiana (assembly GCF_042186555.1). Lineage (NCBI taxonomy): Eukaryota > Metazoa > Chordata > Amphibia > Anura > Ranidae > Aquarana > Aquarana catesbeiana. The sequence continues at coordinate 37,262,901 of NC_133324.1, forward strand.
CCTCTGCAGTGTTTTCTTGGCTTTACCAACTATTATCAGAAGTTTATTGTTGACTTATCATCTCTGGTCAAGCCCCTGACTCATATGACCAGAAAGGACGGTAACCTACAGAGTAGGTCTCCAGAGTCCATTAAGGCCTTTGAGAGTCTCAAGGCTGCCTTTCTTTCTGCTCCTGTGTTGGTACATCCTGATCCTGTACCTTTCATCCTTGAGGTTGATGCTTCTGAGACTGGTGTTGGCGTCCTTCTGTCTCAACATCCTACCTCTGAGAGCGCTATGCATCCTTGTGGCTACTTTTGTGGCTACTTTTCCAAGAAATTATCTCCTGCAGAATGCAATTATGAGATGGGGACAGAAAGTTGTTAGCGATCATTTTAGCCCTTAAAGAATGGAGGCATCTCCTCGAATGTACCACTATGCCGGTTCTTATTCTGACTGACCATAAGAATCTCACATTCTTGTCTGAGTCTAAATGCCTCTCTCCCAGAAGGGCGTGATGGACTCTTTTCTTGTCAAGTTTCAATTACATAGTCTCATTCTTACCCAGTACTAAGAATGTAAGGGCTGATGCGTTGTCGCAACAGTTTTCCTCCACTTCCAAGATGAAGTTGGTTCCTGTTCCTGTGATTCCTCCCAATCGTATTCTGGCTATGGTTCGCATCAGTCTCACTTCTCCTTTGGGGGACAAAATTCTTGCCGCTCAGATCCATTCTTCTCCTGAGAAACCTTGTGACCACTGCTTCGTCCCTGAGTGTCTCTGTACTGCCGTGCTCCAGACTTACCAATCTCCCAAGGCTGCTGGCCATCCAGGGAAGTATCAACTCTTTTGGGCCATTTCCCAACAATTCTGGTGGCCTAGACTATGTGCAAATGTAGCCGCCTTCGTAGCTACTTGTTCCGTGTATGCTCAGAGTAAGACCCAATGACACCTTCCAGTGGGCCTCCTACAACTCATACCCAATGGAGAGTGGCCTTGAACCCACCTGTCTATGGATTTCATTGTGGAGTTATCAAACTCTCAGGGCAACACAGTTATCCTTATGGTGGTTGACCGATTCTCGAAAATGTATCATTATATTCCACTTAAAGCGTAGTTCCACCTAAAAATGGAACTTCCGCTTTTTGGATTCCTTCTCCCCTCCAGGGTCACCTTTGGCACCTTTCAGGGGGGAGGGGGAGCAGATTCCTGTATAATCCAGGTATTTGCTCCCACTTCTGTGTATAGATGGCCGCAGTATCTGCGGCGATTGACGCCATGTCCAGCCCCTCCTCTGTCCCCCCCGCTGTCTTCTGAGAGACACACAGGTCCCAGAAGACAGCAGGGACAAGTGAGACTGTGCAGTGCGACTTGTGCATGCGCAGTAGAGAATCAGGCTGTGAAGCCGCAAGGCTTCACTTCCTGATTCCCTTACCAAAGATGCCAGCGGGAGCTGAGGGACAGATCAGCTTCATGTGAGGACATCGCGGGCACCCTGGTAATTATCCTAATATTAAAAGTCATCAGCTGCAGTATTTGTAGCTGCTGACATTTAATTTTTTTTTTTTTTTGGCGGAATTCTGCTTTTAGAAGTTACCCACATCTAAAGAACTGGCTTCCATTTTTGCTCAGGAGATCTTTCGCTTACATGGGATACCCAAGCTGATAGTCTCAGGCAGGGGTAGCCAGTTTGTGTCCAGGTTCTGGTGAGCCTTTTGTGCACTTTGCAGTTAGGAATTCAGCTTTCTTTCTCCTCTGCGTATCATCCACAGTCCAATGGGCCACAGAACATACCAACCAGTTCTTAGAACAGTTTTTACATTGCTACATTCCTGACCACCATAACAACTGGTCAGACCTTTTACTTTGGGCGCAATTAGCTCACAATAGTGATACAATCTATCATTGATTCTTGAGGAAGGGCTACTGTCAGGGCTGGGCTCAGCCCTTCCTTTTTAGAGGTCTGTGCTCAGCTGTCGGTTAATTGCCAAAGACTCTTCATTCCACGTTGACTCACCTGGTCTTCATTTCCTGCTCGTCAGCTAGAGCTGCTGGTTATATAAACTCCCTGGATCAGATCATCTGTGCCTTTGCCTTGGTCAACATATCCAGAATCTCTCTTTTCAACCTAACTATGTTATCTCTGCTGTGTTTTCCTGTGATAGACTTTTGCTTGGCTGACTTCCCTTCTGGTTCCTGATCCTATTTGCTGCACACGACTATGCTGATCTCTGGACCCCTGTTTCTCTGGCTTGTTCTGACTATCCGTCCTGGTTACCAAACTCTGGCTATGTTTTGACTACGTTTCCTCTGTTTATACTATTTTACCATTTTATTAAATAGTGTGATTTTTACTGCACTTCTCTCTCAGTCTGTTTCATTTTTCCTGAAATTCAAGCTTTCTCAGAATGATCTCTTCCTCAGGGATATATCACCACTCTGCAGAGTACAATGATGATTTACACTAATTTCCGTCAAATATATTTTGTAATAGTGAGCGTAGTAGCAAAAAGCAAGAAGAAAAAAAACACAAAATCATCTAATCAGTCCATACACTTATGCCGCGTACAGATGATCAGAATTTCTGACAACAAATGTTCGATGTGAGTTTGTTGTTGGAAATTCCAACCGTGTGTATGCTCCATTGGACATTTGCTGTCAGAATTTCCGACAACAACTGTTTAAGAGCAGGTTCTCACATTTTACGACAAGAAGATTTGTTTCAGAAATTCTGAGCGTGTGTACACAATTTGCATATAGGCAATAATGAATAAATTAAATAAATAAATCAAGTCTCTTCAGTATTGCAGCAGCGCTGTGCGCCCCAATTATACAGGGTCTCCTTCTCAATCAGATTCAGAAAGTTCAAACATGGAACCGACAGCAAGAGTCCCACTAATAAATACTATAGCTGTATTCTGTGAGGGTAGTATTTCCTTTCACCAAGCGATACACCACGTGCTGGGGTCCCCAATGAAAAACACACTCACCAGAAATCCAACCAGTAAAAGCCTTGGTTAATAGTGGTAGATCTGCATCAATTTCTAAAGAGACCACCAGATTTCAGTATTACTCTCGGTAATTCCAATAGGATATGTGGAAGAAACAAAATGCCCACATAGTGTGATACTGCTAAAACATTTTATTAAACCATCCAAATATCACCTTTAAAAACATGCGTACCAAAAATATATATATAATGAGCAAAGATATCAAAGTGCACTGTGCCTGTTTGCGTCCTCCAATCGTGTAAACTTATCAGGAGCGCTCACTGTGTGTAACTACAGCCACACGCTTCCTGATTCCTCAGTCGATGGAGCGCATGCGTCACTTCCGGTGCGTCACGTCCCTGACGTTTCGTCACTTCATGGACTTCTTCTGAGGGCATGACACACCAGATAGGAGGCCGGTATTTATGTATGTGACAGGCGCAGCGACCAATCACCAGAAGCAAACGCCCGGATGACTCATAAGTCACCACCCCCAATGCTGAATACTGTCAGCAATGTATGAAGCAGCACTTTCCAGACATTCCGCTCCTCCGGGCTGTAATGAGCGCGTCAATACCGGTTTATAGTGGAAGATGACATGATTTATATAAAACAAGTACCTTAAATACCTATAATTATTCAGTGCGTGCGGCGCGAACATTAATCCGCAGCGCCGTCACTGTAAAAGCCCACCTTAGGTATTCACCATTTTCAGAGCACAAAGGCCGGAACTTATATTCTACAAGCGCTTCATTGATGACCTGTTCTTCATTTGGAACAGTACATCCGAGTCGTTAGAAGCGTTTGTACAGGCTTTGAATAATAATAACAACAACATTAAGCTCACTTCAGAGTGGCACAAAGAAGAAATAAACTTTTTGGGTGTCACCATTTATAGGGTGGACGACAAATTAGAAACAAAAGTTTATTTTAAAAAAACAGATAGGAACAGTTATTTGCCCATTTCGAGTGGTTACCATCCGTTATGGCTCCGTAATATCCCGAAAGGGATAGATTATGGGAGTAAGAAGGAACTGCTCTGAAGATGCACAGCTCTTGATCCAATCTAAGGTCCTTACAGAGAGATTCGAAGCCAAAGGATATGACCCGAAGAAACTGAAGAAGGTGGTCGAAGAAGTGGCAGCAATACCTAGGACCACATGCCTACAAGAAACACGTCCGATGGGATCTGAAGTATTACCAACAGAGAAGAATTGCAATAAAGAATGGGGTTTCATTTCCCAATTCCATACTCAATACAAGGAAGTTGAGGAAATTTTCAGAAGACATTGGCACATACTTCGGTTAGATAAGAAACTCACCACTGTATTACCTTCTCAACCCCAGTTTATTTATAGAAAAACCACGAGTTTTGGGGAAAGTGATTGACCCTCCTAAGCGTCCTCCGTCATTTTGGGACCGCAACGGCTTCTATGCATGCAGGAAATGTAAAGCCTGCAGGGAGGTCTCTAGACCTCTTAGAGGAATTGACAGTTTCTATTCCCCGGTCAATAATCACAATTTTGGAATTAAACAATTTATTACATGCAATAGCACCTTTGTAGTGTATGCATTGAAATGTCCATGCAATTTAATTTATATAGGCCGCACAAAAAGGCTACTACGGGTGAGAATAGCTGAACACATACATAACATCAGAATAGGCTATAAGGATCACAACGTTTCACTACATTTCAAATTAAAACATAATAGTGATCCGACAGGATTGGAATTTTGGGGGGTTGAACATCTCCAGTCCCATTGGAGGGGCATAAATCGCATCCGAGAGTTATCCAAACGTGAAACTCAATCGATCTATTCTGTGGATGTGATTTCCCCCAAGGGCCTCAACATAGAACTTGACATAAATTGTTTTATCAGTGACACATAGACACACCCTAGGGTATAGTTTCCAGTTTCTTTTTTATTATAATGTATTTTCTTTTTTATCATAATAAAATTTGGCTCCAATACGGTAATTTTTAATATATAATTTTAATATATATTTTTAATATATATTTTAATATATATTTTAATATACTTAATATTTTTACTGAGTGCAATTTAGTGAATACGATTTAAATGGATTATTTTAGATGTATGGGGCTCACCATCCATTTAGATTTTAGATATAACTCAACATTTGGCTGTTGAGTTTATATAATTCATTACGTGCTAAGAAATCGCTATGCAGTTTTATTTTCTTAACATTGATTATGTAATAAGTATTGTATGATGTAAAATTGCTATACAATTCTTTTTTTTATTGCAAATTTTTGCACTTGGTGAGCGAATATATATGAAGCAGTTTCAGTGAATACCTAAGGTGGGCTTTTACAGTGACAGCGCTGCGGATTAATGTTCGCGCCACACACACTGAATAATTATAGGTATTTAAGGTACTTGTTTTATATAAATCATGTAATCTTCCACTATAAACCGGTATTGACACGCTCATTACGGCCCGGAGGAGCGGAATGTCCGGAAAGTGCTGCTTCATACATTACTGACAGTATTCAGCATTGGGGGCGGTGACTTATGAGTCATCCGGGCATTTGCTTCTGGTGATTGGTCGCTGCGCCTGTCACGTACATAAATACCGGCCTCCTATCTGGTGTGTCACGCCCTCAGAAGAAGTCCATGAAGTGACGAAACGTCAGGGACGTGACGCACCGGAAGTGACGCATGGGCTCCATCGACTGAGGAATCAGGAAGCGTGTGGCTGTAGTTACACACAGTGAGCGCTCCTGATAAGTTTTCACAATTGGAGGACGCAAACAGGCACAGTGCACTTTGATATCTTTGCTCATTATATATATATATTTTGGATACGCATGTTTTTAAAGGGGATATTTGGATTAATAAAATGTTTTAGCAGTATCACACTATGTGGGCATTTTGTTTCTTCCACATATCCTGTTGGAATTACCGAGAGTAATACTGTCATCTGGTGGTCGCTTTAGAAATTGATGCAGATCTACCACTATTAACCAAGGCTTTTACTGGTTGGATTTCTGGTGAGAGTGTTTTTCATTGGGGACCCCAGCACGTGGTGTATCGCTTGGTGAAAGGAAATACTACCCTCACAGAATACAGCTATAGTATTTATTAATGGGACTCTTGCTGTCGGTTCCATGTTTGAACTTTCTGAATCTGATTGAAAAGGAGACCCTGTATAATTGGGGCGCATAGAGCTGCTGCAATACTGAACAGACTTGATTTATTTATTTAATTTATTCATTATTGCCTATATGCATTATCTGTTATTTAAGCAGCTGCTACCGTTCATCTAATTATTTATGTGCTATACACACATCGTTAGAATTATTGTACTAAGCGCAGAGCATTGTTGAATTTTAGGACGGGCACATACAACATATATTCATTTAAAGTGTGTACACAATTCTGACACACAAAAGTCCACGCATGCTCGGAATCAAGCAGAAGAGTTGCACTGGCTATTGAACTTAATTTTTCTTGGCTCGCAGTACATGTTGTACGTCACCACGTTCTTGACGTTTGGAATTTCCAACAACATTTGTGTGACCGTGTGTATGCAAGACAAGTTTGTGCCAACATCCGAAGGCAAAAAATTCACGGTTTTGTTGTCGGAAGGTACGATCGTCTGTACGCGGCATTACAGTACACATCAAGCAATGTAACTTTAAGATAGACATCACCCAATCTTTTCATTGGATAGGCCACTCCCAATATCAGGAGACCACAGAGACTGTGCAAAGACTGCCAGGCCAATAGCAACATTAGGTTGCCACTAGACAAATTATAAAAGTATATTCAACAGTGAGCTAAGATGACCTAAGGAAAAATATTCAAATATCAAAAAGTTCTCAAAAGGAAACTGAAATATTTATATATACAAGTGTATATCATTATACACAAATGTGACTAAGGCCCCTGCAGTATATCATTATATGGGAGTATAACTAAGGCCCTTGCTAGAGGCCCAAGGAGTCACTGAATCATCATAATTTGTCTCCAATTGCTTCAATTGATTGGACAAACCTATGTGAAAACAGCATTACTACATATTCATTAATAATATACTTGGTTATTAGAGATCATCCTCTTACAGTATCACCATGCCATCCAGCTCTTTAAGAAAAGGAACATGGAAGCATTACATACAAAACTATATTTGTACTCCACATATAGGACAGTGCCTCAGACCAAACATACTGGCTACTAGGACTTCATCTACCTTCAGCATTTAAATGTTAACCTCAGCTCCATATATGTGTAAGGGATATAACTACCTATCAGTACAGGGGAGGTCTTAGGTGGCCCAACCACCATGCTGTGGGAAAGCTGGCAAATGGCGCATGTGTTTGCGGTCTCTGATGTCTCCAAAGACTGTGCATGCAGGACTCCATGACTTGACATGCAGTAGCATAATTTTTGGATTTCCGGAACATCACTTCTGGGGGCTGGAAGGGTGCCATATTGGAGACCACCCTTGGCACATACAATCTGTGTTTTCCTGCCCCAGGCAAGTTGAGCAAGGAGGGCAGTGCCACACAACTGTCAAAGCCACAGTCAGTGGCAACCACCCTCTTAGGAGGTATGAAAAATCCAAAGCCCCATGAATTGTAGACATGTGGGGCTTTGTGTGCCAGGCACAATACATCCAGGGACTGTGGCTGTAAGGTATTGATCTTTTTAAAGGCATTGGGTGGAAGCTGTTGGCATGCAATACTTGATTGCGGGCAGTCTTCTTCCTGTACAGTTTACTACCTATTCCTCCATCTGCTTCTTTGAAAATACTAATGTCCAGAAAATTCACACTCCTTGAGTAATAGGACATAGTAAAAAATAGATTATTTTTTAAGAGTTATTTTGATTCATTTTTTCCAAACATTGTTTCAAAAGATGTTCTGATCCATCCCATATGAAAAAGATATGGGGGGGGCGTGGCCAGCAGCCACAGAGATGGCAGCCTGAGGAGAGAGCTCCGTGAGAATGCAGAGCAATCCAGCGACTAGAAGCAACACAGGATGGCATCGTGAGGTGATATCAATAGCCCAAACACTCAGCTATCATCTGCCATCAAAATGTACAAAAGAAAACCCGAGCGGGGTCCTAAAAAGCTGACAGACTTTTTTGGCCTAGCAGAGGACCGCAGACCTCAAAATGGAGAGGCGGCCTATGACTTGTGGCGGCAGTGGAGTCTCTAGGAACGATCATCAGTACCTGGCATCATCCCCAAGGAATAGCAGCAGATCTTTACCAGGCTGAACCCCTGTGCACAGCCCACAGAAGGCGACACAGAAATGGTCAGAGGAGCACAAATATCCAGGTGAGCTGGGGGGACATGACACCTCACAGGACAGTACAAAAGAATTAATTGAACAAATGCATGACTTCCCCATCCTGGACCAGCCACTAACTGACACTATGATAAGAGACATGCTGGTTACTTTAAGGGGCTCACTGCACAGGGACCTGATGGAATGCACAACTCAATTGAAAGCTGAAGTTGCTGCTATTGGGGACAGAGTCTCTCACACTGAGGACAAAATGGGGGAATTCACCGTGGCCCATAATGAGCTGGTTGATGCCTATAACGGAGCGGAGGATGAGATACTAACGATTAAAAACAAAATTGCGGATTTAGAAGATCGCTCGAGGAGGAACAATGTAAAGCTGACAGGGGTGACTGAATCTATTGTGCCAGCAGATCTCAGGAAATATGTTCAGCAATTAATTTCTACATTGCTGCCAGATGTACAGGGCTGGACTGGGACAAAAATTTGGCCCTGGACTTCACCCAGACTGGCCCACTTTGACAGGTCTCTCCCATGCCGGCTTGCCACCCAAGCCCCCCCCCCCCACTAGCTATTAGCCGTTTTACATTATTTCTCTTATAGGCAGTATCAGTGGGGAAGCTAGACATTATTTCACCTGGGGCAAAGAATCAGTTTGGCGCCCCCCCCCAATGGAACAAGATTAGGCAGGAAAGTGAGGCCGCCCTCCTTCCAGATCGTATGATGAGCTTCTAAGTGTTGACTCCTGAGCATCATGTCTGTATTCAGGCGCGCTGCATAACTAGCCAGGGAGAGGAGGTGAGCACTGCGGGGGGGGGGGGGGACAGAGGACTGGAGGGAGGCAGCGGTCCACTGTCACTGAAATCGGCCCACTGAGCCATCGGCCCACCGGGAAACTCCCTGTAGTCCCAATGGCCAGTACATGCCTGCAGATGTACCAGAGGGGGAGGTGATTGTAGATCAGGCACATGGCCTGCCTAAACCCAAGCACTTGACAGATAAGGTATCAAGGGATGTTATCACATGCATTCACTTCTTCCATGTGAAGGAGGACTTGATGAGATGCACCAGAATGAACTCCCCTCTACCTGACCCATATACAGACATTTCTGTGTACTCTGACATTTCACAACACACCATGCTGGCTTGTAAGAACCTTACCAAACTGAGGAAGCTATTTTAAAAGCCATATAATACCCTACACATGGGGATTTCCAACAAAAATCATCATAACAAGGGAAATCAAAACCTATGCCATTACCAATAAGCAAAATGGATTGAAATTGGCCAGGCAGTGGCAGCTTATCCTGGAAGAAGAAGAAGCCCCCATTGCTTCTCCCACTCATAAGATTTCCTCTGAATGGCAAAAAGTAAAACCTGGGTGAGAACAAAGGTGATCAGCATTTGCACTATGCAATACCTCACACTTCTATGTAACCTATTCTGGATACGATTCTGGATCTCAGGGAGTAAAGACCCCCACCGTTTAGAAGCGAATGTTTTCACACATGGTGATATGTCCTCATCAACATGGGGACAAGGTGCTTTGGGGTGCCCCCCTCCCCCAAAGCACCCAGCCCCCCATGTTGAGGGCAAGTGGCCTGGTATGGTTCAGGAGGGGGGGCGCTCGCCTCCCCCAAAGCACCCACACCCCATGTTGAGGGCATGCGGCCTGGTACGGTTCAGGAGGGGGGGTGCTCGCTCGTCCCCACCCCCTTTACTGACCGGCCGGGCTGCGTGCTCGGATAAGGGTCTGGTAGGAATTTTGGGGGGGACCCCCACACTGATTTTTCGGCGTAGGGGGTTCCCTGTACAATCTATACCAGACCTAAGGGCCTGGTATGCCCCTGGGGAACCCACGCCGTTTTCTTCATTTAAAATTTGGCGCAGCGTTCCCCCTCATGAGTCATACCAGACAGCTGTCAGCACTGCCTGTCACTTATCGCGAAAGGAAAAAAATGTTTTCCTTTCCCGATAAGCGAGCCAGCTCGGTGCTGGCTCTCATGACGGGGCTCACAGGTGTCAAATCTCGCCAATAAAAGTGGTGAGATTGACACAATATCGCGGTCACCTACTGTATAAGTACCTGATATAAATAAAATAAATAAAAAATAAATATTCTATGGAAATGCAGGGAAGTGAGAAGTTTTTGGAAAACAGTATTTTCCCTAATTACTAAGGTCACAGGTCTAATTATTTCACCGTCACCACAGATGGCTATACTTAGCATAGGAATACACACAATACCTACACAATTTAGGCCTATAGTTATGCATGTTCTTATAGCAGTAAAGCTAACTGTTACCTCCAAATGGAAGTCTTTAGAAGCTCCTAATCTATCTGAAGTCATTTATAGAGTTAAATTGCAATATACGTATGAAAAATATTTTACTATATGGAATCAAAACCTACCCAAATTTAAATCCTGCTGGGACTCATGGCTTTCGAGCTACCCAAGATTAACTAGTGGCATATTAAAAATCTCTTACACATTTGTATGGTACATGTTACTCGTTATTATTTTTTTTCTAATTTATGTTTTAGTTTCTGAGTTGTTATACGGGAAAAACTGATTACACAGTTTAGAATAATCATATAATCAAGGGTAAAGTAAAATAAATGGGTGCGACTTTGTACCCCAAGGCACAGCTAGCTCCCTTTAAGGGGTGGCGGGAGTGCTGCAGCGGCACCAATACTGAGAAAGAGCCTACAGCTCAAGCAGTCACTTGACTTATAGTATGGAGGATTTCCTTATGTTATATACCTACATACCTGTCCTAATGTATTTCTAATGACTAAGATGTCTATTACGTCTTTGTTGTGTAACTATTTGTTTTACTGTTGAAAACTTAATAAAAACAATTGAAAAGATAAAGATATCATTGATGTATCTCTGCCACCTTAAAATGTGGTGAATATAATGTAGTGTAAATCAATAGGGTTTCATCTTGTGTGGTTTTGAAAACCAGCAATTGGGTATACCACTGTGTTTGATGAATATTGATTAATGAGTTATCATAGTTACATATCAATGTACATTGTTTCTATGATTTATGCATATTTTTGTTTATCTTTTTGAAGGATACTTTTTGATATAAGAAAATAAAAATGTTAAATTCTAACTTACAAATGGTTATTAAAATATCCAATTTCAGAGGTTAAAATTAGTTCATTGTGATTTTCTGATTGTTTTGAGTTGTACCACAGGCTAAGGTTTTCTAGAGGTAGAGGAGTGTCAGGGCAGGGCCTAGCCCTTCCTTCTCTGAGCTGGCTGCTCAGCTGTTGGCTAATTGCCAGCTCCTATCTCTCCACAGTGACTCACCTGTTGATGATCCTGCTCGTCGATCCTGCCTACTTAAGCCATCCTGTCCAGATGATCTCTGCCTTCACCTTGGTCACATCTCTAGAGATGCTCTCCTGTGTTCCTGTTAAATACTTGCTTGGCTGACATTTCTTCTGGCTCCAGATCCTGCTTGCTGTTCTACTACGCTATTCTCTGGCTCCCTGACATTTTGGCTTGTCTAAATATCCGTTCTGGTTCCTGAACTCTGGCTATGTTTTGACTATGTTTACTCTGTTTACCTTTTTTATTATTATTAAATAAGTGTGATTTAACTGTACTTCTGTCTCAGTCTGATTCATGGTTTCTAAAAGTAGGTGAAGCCCATGAATTCAGAAGATGCAGTCAATCCACTTGTTGGTAATATTTTTTCCAGAATGGATGAGCAGGATCGCCACATGGATCAGTTTGCCGTGGTGTTACAAACACTCCTGAGTCACACGGCTCACCTGGAATTTCCCACTGTGGCTGCTCCGATACAACCTGTGTTACAGGCCATCCCTGATGCTGCTCCAGTCTCTTTGCAGGCACCCGCCTTGAGCTTTACCTCTATTCACTTCCCCAGTAATTTGGGGGCGATCCAGTCTAATGCAGAGGGTTTCTCAACAAGGTTGAGATATACTTCGAGATGCTGCCCCAGGCGTTTCCCACAGACAGAAGCAAAGTAGGTTTTGTGATATCTTCACTTTCAGAGAGAGCCTTTGCCTGGGCAAACCCTCTATGGGAGATGCAAAAATCTGTTGGCTTGTGTTACCCTGAGTTTGTGGCTTCTTTTAAAAGGGTATTTGACGTACCCATACGCTCCGCTTCTGCTGCCAAGTGCCTCATGCCCATCAAACAAAGTATGAGAACTATTGCCGATTACACAATTGAATTCCGTACTCTGGCAGCAGAGGTTGCTTGGAACAATGAAGCCCTCATTGGTGCTTTTTCTCATGGTCTCTCGGATATCATCAAGGATGAGAAGTTGATCATGTTTGCCATCCTCATTGACTCCAGACTCAGAGAAAGACTCTCTTTTAACGAGCGCTTGCGGAAGCCTCCTGTACATTTTGCAGTCCCACCCTTGCCTCCCTCCCCTCCCATGCCTCCTGGTACTGATTTGGTCAGTGAAGGTGAACCCATGCATTCGGGTTTCATGCGTTTCTCTGCGGATGAGAGAACCTTTAGGAGGAGGGAGAGATTGTGACTTTATTGTGGCTAGGCAGGGCACTTTTTGAAGTCTTGTCCTACTCGCCCAGGGAACGCCCGAACCTTGAGGTCCTGTCACGGACAGACTTTAGGTGGCATTGTTTTGTCCCCAGTTATCCAGAAGGATAAGCCCCTGGTTTCAGTTACCCTTTCCTGGGCTGAGTCATCCGTCGAGTTACAGGCTCTAATCGACTCTAGGGCTGCAGGCCTGTTCATTGATGCTGCCTTTGTATCGAAGCACTTGATTCCGCTGCAACTACACTTGTCATTGACACTCTTTATGGGAAACCTCTACAGCCTGCCCATGTGACTCATAAGACTGTTCCGATGTCCATGGCCGTAGGGGCTCTTCACCATGAGATAATCCAATTCCAAATTATTTCCTCACCTAAGTTTCCACTGGTTATTGTTTATCTTTAGTTACAGAGACACAACCCTTCTTGATTGATTGGCTCCATGCTGAGGTTCTCTCCTGGTCACCACAATGCAGTAAGACATGCTTCCAGAAGTTAGCCAAGGTCCTGTGCAGCTCTTCACTCTCCTCCCTGCCAGAGTAGTACTGTGATTTTAGCAATGTCTTTGACAACGGTCAAGCTGGTAGTTTGCCTCCACACCGGTCGTATGATTGTGCAATTGACCTTCAACCTGGTGCCATACCCCCTTGTAGCCGGGTTTACACTTTGTCGGACTTGGAGGATAGGGCCATGGAGGAGTATGTTGCAGACACACTTTCTCAAGGTTTTATCCGCAAATCCTCGTCTCCTGCTGGTGCTGGTTTCTTCTTTGTGAAGAAGAAGAGTGGTGAACTGAGACCTTGTATTGATTATAGGGGTCTCAATCGTTTCACAACTAAGAATGCCAATCCGATTCTGTTTATTACAGAGTTATTTGACTGCCTCAAAGGAGCAACGGTTTTCACAATGCTTAATTTGAGAGGGGCATGCAATCTCGTGAGGATTAAGGAGGGCAACAAGTGGAAAACTGCGTTTAATACCAGAACAGGCCATTATGACCTTGTAATGCCTTTTGGTCTTTGTAACGCCCCCGCAGTTTTCCAGGAATTTATTAATGATGTCCTCCGAGATTTGTTGCAGTTATGTGTGGTGGTTTATCTTGACTATATCCTCATATTTTCCAAGTCCCTGGAGAGCCACCACACAGATGTGTGTCGTGTGCTTCAGAAACTAAGAGAGAACAATCTCTATTGTAAATTGGAGAAGTGCGAATTCCATGGTGAACAGGTTAAATTCATGGGTTATCTCGTTTCCACTACTGGTTTTTCGATGGACCCAGAGAAACTTTGAGCAGTTCTACAGTGTTCCTGTCCCGTGGGTTTACGTCCTCTGTAGCGTTTTCTTGGCTTTGCCAACTATTATCATAAGTTTATTGGTAACTTCACGTCTCTGGTCAAGCCCCTAACTGATATGACCAGAAAGGACGGTAACCCACAGAGTTGGTCTCTGGAGTCTATTAAGGCCTTTGAGAGTCTCAAGGCTGCCTTTGTTTCTGCTCCTGTGTTGGCACATTCTGATCCAACGCTACCTTTTTTCCTTGAGGTTGATGCTTCTGAGACTGGAGTTGGCGCCCTTCTGTCTCAACGTCCTACCTCTGAGAGGGCACAGTGGCAGCATTTGATGGGCACAGTGGTGGCATTTGATGGGCACATTGGCTGCATTTGATGGAGCACAGTGGCTGCAATTGATGGGCACTGTGGCTACATTTGATGGGGCACTGTGGCTGCATTTGATGGGGCACAGTGGCTACAATTGATAGGGCACAGTGGCTGCATCTGATGTGCACAGTGGCTGCAATTGATGGCACAGTGGCTGCAATTGATGGGCACAGTGTCTGCATTTGATGGGCACAGTGGCTGCAATTGATGGCACAGTGGCAACAATTGATGGGCACAGTGGCTGTATTTGATGGGCACAGTGACTGCATTTGATGGGCACAGTGGCTACTGTTGATGGGCACAGTGGCTGCATTTGATGGGTACAGTGGCTGCTGTTGATGGCACAGTGGCTGCAATTGATGAGCACAGTGGCTGCTTTTGATGGGCACAGTGGCTGCAATTGATGGCACAGTGGCTGCGTTTGATGGACACAGTGAGGCTGCAATTGAAGAGTTTTTTTCAGTATTTCTCAGAATTTTTCAGTTTGTTTGCCCCCCCTACCCCCAAAAAATGTTGAGCACCAGCCACGACTGCTCTGGGATGTGATTGCACACAGCCGATCAGCAGGTTCCAGCAGTGACCACTTACCCTAGTCTCTAACACTCTCTTCTAGTAAGTATGCATTCTCTGACCTTCTTCTGTAGCATTACATATACTGAATATTATTGGGGTGGATTTACTAAAGGCTACTAAATTGACTGTGCACTTTGCAAAGTGCAGTTGCATGCTGCAAGTGCAGTTGCTCCAGAGTTTAGTAGAAACTCTGCTGACTTCAATCATCCAATCATGTGAAAGAAAAAATTCTGTCTTTTTAACCACTTGCCAACTGTCTCGAGTAGGTGTATGGCGGCATAGTGGCTCTCCTCTTCCGGATCACATATCCAGCCAGCCAATGAATGACCACCGACACCCACTGAACGGTGAGGGGGAAGACAAGACAGAGCTCTGTCAATGTAAACAATACAGAGCTGTCAGTGGGAATGTGCCGGATTTTGTCTCCATGCAAAGCAGGGAATAACAAGTGGCACTTCCTTTTGTAAAAGTACTTTACAGTACACAAATAAACACTGGTTAGGCACATATTTAACCCTTTGATTGCCCTAGACGTTAACCACTTGACCTCCGGAAGGTTTACCCCCCTTCATGACTGGGACATTCTTTTGTGATGCGGCAGTGCGTTGCTTTAACCGCTTGCTGAGCACCGCACACAGATGTACGTCGGCAGAATGGCACAGGCAGGGAAATGATACGTCCCTTTAAATTTGCTGCCTCTGGGGCGTGCGCACGCCCGCCGCACACCGTGGGAGCATGCCCACGGGTCCCGGGAACTTGTTGTTCTCTGGCGGCCTGTGATTGCGGTGTGGAGAGGTTGAACGGGGAGATGCCTAGTATGTAAACAAGACATTTTCCTGTTCTGCCTTGGGTAATGACAGAGATTTACTGCTCCCTGTGATCGGGAGCAGTGATCGCTGTCATTCCCTAGGTAGCCCCTCTCCCCCCCTACAGTTAAAATCACTCCCTTAACCTTAACCCCTTCATCGCCCCATACTGGTTAACCCCTTCCCTGCCAGTGTCATTTACACAGTAATCAGTGCATTTTTATAGCACTGATCTCTGTATAAATGACAATGGTCCCAAAATAGTGTCAAAAGTGTCCGATGTGTCTGCCATAACGTTGCAGTCATTACTAATAAAAAAAATTATAATAAAAATGCTATAAAACTACCCCCTATTTTGTAGACGCTACAACTTTTGCGCAAACCAATCAAAATACGCTTATTGCGGTTTTTTTACCAAAAATATGTAGAAAAATACATATCAATGTGTTTTTTTATATATTTTGGGGGAATATTTATTATAGCAAAAAGTTAAAAATATTGCTTTTTTTTTCCAAAATTGACGATATTTTTTTGTTTATAGTGCAAAAAATAAAAACCGCAGAGGTGATCAAATACCACTAAAAGAAAGCTCTATTTGTGGGAAAAAAAGGACGTCATTTTGTTTGGGTACAATGTTGCATGACCGCGCAATTTTCAGTTAAAGCGACGCTGTGTCAAATTGCAAAAAATGGCCCGGTCATTCAGCAGCCAAATCTTCTGAGGCTGAAGTGGTTAAATGACAATAGTGCAGTGGTGCGTCAATGTACCCAAATAAAATGTATATATATATGTATATATGTTTTTTGCCACAAATAAAGCTTCCTTTTGGTGGTATAAGATCACCTCACTGGTTTTTATTTTTTGCGCTAGAAACAAAAAAGACCAACAATTTTGATTTAAAAAAAGCTTTTTTTTTACTTTCTGCTATAAAACATCTCCAATAAAAAAAAATCTGATTTCTTCATAAATTTAGGCCAATACGTATTCTGCTACATGTTTTGGTAAAGTAAAATCTCAATAAGCGTATATTGATTAGTTTGCGCAAAACTTACAGCATCTACAAACTATGGGATATTTTTATTTATTTATTTTCAATTTTTTTTACTAGTAAACACGGACACTTGTGACACTTTTTTAAGGACCAGTGACATTATTACAGTGATCAGTGCTTAAAATATGCACTGTCACTGCACTAATGACACTGGCAGGGAAGGGGTTAACATCAGGGGAGATCACAGGGTTACATGTATGCCTAGGGAGTGGTTACTAACTGTGGGGGAGGTGCTTTGACTGCTTGAAGACATGGGACGAAAAGAGGGGGAGGGGAATTTGGGGATTTAAATGAGGCGATGAATGTGTAGATTCATCTGCCTCCATCCCTAATACTGTATATAATAAAGCTAGGTGGGACTTTAATTGAAGCATAACTGCAAAGTAAATATGCAAGGACATGTCTGATAGTTCTTTATGTAAATACAAGATTAGGGATAAAAACTGTAGCAAATATAAAAAATGATAACAATGGTCGTTAAATATCTTGTATTTCATATATATACACACATATATTACAACATAATCCATGGGTGATGGATATATTGGCATGAGGTATACAATAACAGTAATGGTTAGATAACTTGTATTTCATATATATATATATATACACACATTCGTTACAACATAGTCTATGGGTAATAGGCATATTGACATGAGGTATACATTTTTGAAAAAATACCATAGATCTTAAATTGATTAAGAAATGTGTTTGAAGGAAACTGTGGAGTCAAACAAGAAAAAAAAAATAAAAGTACTTTTAAACATAACTTTGCTAGCAGATTACCCAAAAACATTATTTAATATGTGTTATTTCCAAAAAATAAAAAACATAAGGCCCACTTATAAGATTACTCATCCCCTCTGATGGACCATTGATCAATTTGTATGTGGCGGGAGGGGTTCTAATTTGGGAGAAGAACACACCTGACATTTTGAAACATTTGAGGGGGTGGGGGAGGGGAAAGCAGTACAATGGAGCTGACAATATACATTGTTAAGGGACTATAGGCTAGAGGTATAAATGGACCCAGGATTGCATGCTGGGGAGGTCAGTGAAGGTAAATATGCATGTAGGGCAAAAAATGATTAATTGAAAAAAACAGGCATGCATAAAGATAAAGGGGACATTCACAGCATATTCCAAGCATGGTAATTATGTAAAGAGGACATTTAGACAATACATTAGCAAACATTAAATACATATCATGTAATGTTAAAGGATAACAAACTTACCTTCATATAGTCCTTCTGCAGGACCTGAATTATAGCAGAACAGGTCTCTGGGATAATGATCCCCAGAACCTGGGGGGGAGATGCCTGTCGAGAACTTCAAGTCCTGAAGACTTCTCCCAGTCGCCAAGTAACGTAACATGGCAACTAGCCTCTGCTCCGGAGTGATGGCTTGCCTCATGCAGGTATCCTGCCTGCAGATATAAGGGGTCAGCATAGCCAGCAGACGTTCAAAAATGGGGTCCGGCACTGATGGGCACAGATAAGGCGGCAATGATGGCCACTGATAAGATGTCACTGATGGGCCCTGATGGGTGGCACTGATGGATGGCATTGATGGGTGACACTGATGGGCACTGAAGGGCACCGATAGGTGTTACTGATAGATACCATTGATAGATGGCACTGATGGGCACTGTTGGGTGGCACTGATAGGTGGCACTGATGTGCACTGGTAGGTGACACTGATGGGCACTGGTAGGTGACACTGATGGGCAGCACTGTTGATGAGGCACTGATTGGTGACATTGATAGGTGGCACTGTGGGCACTGATGGGTGGCACTGTGGGCACTGGTAGGTGGCGCTGGTGGGCACTGGTAGGCAGCACTGTTGTGCACAGATGAGCTGGCGGCTGCTTTCTATGATCGGAACTCATATCCCTCTGACAGCCGCCGGTGATCGGCTTTTTTTTTCTCCTCACGCTATCAGCGTGAGGAGAAAAAATAGCTGATTATTTGCTCTGTTTACATCACATGATCAGCTGTCATTGGCTGACAGCTGATCACGTGGTAAGGGGTCTCCAATCTGTGATCCAGTGAGTCTCAAAGCCTCACTGATCACACAGTGCACGGGGGGGCACAGGCTGTTAGAGCATGGGGGACGTCTATTTACACCCTCCCAGCAAAGGTCCCAGTAGGTCTTTAAAGTAGGATTTAAATCTTCCAGAGCAGAAGTGGTTCATTTCCCTTGTACCTGATTGGGTACTCTTTGCAAAGTGAAGATTTACCTCATTTACTAAGCTCTTGCAGAGTGCAACTACACTTTGCAAAGTGCACCAGCCTATTTGCCTTTAGTAAATCAACTCCTATGTGTGGTCGCTTGGTGATGTCAGAGATTGCAGCTGAGGTCCCCTATTCCTCCTAAATTGACAAATATTGCTCTAACCCATGTACATGCAAGAATGATTGAATGTCACTACTGTATATGTTTCACGGAGCAACTCCCGTTGCCTCCAATCCCATCATAGATCTGAAGTTGAAATGTGTTGTACATTTTGCTATAGAGAATTTTTGCATCAATCCTTGTACTATACAATATCCGCAGGGTTTACAAGAGAGAATACAAACATCTCCTGGCTTTTATATTTGCTATTGATGAAATAAACAGCAGTCCAGATATTCTACCCAACGTGACTCTGGGATACCATGTGTATGATTCGTGTGGACATGTTAATAAAGCTATAAAAGATGTTCTACAGATATTGTCTGGACATACAAAGGAAGCTCCAAATTATTCCTGTATGGAGCGGGGTACCCTGGCTGGTTTCATTGGAGATCTCAATTCTGACACCACTCTCCAAATGGCACAGCTTCTGAATCCATATGGATACACCCAGGTAAGAAAAGCAGAATTTTCTATTTTACGTAAGGTTAGAACAGCCCTGTCATCTTACGGTAAGCTGGGTCAAAAAAGAACAAAAAACCCTTGTGGCAAAGTGTAGTAAACTATAACATTGTTCTAAAAAAAAGAAAGCAGTACTGTGCAGAGATAGACCAATGGGTAAGTCCAAGTTGTGGAGAGAAGTACTATCTATGGGAGGATCTTAAATCCCACATATAACCGAAAGAGGAAATTTGTTTTGTTATTGGATTATTGTATTATTTCATTAATTATATCATATTTCCTTGAGTACTGTGAATTATTTAGTCTTTGTGAAAGTTGAGAGAGTCTACAAACTATGGTATACTGTATATACAGTATATAAAAATTGTTCTGTCTTTATGTACTGATGTCCAATTCCTGAGGCCCTAAAATGCCAGGGCAGGGCAAATACCCCCTAAATGACCCCATTTTGGAAAGTAGACATCTCAAGGGATTTAATAAGAGGCATTGTGAATTTTTTGAAGTTGTAATTTTTTTCGCATAATTCCTTGAATAATGAAAAAAATTAAAGAAAAAAAAAAAAACACAAAATTGTTGTATGACTTATGAGGAAGTAATTGGGAAGCTTGTTCCAGTGTGACGGACAGAGGGGACACTGCCGACCGGAGCTGCAGAACCGGTTCCAAGGTGAAACCACCATCTCCACACAGAGGTTGATTGCATAGAGGCTGATTTTTTAATATGGAAATGTGAGTGTATACATGGCATTTGATCATTTATTACATTTTTAAAAGGGATAAAGCACTATTGCCAGTTTTTACTTTACATGTGGGTGATATGAGAGGAGGGCTCTGGTAACCATTAGGAAGGAATATTCCAAGGTGAAAATGGTTGCCTGATCATACACCAAAGGAAGGAGGAACAATAGGAGGAGTACCCTAGAGGACTGGCTATTATCACAAAGGCTTTTATTTTAAAGCTGAGGTGAGGGTACATCTGGTGGAGGGTGCACAAGGATTCTTTTGTCATATGCACGGAGGTGGATCAGAGTGAGATCTCAGATCTCAGGTCAGATCTGTTTTTTTCCTATCACATATTGGACTACATTTTTGTCTATAATCACTAAATATTGGACTGTTCACTATTTATCGATTGATTTATAAGCACATTGTTTATTGATTGCATTGTATATTCATTTACATTATTTATTTATTGATAAAGTTACACATCATATTATATGATTGGGAAGTCCATGTGAGGGTGAGAGCACTTGCACTTTACTGAGGAGGGGGAGATTGCATTGAGCACTTTATATATTTAGGGGGGTCACATATACACACATCAGATCATTGACAGTTCACTTAGTGCTGCACTCATTTGTTTTTTATTTTCTGCAGAATCTGGAGAAATTATGCTTCTATCTTTCATTTTCAAAGTTTAAAGGAGTTATAAAGTCAGAAGGTTTTTTATCTTAACGCATAATATGCATTAAGATAAAAAGCCTTCTGTGTGCAGCAGCCGCCCCAGCACCCCCTAACACCTGAGCCCTATCTCTCTCCAGCGATGTCCACGAGTGTCTCGTCCATCCAAGACTCTCCCACCAGATTGTCCGAGACACAGCAGCAGTGTCATTGGCTCCCACTGCTGTCAATCAAAGTCAGTCAGCCAATCAGGAGAGAGAGAGAGCCAGGCCACAGCTCAATGTCTGAATGGACACAGGGATCTATGACTCGCTCAGGTGCCCCCAAAGGAAGCTGCTGCCTGTGGGGGCACCCGACAGGAGGGAGGGGCCAGGAGCACAAAAGAGGACAAACAAGATATTTGGGGGGCACACCCTAAAAGATGCATTAGAGATGGTGCAGCCATAAGACCATACAACAGAACAAAATAATACAGCGCACACATGCAAAAAAGACATTTACCTCCAGCAAGGCTTAGACATTTACGAAAAACATTATCAAAGTTCTCCCATATAGAGGAGTGTATTGATCTCATGGTTCAGAGAAACAGGATCTCCCAATCTATGGATAGTGTAGGACCCACTAATCATGGGGTACTTTGTCGCAGTAAGTGGGCTTAAGCACCATATAGCAATATGGTGTGACCAAATCCCCATATTTTTTGATAATGTTTTTTGTAAACGTCTAGGTGTTTTAAATAAGCCTTGCTGGAGGTAAATGTCTTTATAGATCTATTATACACAGTTCAGATAACAAGTTCTATTTGCTGCTCTCCAAAAAAAAAAAAAAAAAAATAATAACAATAATAATAATACGATTCCTGGTGCGCATGCGTGGGTCTCCCAATATGGCCGCGTAAGCCAGGAGCTCCGCTCTGCCCGAGCCAATGAGTCGCACTAGCACAGGAATCAGCCCTGAAGGAAGCCTGCTTTGGATGGGGATAGCACGGGGAGCAGTCCTAGCACACCGGGATGTCCAGCAGCTCAGTCTGCCGCGACCTGGGGCCACAATTCACGGCCGAAGGAACACAGGCCGCTTCCAATATGGCGGCCGCGTCTCTGCCACGAGACTCACAAGCAGGGGGACACTCGGAGCTCAGGCAAGTGATTAACCCAGCCACATTATCATTCACCCCCCAAGTGAATCTAGGAAGCCATAACACTACAACCCCCTCGCTTGCATCAACAGTTTCACTGCTTGAACGCACATTTGAAAACTACATGCTGTCTCCCATGAACAATACTCCGGGCCCAGGGAACATTAACACTCCCTCATGTAACCAGAAGCAGGCCTTGGATCAGACACAGGACATCCCCCTAAACGCAGGGGATTTATTTATTAAATTTTCCGAACTGCTTGAATGAGGTCTTGCCATTACAGCCAGCAAGATCACCACAGATATTAGAGCAGACTTCCAGAATTTGGGCTCTAGAAGGGAAGCCATAGAACATAAACTAGACATAACGGTCTCCAGGGCTAATCAGAATACAGACCATATACAAGTAATACAGGACCAATTGGAAGTGGCATTAAACCGTATTGATGACTTTGAAAATTGCTCCAGAAGAGACAATTTTAGGGTGAGAGGTATCCCTGAATCAGTTACTGACGCACCTAAAGCCATACAGGACCTCATACAATTTCTAATCCCTGCAATACCACCACACAAGCTGGAACTAGACAGCCACATAGGTCACTGGGTCCCCCTAGGAGAGACGGGAACCCCAGGGACATAGTAGTAAAACCACACCATTACAGTGTGAAGGAAGAGATCATGAGGATATCCAGGAAACAGTCAAGCATCTCATTCCAAGGTCAAGATATTCAGATCTTTGCGGACATTTCCCCGATGACCATTCAAAGACGCAGAGCATTAAAACCATTGCTACTCGTTCTCTCCCAGAAAGAAATAAAATACTGGTGGGCCTTTTCTTTTGCCCTTAAGTTTACCTTTAATGGTAAAACTCACTCTTTCTCCACCTTCACAGAAGGAGAACAATTTCTTTTGGCCCTGAAACTCATCGCTCTGGAGTCTGGAGACATGGACACATCTAACCTGCAGGCAAGTTCCTCCAAAAGATCATTACCAGCCAGCCCCCTCTCTCCACTATGGAAGGCGACCAAAACCAAGCAAGCGAAGGATCAAATGCCCACCTGAAGAGCAACTTTGCTATTCCTCCTTTTATTTTTATTCTCCCTCAGGGCACGACCCTGACGGGAAATACCTAAGAGACCCTCACATCATTTTTGGTTGTCTCGTTTATCTATTGGAACCCCAATATACCACCTCTTCGATTAGAAATTTGGTTACGTACTCACGTCGGCTACGGCCATTCTCCCAATTTTTCTACCATCATTTCTTAAAACCCTTTTGAAGCTGTAGAGATTGTTCCACAATAGGGGCCAGGAACTGATCCTATTGTTATAAGCAATACGGACTTCATTAAAACAGGGCATCATACACAGAGATGCCCAAGGACTTCTTTATGGAAGACAAACATCATAATGGGATATTATAACTGCATATTGAAGTCCCTTAGTCTAACACTCTCCCCCATGTAACTCATACTTGGGGATTTCCCCTTTGTCCTGATATTTCAAACTGCCCTCTCTTGTTTTTTGTGGGGGTTTTTTTGCTGTTTTTTATTAATATCCCTCCTCTTCTAATTTTTTCTGGTGTGATAGGTCCTGATGGATCGGTTCCATTTACAGTTTTTCATTTATACTTATGGACTCTGATACAAGTTTTATCTTTTATATAAGCGAGATTTATAGAGTATCTTGTTTCTCTTCTTTATTTCCCTTTTTCTTCTCTAACTAACCTTCTCTTTTTGATTGCCAGCACTCGGAGGATTCTCTTGTGTCCGGAGGCTCCAGGTCCCAGGTTTCACCACGCTACTCTGTCAAGGCTGATCACATCTAGACTTCATGGGGTAAGTGTTAAACACATTGATACATCTCTTTTCACGCCAATTCATGCCTTCTAACTCCGTAACCTCACCATCGCTCAGAATCGTTTCACATAAAGTGCAGGGACTAAACTCGGCGGTCAAGAGAAGGAAAATTCTGCAGGAATACCGCTCCTAGAAAATGGATGTGGTGTTTCTGCAGGAAACACATTTTCCAATACAGTATAACCCTTCCTCTCTGCATGCACACTATCCCCTGTTCTACTTAGCAAACGCTCAAGACAAAACAAAAGGGGTGGCAATTTTGTTTGCTAAATCCTGCCATTTTAAGACTACACTGGTTTACAAAGACACGGAGGGTAGATTTATCCTGGTGAAAGGAATGCTAATTAATCAAATATACTCCCTGGTCTCGTTCTATTCCCCCAACAGAGGTCAAGCTCAATTTTTCCACCTTATGTTCCAAACGTTAGAACGGGAAAAAAAAGGGAATAATGATTTTGGGAGGGGACTCCAACATAGCATTTGACTTATCCCTAGAAAAATCTAAACCTCTTTCATCTCAACTGACGCAGCCCAAAAAAATTAGTACTAAAATTGCTAAAATGATCTTTAATCAAGGCCTAGCAGATATCTGGAGAGAAACCAATCCAACCTGCAGGGACTACACTCACTTTTCAAATCCCCAACAATCCTATTCTAAAATAGACCACATTTTCATTTCAACTCATCATATGCCTTTAGTTAAGAAATCTTTCATCAAAGACTCCTCCCTTTCGGACCACTCAATGGTCATCCTAGTGATACGAGGGCTGCAATCTAAACCTCCCCCCCCCCAATGGAGACTTAAGGAATCCATCCTTAAAGACCCTGTCCAGGTCACTATTATTGAGAAAGCTCTAAAGGAGTTCTTAATACTAAATGACGTAGAGGGAACCTCAGCTGAAACAGTTTGGGCTGCCCATAAGGCTATGATAAGGGGAAAACTGATCCAAATGACATCACAAATCAAAAAAGAGAAAACCTATGATGTTGTCAAACTCAAAGCCTTATGTAAGCAACATAAATCAGACCCTTCTAAGGTCAATACAGCACAACTAGATGCCGCTAGAGTGGCATTGAACTTAGCCCTTACGGTTAAAGCCGAGGCTTCCCTGCATTGGACAGGTGTGAAATTTTACCAGCATAGAGATAAAATGAATACAATTTTGGCCTCCAAACTCTCCCCCAAAACACGTACTTTCACCCTTCCTAAGATCAGGCAGCAAGACGGTACGTTCTCTTTAAATCCTCAACGTATTCTCCAATCATTTCAGGATTTTTATACAAATTTATACAAAAAGGGAAATCACATTGGGGAGTCCGGATTTGATGCATTCATGGCAGATCTAAAAATCCCTCGCCTTCAGAAAAGCCATGCAGACCTGATGGAAGCATCTTTCTCTACAGAGGAAACCCTAGAAGTGATTAAGAATTTAAAAGTTAACTCCGCCCCAGGCCCAGATTGTTTTTCCAACATTTATTACAAAACATTTGCAGTTACCCTAGCTCCTTATCTCACCAAATTCTTTAATTCTAAAAGAATGGGCGAAGCCATCGAAACCCATGCAAACTCAGCCTTCATTTCAGTTATCCCTAAACCTGACAAGGACCCATCCCTAGTAGAAAACACTAGACCCATCTCCCTTATTAACAATGATCTGAAGATCCTAACCAAAATATTAGCCAATAGACTAAGCTCGTTCATAGGACAATACATTCATAGGGACCAGGTAGGTTTCATCCCAGGGAGACAGGGCCCGGACCAAGTAAGGAGGGCAACGGATATTGTCTCAATCCTTCAATCTGCCTGGGATGGAACCCCTCAACAGGAAGGCCTTTTGTTATCATTAGATTTAAGGAAGGCTTTTGATTCGCTATCGTGGTCATACTTGTTTTCTACCCTTCGTAGATGGGGTTTTGGGGAACATTTTATGGGGATCCTACAATCCCTTTATTCGAGTCCGGTGGCCAGGGTCAAACTACAGGGCTTTGTTTCTAATCCCATTCCGATCTCCAGAGGGACCAGACAGGGGTGTCCTCTCTCTCCAATAATATTCGCCATAGAGATTGAATCATTGGCCATTGCAATCAGAACAAATGTCAATATCCACGGGGTTAGGTGTGGACATTCAGTCCATAAATGTGCCCTTTTCGCAGACGATATTCTGCTCTTTGTCACTTCCCCAATCACATCATTACCTAATATTAACAAGCTCTTAGACTCTTTCGGGCATATATCGGGTCTACAAGTGAACATAGCTAAATCACAAGCACTGAATGTTTCTCTTCCCATAGCCCTAGTTGATCGTCTGAAACAGTCCTTCAAATTTAAGTGGAGCGACAACTCAATTCGTTATTTAAGGATAAATCTTACCTCAAAATTTGAACTCTTATATCAGGCAAATTTTCCCCCCATGTACCGTAAACTAGAGAAAGATCTTCTCATCTGGTCCCAGCACAACATTTCATGGATAGGTAAAATTAATTCCATTAAAATGACCCTATTACCCAGATTACTCTACCTTTTCCGTTCCCTCCCAATTCCTATTAGGAGAGATGATTTAAAATCATTTCAAGGCAAAATAATCAAATACATTTGGGGTAAGAGAGGCTATAGATTAGCGAGAAAAGTTCTATACAGCCAAAAAACGAAAGGAGGACTGGGTCTTCCAGACCTTTTTAAATATTACCAAGCTGCCAGATTAGCCCAACTCTCAACGATCTACTTTAAACACGAAATCCCAGATTGGATCAATATAGAAAGACAGGCGGTCCCCACATACACGTTAGACTTCCTTCTTTGGTCTCCTCGCAAAACTAGACCTCCTATCATGTCCCCCGCTCTTTCACATTCCCTGAGGTTATGGGATGATATAAAAAACTCACCTTCCTTGACATCTGACATTCAACCGCTAGCCCACATTTTCCATAATCCCCTCTTCAGACCGGGTATGGATATCAAATCATTTCAATGGTGGTTAGATAAGGGGATGTACAGGATTGGACACTATTTTACTCCTTCGGGCCCCGTCTCCCTGAAATTCTGTATGGAAAATCTTGGAATCCCGGTCTCAGAAAAATTTAGGTTTTATCAAATTTCCCACTTTCTTCATACAATATGGAAAAACAAAGCCACCCCCCCCCCCCCCGACCTTTTCGAATTATGAACGCTGGTGTGGCCAGGGTACAGAGCAAAAAGGGGGCATATCCATTATATACTATTCCTTATTAGAACCCACCACCAAATTCTCATATATGGAAGCCTGGGAGAGGGACTTACAAGAAACCTGGGACCTGGAGATATGGCACAGAAGAGGAATAAGAGCTCACAAAGGTATAATGAACATTTCATTAATAGAAGCCAATTGGAAAGTGATGACTAGATGGTATTTGGTTCCGTTAAGATTGAACAAGATGTTTCCCTCCTCATCTCCTCTATGCTTTAGGGAATGCCAAGCTCAGGGTTCCACGCTTCATATTTGGTGGGAATGTCCAAGAATTAGAGGTTTTTGGAAAAAGATTTTTAAACCTACTGATACCAAAGACTCCACAAATTGCTCTATTGAATGAGCAAATCTCCAAGATTCCTAAGTTTTCTCACAGTTTGATTACTTTCATGCTATTAGGAGCGAAAGTTACGATCGCTAAAACCTGGAAGACACCAAAAATTTCCTTTGTAGCAGCTAAGAGAGAAATCTCTTGGATCATGTCCCAAGAGAGATTAGTAAGCAAAATTCTGGATAACATCAAAACCTTTGAAGCAATATGGGAACCCCGGGCTGGGCATATAGGTTTATCCCTGGTCCCTGGAATCTCCACGTCTGGATAGTTTCACATGAGCTGAGAGTTGGCTTTCTCTCTTTCTATCCTTTACTTCCTTTCTTTTCTTTCCTTTAACCTCTTTTCTATTTCTTCTATTTTCCAGATATTGTAAGAATAGATGACTATGGTTCTTTTGTCAAGTCAAGTTTATGTTCGTTATTTCTCTAATTTTGTACGAGATATAATATACTACTCTGTTACAAGGAGTAATGGTTCACTTTTAGGGATCGGTGCAGTCTCTCAGTTGCGATTCAGTGGCTCCGGGGGGGCGGTTCATGACCCCTACTGGGTAGGGCAATATCTATCTAAATCTATACAAGGTCTAGACCAGGACACAGTGTGATCCCGTCAAGGGTGCCTGGTCAGTCCCTAGTTTATAACGCCCTGTGAAGCATTAGGTTCAACATTGCTGATGATGCTTGTACGGCTCATTTCTCTTTTTATGTTATGTATCCTTAGAGTTTTGGATGTAAAGAGACGATGATGTATACTGAGCTCTGTCTTTTGATGGACATCTTTTGTACTTTAAGTTATCTCAATAAACATGATAAACTTGAAAAAAAAAAAATTAAATAATACGATTCCTAAAGTTTTCTTCTGTTCATTTAGATGTTAAAAGTTACACATTATTTACACAGATTGTTTTCTTTCTCTTAAGATTAGTTATGGAGCCAGAGATACTTTACTAAGTAATAGAAAGATGTACCCAACCTTTTTCCGGACAGTTCCGGAAAATGAGATGCAATATGTGGCCATAGCAAAGTTACTGGAAAGGTTGAAGTGGAACTGGGTCGGGATCCTTACATCTGATGATGAATACGGAGAGAGGGAGATCCAACAACTCAGCAAACATTTATCTAATCGTGGAATTTGTATTGAATTCAAGATTCTGATGTCTGTAAAGAATTATGATAAAATTTCTCCAGAGCTGCGCACCTCAACTACGGAAGTTCTTATTATTTGTGGCTCAGTTAGTCTGACTTATTACAAGTTTTTGATGAATAATGCCCCCTATTACTTGGAGAAAACATTTATTCTACCAGATTCTTGGTCAATAAGTGAAGAGTTTATTATTTTTAGCAACTGCAGCTTGGTGTTTACGTACCCCTATTTCTACATAAAGGGATTACAGGAATATTTTGATAATTTTAATCCATCCAACCATTTAAATGACCCACTTATGGAGGATATTCTCATAACTGAATATGGATTCTTTTCAAAAAACAAAATGAAAAATGTCCTTATTCCACTCACAACTGGATATCCTCTTAGGAACTGCAGTTTGGAGACATTTTCAACTGGTTTACATTTTATTGATGAGAATACATCCTATAGAGTGTTTATTGCAGTTTACATTTTGGCCCAAGCATTACATGACATGGATTTCACTTTTAAATTAAATAACAAACAAGCTGAAATAAATTCACACACACTAAAGTATAAGGTGAGGGCGTTCAATAAAAGTTTACCCGTATCTTTTAAACTCAATCTAGTACTGGGATGCGATGTGCCTAGACACGTCTTTCAGTCACACAAAAATTACCCCAAATTTAGATTTGTTTTTAGTTTGGAAGTGTTTAATCCTTTTCCTTTTTTTTTGTTTTTTTTTTTTTTTTAAATGTTTAAAAAATAATTTTAGGCTCCCAAACAGTATATATATTTTTAAATCAGAGACCCTGGAGAAAAATGCTTGTAGTTTCAATGTTTTATGTCACATGAGACTAGCGCAATGATTTACCAAACACAATTTTTTGTTTTTCGTTAAAAGATACAGTAATTTTAGGGCATACAAATGTAATATATTACCCTCTTTTTTGGTAAAATATAAAAGATGTAGTTGCTCTAAATGTAGTTGCTCTAAGTAATTAGATACCTGATATGTCAAGCTTACAAATTACCTGTGCCCTTGAAATGGTGAAAAACGTAAGTATGCTAAATTTTACCCAGGTGATGCTTTAACCTTTCGTTGACAAAACCATTTTTTTGCACACGTTTAAAAAATCATTTTAGGCCCGAAGATTACATAAAACCCCCACACACTGTATATTTTCTGAAAGCAGACACCCCAGAGAATAAAATAGTGGTCATTTTTTTATGTCTCTTTATGTTACCGAAAAAGTCTGGGAAATGCAAAAATTCAGTAAAAAATACCCTAAAGTGAATTTTAGGGCAAACATACACAATAAACTACCTAAAAGTTTTGTAAAATATAAAATTTGAGGTTGCGCTGAGTAAATAATTACCCAATGTGTCAAACTTTAACCACTTAAGGACCGAGCCTCTTTTTTAAATTTTTTGTTTACAAGTTAAAAACAGGTTTTTTTTGCTAATAATTACTTAGAACCTCAAACATTATACATTTTTTTTCCTAACATCATAGAGTATAAAATGGCGGTCGTTGCAATACTTTCTGTCACACCGTATTTGCGCAGTGGTCTTACAAGCACACTTTTTTGGAAAAAATACACTTTTTTGAATTAAAAAATAAGACAACAGTAAAGTTAGCCCAATTTTTTTTATATTGTGAAAGATAATGTTACGCCGAATAAATTTATACCCAACATGTGCCCGCTCGTGAAATGGCAACAAACTTTTACCCTTAAAAATTTCCATAGGCGAGGTTTAAAAAATACTACAGGTTGCATGTTTTGAGTTACCGAGGAGGTCTAGGGCTATAATTATTGCTCTCGCTCTACCGATTGTGGCGATACCTCACAAGTGTGGTTTTAACACCCTTTTCATATGCGGGCGCTACTCACGTATGTGTTCGCTTCTGCACGCAAGCTCGGCGGGACGAGACGCGTTTAATTTTTTTTTCTTATTTATTTTACCTTTTTATTTTTTATTTTTACACAGTTTAAAAAAAAATTGTGTCACTTTTATTCCTATTACAAGGGATGTAAACATCCCTTGTAATAGAAAAAAAGCATGACAGGACCTC
Source organism: Aquarana catesbeiana (assembly GCF_042186555.1). Lineage (NCBI taxonomy): Eukaryota > Metazoa > Chordata > Amphibia > Anura > Ranidae > Aquarana > Aquarana catesbeiana. The sequence goes on from NC_133324.1 coordinate 37,293,792, forward strand.
TTAAATATGAGATCTGGGGTCAAAAAGACCTCAGATCTCATATTTACACTAAAATGCAACAATAAAAAAAAAAATTGTCATTCAAAAAAATAATTTAAAAAAATGGCCCTTTAAGAGCTTTGGGCGGAAGTGACGTTTTGACTTCGCTTCCGCCCTGCATTGTTATGGAGATGGGTGGGGGTGATCTTCCCCTCACTCCTCTCCATGTCCAGCAAGGGTGAAGATCCGTTTGCCTCCGCCGCTGCTGACGGCTCCGGTAAGCGGTGGAGGGCACTGGATTTCCTCATATTATTTCCCTGACTGGTCCAATGTTCTTAGCCTATAATGTTAGGGTATTGTCTCTATTGGTGAATGATAACTCTCATGGTCAAATGTTCTCATGGCTATTTTTTCTCAGTTATTAGAGAATGGTGCATTCGCCTGGTGAAAGACAACAAAGAAACAATTACACGCATGTAGAGCTGGTAGATTTGCGATCTACCATCTGATAGGTAAATTTAGTAAATTACTCGTTAGGGGAAGTTAGATTTGCCTCTGTTCCAGCTTGGCTGACATTGCATGTGTTTCCATACTGAGCCGGTGGGTGTCGTTGTTACTATCGGCTAGTGTTAGAAAGGCAACGTGTCAAACCGTATGGATGCTCTTCTGTCCCGGAGACAACTCGGTGGAGGTGGTCCTCTGAGTGGGATTCTGGGAGAGGGTATTTATGGGACAGACGCCATGCTTTAGGGTCGTTTTGCAGCCACCTGCTGGCCCTCCTGGCCGACGGGTGTGCGTTGGAGTGCTACCTCATGGTCCTCCGTTCCGGAGGCCCGTGTCGCTGCGGCATGTGGGTGGGCCCAGAAGCTTGTCTGCGGCCTACCACAGCAGCCGAGGAATGGTCCTGAGCTGTCTATCCAGAGTTTAGAAGCTGGACAACCGAGGAGATCACAGGGGAGGACCCATCATGGAAGGATCATGCAGAGTGCTGGTCTGGAGAGGGGCCTGGTGACTCGGTTGGAGGACGTATCCTAAAGTAACTTTACAGCATAGTGTTGCCAGGTTGGCTTAAAGGTTCAAGCACTGTGACTGACATTCACCACAAAACCAATACATCCTGTGGCAGAGGATAGTACTGGTTCATCCCAAGCAAGTCTGTGGCAGAGACTTTTGTTCGTGCTACGTACTGGCTGCTAGGCAAGTGAGAGATGCCTATCCAGGCGAGCAAGGAGTGTGTCCCACAAGGGGTGCGCATTCTACTGTAATATTCAACTCTAAATGACATTTGTCAAGAATCCTACAGAAAGGTATTTGAGCTTCCCTGCAGTTTCCCTTCTGCCTCTTTCCTGCTACTTCCTTCGTTAATTGTTCAATAACGCATTGAAAACGCACTCAAGTGTTGGTGCTTGTATCGTCCAGAGGTAAACTCAACGGAACCCTAGACCCGGTGCCGGTGAAACAGAGGGAAGGAGAGTGAAGGTAACAAGCCCGCTTAAACCAGCAGCTCCACAAAGAGTTATTGCTACACGCATATTGCAAACATTATGTTATTATTCATTATACCTGCACAAATGTTGAGATATTCAACATTTTACATAGTTTAAAAGGGTGAAAAAAGATACAGGTCCATCCATCTAAACTTATGTGTATACAGTATGTGTGTGATTTTTATTCTCTAAAAGTTCCCCTAGCCCAATATATTCCGCTCTCAGATAGTACCACTTCCTAGGGAAGGGAGCACATTTTTACTGCTCTAACAGTAAAGAACCCTTTACAGAATCCAAGGTTAATCCACCTTTCTTCTAATCTAAAATCATGGCTGTGTGTCCTCTTCGGGGACCTTAGAATAAACAGTTTATCAAAGTTACTAAAGCCATCTTTAATATATTTGTACATTGTAAACAAGTCCTCTCCTAAGTGCCCCATCTCCAGAGTGAATAACTTTAATCTATAATCAATAAGTCCTAATAGTTGAGCTCTTGCGTCTTCATTTTTAATTTTGTTGCCTTTTTCAGAACTCTTTCTAATTCAACAACATCTTTCCTGAAGATTGGTGACCATGTATTCACCATATATATTCCAGATGGGTGTTTCTCAACCTTTCTTCCGTCAAGGCACCCCTTTAAAATGATGCACATCTCAAGGCACCCCATTCTAAAATGTACAAACTAAAATAATAGTTTTACATAATGCAGCAACATCCACACATGTAAAACACCCAATGCTAGAGGCTGGTACTGACTAGCATTCCAATGTTTCTCTTCTCCCTCACTCAGCTAATGTAACCCCAGCACTAATGTAGAGGGACAGAGGAGAGACAAACAAAGATGCTGCGCAGGCACCCAATGTACTCCTTATCAGATGCCAGCGGCTAGAAGGTTGTGATTTTACACAACCTGTGGCTATGTGTAACAAAAAGGAAACTTGATCCACCCGTTGGCTTGTATACAGTTTTTGAGCAAATTTTAGGAATTCTGCCAAGGCACCCCTGAGCAAACCTGAAGGCACCCTGGTTGAAAAATGTTGTTCCAGATGCGGCAGAGCCAGTGTTTTGTAAAGGGCAAAAATTATTGAATTATCTCTTGAATGTAAGCATTTGCAAAGCGCATTCTTTATGAATAGCCCCAAAACAATTTATCTGATTGTAAGTGCTCAGCAAATAGGTCATCTCATCATGATGGCATTTTCAAAATGAGAAATACTTAATAAATAATCTATAGTTAAAAAAGTATTGTATGTTCTCTATACTTGTTACCTATAGTCAATTTTTTTTTTTTTTTTTTTTTTTAAAGTTGTCCTGCTATGTAAAAAAAGTCCAGTACAAGGATCCGAATGGCAAAGTAATGTTTTTTAATGATAAAGGAGAATTGCCCAGCCCGCTGGAAATTGTAAATTGGATAAGACAAACAGAGGGTACCTATTGGATGCACGTGGGCCACTTTGATGGATCCCTTTCAGAGGATCAGCAATTTACACTAAAATCAAAGCTAATATCATGGAAAGGTGGCAAGGTGAGTTACACTGGTGAAGCTGATCCAGAATAAAAAAAAATACAAGTTTTGAGCCTAAAGCCCATCTCCAGACAAACCCCCCCATCCTTCAATCCTGTTCTTAGACTGGCAAAGTTTACAGTGACTCATTCCATGGTGATTAGATGAAGGTGTCAGTGCTAGCTGTGTGGATATTAATGCCGGGATATTTTACCATCACTCATTATAACAGAAGAAGTGGATGAACTACAAAACATCTTTTACATTACAGAACAAGACTAGTTGAATGTGACTGACTACTACTAGCTAACCCTTCCTCATCACACAGAACGGGACATAGAAGCTCAAAGAAGGACCATGACTCCTGTAGAAGAAGATATAAGACTTCAGAGCAGAATGACCACCAGGATCATCCATGGCCAGATTCTTCCCAGGCCTTCTGAATCAATCAAAACAGCTGCAAATAGTAATTCTCCCAATCAGAAATTGACAGTTACTGTATTTTTTTTTTAAAGTTTATAAACCATTTGGAGCTGCCTGGATTTCTCCATGAGTGGCTCCTAATATGTGATAAAAAAAACCTAGTAACAAAAAAAAATAACACACACAGCATTTTACATTGTCTTATATACTGGTGGACAACTAGTTGAAACAATCAAAGTCCTTTGTTGAAAAAACATAAAGAATGTCTGAAACTTTTAGATAGTGACTACCAGAAAAAAAAAAAAAAAACTGTAATTAAAAAAGTAAGAAGAAGTAATCAGACTGCTTCATAGGGTCCTGCCCAATTAAAAAAAAAAAAACAATGTCTGGTAGAGTCTATCCTACTAAGAAGGTTCTGTTCATGTGACTCAATCCATTATCAGCAGACAATGGAGAGGATTTTGGGTAAAGAATTGTGAAGATGCATGAAGACAAAAAGCAAATCTAAAGGCCTTGGTGATAAAGGAAATTTGCTGCAAGAACTAAGGACATCAGTAAAAGATCTGTAGATACAGTGGGGCTCATTTACTAAAATGAGAGAGTGTAAAATCTAGTGCAGCTGTGCATATTAGCCAATCATCTTCTAACTTCAGTTTGTCTAATTAAAGTGATACTTAAGTCTTGTTTGCTATTTTTAAAGAAAAAAAAATGTCATACTGGCCTGCTTTGTGCAGTTGGTTTTGCACAGAGCAGCCCAGATCCTCTTCTTCTCAGGTCCATTGCTGGCTCTATGGGCCCCTCTCTCCTATTGAGTGGCCCCACAGCAAGCAACTTGCTGTGGGGGCACCCAAGCTGAGCCGCAGCTCCCTGTGTCCATTCAGACACAGAGCCATGGTTCAGCCCGCCCCCTCTTTCTCCTCATTGGCTAACTGACTTTGATTGACAGCAGCGGGAGAAAACGGTGCCTCTGCTGTGTCTCAGCCAATCAGGAGAGGGAGTTTTGGATGTCTGAGGCACTCGTTCTCATCACTGGATTGAGATAGAGATAGAGCTCAGGTAAGTATTAGGGGAACTGAGGGTGACTGCTGCACACAGAAGGTTTTTTTATCTTAATGCATACAATGCATTAAGATAAAAAACCTTCTGACTTTACAACCACTTTAAAGTATATTAATACTTGGATTACCATTGGGGGTTTGCACAATCTTTTACAATTATTTTTTCACATAAGAATTAATATATTGCACTCTCCAGTTTTAGTAATTCAACCCCAGTTTGTCTTAAGAGCAACTTAACAATTGTGCCTAACATTTTTAATTGGCCGCAATGGACACATGACACTATTCTGTAAATTAATGCAATAAAGGTCAGTGTAACAGAACATGAAAAGCTTTTTTTTTGGAAAAAAAAACAAGGCATATCACTAGGGATGGACCGAACGGACCCCTGTTCAGTTCGCAGCAGAAAGTTCAGACCCGAATAACAAACCCAATTAAAGTCAATGGGACCCGAATGTCAAAAATCAAAAGTGCCCATTTTGAAGGCTTATATGCAAGTAATTGGGCATACAATGGTTATAGGGGTCCAGGTCCTGCCCTGGGGGACATGTATCAATATAAAAAAAGTTTGTGAAAAACATAATTTTTAAATGAGCAGTGATTTTTTGATTTTTAAAGTATAAGCATAAAAATGAAAAATGCCTTCCATCCCCTTGAGCTCGCACAGCAAAGAAAACGCATACGGAAGTCGCGCCCGCATACTGTATGTAAACGGTGTTCAAATCACACGTGTGAGGTATCGCCACGATCGTCAGAGCGAGAGCAATAATTCTAGCACTAGACCTCCTCTGTAACTCTAACCTGGAAACCGTACAAAAAAATTTAAAGCGTCCCCTATGGAGATTTTTAGGTACCGTAGTTTGTCACCATTCCTTGAGTGCGTGCAATTATAAAGCGTGAGATATTTGGTATCTATTTACTCGGGGTAACATCATCTTTCACATTATACAAAAAAATTGGGCTAACTTTACAATTTGTTTTTTTTAAATTCATGAAAGTGTCCCTTTTCCCAAAAAGTTGCGTCTAAATCACCGTTGCACAAATACCGTGTGATATAAAATATTGCAACAATCTCCATTTTATTCTCTAGATTCTCTGCTAAAAAATATATATATAATGTTTCGCGGCTCTAAGTAATTTTCTAGCAAAAAAATACGGATTTTAACTTGTAAACACCAAATGTCAAAAATAGGCTTAGTTATGAAAGGGTTAATCTCCCCCTATAATTCTATTAATTCATATGTGAAAAAACAATTGTGAATGATTGTGCAAACCTCCAAAGGTAATCCAAGTATTAATACTTTAAAGTGGTTGCAAAGGCAGAAGGTTTTTTTATCTTAATGTATTCTATGTATTAATATAAAAAAAAAACCTTCTGTATTAAGCAGCCTCTAGTCCCCTAATACTTACCTGAGCCCCATCTCGATCCAGCGATGAGAATAAATGCCTCATCCATCTGGGACTCTCTCTCCTGATTGGCTGAGACACAGCAGTGGTGCAATTGGCTCCCACTGCTGTCAATCAAAGTCAGTTATCCAATGAGGAGAGAGAGGGGGCAGGGCCGAACCGCGGCTCCATGTCTGAATAGACACACAGGGCTGTGGGGCTGCTCGTGTGCCCCATAGCAAGCTGCTTGCTGTGGGGGCTCTCAGCAGGAGGGAGGGGCCAGGAAACCCGCCAGGGGCCCAAAAAGAGAAGGATCTGGGCTGCTCTGTGCAAAACCACTGCACAGGGCAGGTAAGTGTAACATGTTTGTTATTTTTAAAGAAAAAAACAAGACTTTAGTATCACTTTAATCTTATTCAAACATAAATACTGTGCAATCTTAATACACATAGTGCTATATGAATGGTGGTGGAAACCTCCAAATCCTAATCCTGTTGTGCTAATATCCACCATATCCATCTCAAAAGGACTTTATAAGGACTTTATGGATACTTGCATTTCCCTTGGGGTTTCCACCATTTTCTACAATTATTTTTTTCACATATGAATTAATCAAATTATAGGGGGAAGTTGCACTGTGTTTTTTCATTTTTTTTAGTTTAGGTCTCTAAGGGGGTGCTAATATAAAGGGACCCTGATCTAATGGTGGTCTGTAAGTGGGGGGGGGGCTGATATAATGAGACACTAATATAATAATGGTCTCTAATGCCGCGTACACACGGTCGGACTTTTCGTCTACAAAAGTCCGACAGCCTGTCCAACAGACTTCCGACGTACCTTCGGCGGACTTGCGGCAGACTTTCTTACGAACGGACTTGCCTACACACGACCACACAAAAGTCCGACGGATTCGTACGTGATGACGTACACCGGACTAAAATAAGGAAGTTCATAGCCAGTAGCCAATAGCTGCCCTAGCATGGGTTTTTGTCCGTCGGACTAGCACACAGACGAGCGGATTTCGGGGTCCGTCGTACTTACGACGTAAAGATTTGAAGCATGTTTCAAATCTAAAGTCCGTCGGATTTGAGGCTAAAAAAGTCCGTTGAAAGTCCGGAGAAGCCCACACACGATCGGATTACCAGCCAGCTTTAGTCCGTCAGCGTCCGTTGGACTTTTGTAGACGAAAAGTCCGACCGTGTGTACGCGGCATAAGGGGGGTTACTGATATAATAATATATAGGAAAACTTTGATCTAATGGGGGGTCTGTAAAGGAGGGTGCTGACTCCTGATCTAATGGTTGCTCTCCCCATTAGCTCAAAGTCCCTTTATATCAGTGCTCCCCCTTCCTTAAAGTCCTCCATTACATCAGAAAGACTCCCCTTAATTGAGCTTGAACCTGGGACCTCTGCTGTGTCTGGTAGTGGCGCTTCTTGATGAGCCACCTGGAATGTGGAGCAGTTCCCTGGACAATTCCTTCAGTGATCCTGCCTTGAACCTTGTTTGTCTTAAGCTCTTTGCTCCTCCCATAAACTTCCTGATTTAAGCCATGTCTCTGCACTTCCTATTTGCTAGATTATTGTGCTCTCTTCAGCCAATATCTTGCTCTTGTCTCTCCTACTGCCATCCGTATCTTCAATACCATTTATTACCGGCCTTTGGTTTGTTCCTTGACTATGCTTCTGCTTAATCCCAACCTGTAAGCATTTATTACAAACCTTTCGCTTGTTTACTGACTACGCTTCTGCCTGATACCTATCTGCTTATCTGCTACTGGACCAGAGCTAGTGTCACTTTTCCTTGAGTTTTCTGCCTAGGTACCCTATTTTCTTTCCTTTGAAATGCCCAATAGTGACTTTTACATCCCAAAAAATGTTTCCACTCCCTGACCATAACCTTATCATTTTCGCACTCTTCATATATTTAAACTCCTATCCCTCCTACCATCAAACCTGTAGAAATCTTCTTCTACCATCTTCTGCACCAGATTCTAGACATGGTACAGATCTTCCACTTTACAGGTAGACTAGGGGACCCCCCCAACCCCCCCATCAACATGGGGACAAGGTGTTTTGGGGGGCTACCCCAAAGCACCCTCCCAATGTTAAGGGCATGTGGCCTGGTACGGTTCAGGAGGGGAGGGGCGCTTTTTCATCCTCCCCTCTTTTCCTGCGGCCTGTCAGGTTGCGTGCTCGGATAAGGGTCTGGTATGGATTTTTGGGGGGACCCCACGCCATTTTTTTTATTTTGGCACAGGGTTCCCCTTAAAATCCAAACCAGGCCTGAAGGGTCTGGTATAGATTTTGAGGGGGACCCCACGCCATTTTTTTTTTTATTTTGGCCGGGGTTCCCCTAATATCCATACCAGACCTGAAGGGCCTGGTATGGAATTTAGGGGGACCCCCACGTCATTTTTTTTACATTTTGGTTCGGGGTTCCCCTGTGGGGAATTCCCATGCTGTTTTTATCAATGAACTTTTATGTGTATTGTCGGACCGGCAATTCATTAATAGCCGCGAGTACTTTTAAATGACTTTTTTTCCTTTGAAATGTCATTTTGCTGTCAGACTGTTCTAAACACGGGAAACATGCGCCCCTTTACAGGCATACTATAGACACCCCCCAGGTACAAAATTTAAAGGAATATTACACTTTTATTGTTTCACTTTAAGCATTATTAAAATCACTGCTCCCGAAAAAACGGCAGTTTTTAAAACTTTCTTTTGCATTGATCCATGTCCCCTGGGGCAGGACCCAGGTCCCCAAACACTTTTTATGACAATAACTTGCATATAAGCCTTTAAAATTAGCACTTTTGATTATTCATGTTCGTGTCCCATAGACTTTAACGGTGTTCGCGTTAGGCAATAGGCACATTTTTTGCCTATTCGTAAGTTCTGGTGCGAACCGAACAGGGGGGTGTTCGGCTCATCCCTAGTCACAAGGAATGTAAACATCCCTTGTGACAGTAATAGGTGGTGACCGGTACTCTTTATGGAGGGAGTACTGTATATTTTTTTTAAAACCGGCTCCATTGGCAGCCGAGTAAATGGGAAGTGTCGTCATGACGTCGTTTCCGTGTTTACTATAAGAAAGCTGGAATGAAGCTGCTTACGGCTTCGTTCCAGACTGTCACTAGCCACCAGAGGCGGCAGATTGGTGATCGGGCCTCCTGGTGGATTGGAAGGCCCGGTAAGAGCAGCGGGAGGCGTCGGGAGGCGGCGGAAGGGGGGGACGTCCCCGCCCGCTCCTCCAGTATAACAGCCGAGCAGCTTTTAGCCGCATCGGTTGTTATACCTGGAAAGCCGACCGCCGACTCTAAAAAACAGTACCAGGATGATGCCTACAGTTGCGGGCATCATCCCGGTATAACCCCCGAAAGCCGAGTACTCACATCTGCGTACGCTCAGCAGGAAGGGGTTAAACGCCATTTTTAATTTTTTTTTTATGGGATTCAGACCTATTGGTGGGTCTCTAAGGAGGGGTACTGGAATAAGGTGACCCCAATCTATTAAGGGTCTCTATGGGGGGGTCCTGTATTAGGAAGGGGGTGACACTGACCCCTGTATTATGAATGGGGTGACACTGATCCCTGTACACCCCATGTGAAAGACTATGGGATTGATTTACTAAAGGCAAATGCACTTGGAAGTACAGTCGCTGTAGATCTAAGGAGAAGATCAGAAATGAAGGGAAGCTCTGCTGATTTTATCATCCAATCATGTACAAGAAAAAAATGCTGTTTTTTATTTTCCTTGCATGTCTCCCTCATATCTACAGTGATTGCACTTCCAAGTGCACTTGTAGTGCAAAGTGGAGTTGCCTTTAGTAAATAAACCCCTTTATGTCTTTCTACAGCAAAAAATATGGAAAGTTGTGAATAACTCCATATGATTAGAAATGTTATTTATTTACAGAATATATGCATAGTGTAAACTACAACATAAAATTGCCATGCACCACTAAAGTGTTTGGGTTTGGCTTAAAAGGGAAGTATGGGAATCAAAGTTTTTACAGATATATACTTACCTAAGTGGATGCAGCATCAGTCCGATAATGTATCTGCCCCCTACCAGCTCTAACACTGAGAACCGAACGATCTAACACCACAGATCACTTGGTTCTAACAGTTCCCTGAGCAGAGAGCTGGTGACTGTCATTCACCACTGTCTGCTCTGCCCCCCCCCACTTCGCTCATAGGTGTGCTGGGCTGTGAAGCTGGCTAGAGTGGCCAGGTCAGCCTCTCAGTGGCTAACCAGATGCCAGTCTAGGGTTGTGGGCGGATCCCGACCCCAGTGTCACAATCTTGCCCGAGCCTGGACCGGCGGAGTGACGTCAGCAGACAGCAGACTTCAGACAGCTAGTTAAGTGCAAATGGGTCACATGAATGCAAAATGAACTTTATCTGTGATCCACAAGAGAAATACAGCTGTACTTCTCTTTTAAAGAAAAGGTAGCAATCCTATACAGAACGAAAGAGTGAAAGGGTCTTGCTACAGGACCGTAGTAAAGGGCCCTGTGATGGGAGAAAAGGGCCCTGGGATCAGTGAAAGGGATCAGTGGAAAGGGCCCCGTGCTCAGTGGGAAGGGCCCTGGGACCAAAGGAAAGGGACCCGGGACAGTGTCGAGAGAGCCCTTCATGGTTTCTTGCACCGGGGCCATGAAGGTTCTAATTACACCTCTGGTTTCAGCTCTTTAATTATCTATCTTACCCCTTCTAGTGCTGGATTGTATGTGGTTATTAGAGGTACACAGCTATTTGTTTTATTCTCTTTGTATTGTAGGAGATTTTCTCTTTGTGTTTTTAAGGCAGCATTTACGCTTATACTGATAGTTTTATTACTCTAACCTTTCTAATAAAATTATTCTGCTAGTACTCCTAGATGTTTATTTCTGTCTTCTGGTTGAAAGCATATGTTGTGGTTTCTAGGCTAATGTAAGGCCACCTTCTGGAATGGTTCATGTGTTTCCACCAAGGTATGCATGCTACGTCAAACATCAGAAGCTTGGCTTACTTGCACTATTATATTTGTAGTTTTGCTCTTGACTAGTTAATATTGTTCTATATTATCTCAGGTCCCAAGAGGTCAATGCTCCAAGGAGTGTCTTCCAGGGTTCAGAAAATCTGTAAGAGAAGGATATCACCCATGTTGTTATAATTGTGCCCAATGTTCAGAAGGAGAAATATCAAACCATTCTGGTAAGCTTTATGTTTCTTTAAATATAAACTCTGATATTGAATTAGAAAATGAAAACTTTTAAAGTCCTTTAAACTGATTCTGTAACCACATTACACTTTGCAGGTTGAACATATACCTACATATGATATTGTTGATAACTGATAGTGCCTTTCTGTCTTTTTTGGTAGAGATTGCTGCACTTTTCTTCTACCTCTGACACTTCTAGGAGTGTTGGACAATCTTAAAACTAGAAAAGCTACAATTTCTGGGGAAATTGTGTGAAGTGTTCTTGCCTCCACCTACAGTAGTCTACAACTGGAGTGGGCGGAGTAACTGGGTGGAGAGGCTTGAGTAACTGTTGTGTGGTTGGAGTGGCTGGAGTAACTGTGAAAAGTGTTAAAAAGCTTAATATCTTAAAAAGTATAAATAGTAGTAAAAAAGTTGAAGAAGTCCCATCATTAGCTGAAAGAGCTCAACATTTTTTTTCAAAAATGATTTTTTTTTTTTTTAGATTATTATTTTTTTTTGTTCATGGGGTGGTCATAATGTTTTGGCTGATCATGGGGTGGTCATAATATTTTGGCTGATCATGTTGTGGTCATAATGTTTTGGCTGATCATGGGGTGGTCATAAATTATTTGGCTGATCATGGGGTGGTCATAATGTTTTGGCTGATCATGGGGTTGTCAGCTTTTGTCACCTCCCACTCTAGTTTTGAACATTTCGCCATTCATTCCTATGGGACCAATTTCGCCGCAAAAACGACAATGTTTCGTGAACCATTAAGTGAAACGTTCCACAAAGTAATAGCACACCAATTGGGAACAATCCGCACATTTCGGTATATTACTGTCTATGTAGTGTAAAAGCTGCGGGAGGGGTTAGGGTGGTAAATGTGGCTATAATAAGAATAATAATACATACAGTGAGGACGGAAAGTATTCAGACCCCCTTAAATTTTTCACTCTTTGTTATATTGCAGCCATTTGCTAAAATCATTTAAGTTCATTTTTTTTTCCTCATTAATGTACACACAGCACTCCATATTGACAGAAAAACACAGAATTTTGACATTTTTGCAGATTTATTAAAAAAGAAAAACTGAAATATCACAAGTATTCATTGTTACATACATGATAAGGTTACAGATTGACTGTGTCATTGCCATTACTGAGGCTGAAGGTCCTTTTATTTTCAGTAAGTCTTCATCACACTTTGTTCAATACTAAAGCTTTCTTGAGATATTCACCATACTGTATATCCACTTCAGCTCCAGGCCTTGTTTTGACACTTTTGTTTAACCACTTGCCCACTGGGCACTTAAACCCCCGTCCTAACCAGGCCAATTTTCAGCGCTCTCACATTTTGAATGACAAATAAAAAAATACCAAAAATTTTGTAAAAAAAATACAAATTTCTTTGTTTATGTTATAAAATTTAGCAAATTAGTACTTTCTCTTCATAAAGTTTGTCCAAAATTTATACTGCTACATATCTTTGGTTAAAAACAACCAAAATAAGTATATATTATTTGGTCTTTGTGAAAGTTATAGAGTCTGCAAGCTATGGTGCCAATCATTGAAAATTGATCCCACCTGATGTACTGACAGCATCTTATTTCTTGAGACATTAACAAGCCAGGAAAGTACAAATACCCCCCCAAATGACCCCTTTTTGGAAAGTAGACATTCCAAGGCATTTAGTAAGCAGCATGTTGCATTTTTTTGAAGTTGTAATTTCTTCTCACATTACTTTGCAAAATGAAGATTTTTTTTCACAAAATGATCATATTAGCAGGTTATTTCTCTGACACGGCATATGCATACTTACAATTACACCTAACAATACATTCTGCTACTCCTCATGAGTAGGGATGAGCTTCGTGTTCGAGTCGAAGCCATGTTCGACTCGAACATCGGCTGTTCGATCGTTCGCCGAATTGCGAATGATATGGGCCGTTCGCGCTAAATTCGTGTGGCGCGTCACGGCCCATAATTCACTGCGGCATCGCAGTGCATTGCTGGCTGATGATTGGCCAAGCATGCACTATGACCCGCATGCTTGGCCAATCACAGTGCCGTCAGTAGAGAGAGCTGTAATTGGCCAAAGCCAGGGTGGCTTTGGCCAATTATGGCTCAGGGGATTTAGTACACACCCCACACTATATAAGGCCGCCTGCACGGCGGCCCTGTGTAGTGTGTGTTCCGGTGTGCTGAGAGATAGAGAGAGAGAGAGACAGTGTCATTTGATTTGAGTTAGATAGATTAGGCAGAACAGTCAGTCAGTTAGCTGCACTTACAGTGTATTGTGTATATATATGCATCCTAGGTGTTGCATATATATATATACACTGTATTCAGTTTAGCTAGATCCGTTCCTGTTATCTTCTATCTAGACTATTTACATTTAGTGCAGTGCGTCCTGCTCACAGTGTTCAGCTAGATCCGTTCCTGCTATTTACATTTAGTGCAGTGCGTCCTGCTCACAGTGTTCAGCTAGATCCGTTCCTGTTATCTTCTAGACTATTTACATTTAGTGCAGTGCGTCCTGCTCACAGTGTTCAGCTAGATCCGTTCTTGCAATTTACATTTAGTGCAGTGCGTCCTGCTCACAGTGTTCAGCTAGATCCGTTCCTGCTATTTACATTTAGTGCAGTGCGTCCTGCTCACAGTGTTCAGCTAGATCCGTTCCTGTTATTTACATTTAGTGCAGTGCGTCCTGCTCACAGTGTTCAGCTAGATCCGTTCCTGTTATTTACATTTAGTGCAGTGCGTCCTGCTCACAGTGTTCAGCTAGATCCGTTCCTGCTATTTACATTTAGTGCAGTGCGTCCTGCTCACAGTGTTCAGCTAGATCCGTTCCTGCTATTTACATTTAGTGCAGTGCGTCCTGCTCACAGTGTTCAGCTAGATCCATTCCTGCTATTTACATTTAGTGCAGTGCGTCCTGCTCACAGTGTTCAGCTAGATCCGTTCCTGCTATTTACATTTAGTGCAGTGCGTCCTGCTCACAGTGTTCAGCTAGATCCGTTCCTGTTATTTACATTTAGTGCAGTGCGTCCTGCTCACAGTGTTCAGCTAGATCCGTTCCTGCTATTTACATTTAGTGCAGTGCGTCCTGCTCACAGTGTTCAGCTAGATCCGTTCCTGTTATCTTCTAGACTATTTACATTTAGTGCAGTGCGTCCTGCTCACAGTGTTCAGCTAGATCCGTTCCTGTTATCTTCTAGACTATTTACATTTAGTGCAGTGTGTCCTGCTCACAGTGTTCAGCTAGATCCGTTCCTGTTATCTTCTAGACTATTTACATTTAGTGCAGTGCGTCCTGCTCACAGTGTTCAGCTAGATCCGTTCCTGTTATCTTCTAGACTATTTACATTTAGTACAGTGCGTCCTGCTCACAGTGTTCAGCTAGATCCGTTCCTGTTATCTTCCTACTGACAGGCAGGCTTGTCTGGTTACAGTATATAAAGCTACCTGAAGAAAATTACAGGTGTTCTATTTGATCCTATTAGTACCACGGTCAGGCAGCTAGACTATTTACATTTAGTACAGTGCGTCCTGCTCACAGTGTACAGCTAGATCCGTTCCTGTTATCTTCCTACTGACAGGCAGACTTGTCTGGTTACAGTATATAAAGCTACCTGAAGAAAATTACAGGTGTTCTATTTGATCCTATTAGTACCACGGTCAGGCAGCTAGACTATTTACATTTAGTACAGTGCGTCCTGCTCACAGTGTTCAGCTAGATCCGTTCCTGTTATCTTCCTACTGACAGGCAGGCTTGTCTGGTTACAGTATATAAAGCTACCTGAAGAAAATTACAGGTGTTCTATCCCAGCTTAGTGCAGCTACAGGCCATTAGTATGTCTGGAAGGCCAAGAAGGAGAGGCAGACAGTCACAAGCCAATAAGAGAGGGCAAGCAGGCTCTGTGTCTAGTGCTGGTCGTGGAGACGGTGCATCCTCATCAGCACGTGGCCATGGGACACGCTTGGCCTTTTTTTCGGCAGCTGGCCGTGTTGAGCCGCAACATGCGGAAGACTTGGTCGAGTGGATGACCAAGCCGTCCTCATCCTCCTCATCCTCTCTCACCCATGCCCAGGGTGCTTTGTCTGGCAAAGCAGCGGCCTCTTCCCTCAGCTCAATGTCATCAGTGACTCCTTCCCTAGCTCCACCATGTCCTCATGAGGATTCCCTCGAACTGTTTGACCACAGTGTTGGGTACATGCTCCAGGAGGATGCCCAGCGTTTGGAAGGCTCTGATGACGATACTGAGCTCGATGAAGGCAGTAACATGAGCACGGACAGAGGGGGTGCCCAAGAAGGACAGCAATCTGGCAGTCATGCTCCCCCTGCTGCAGCATACTGCCAGGTTTGCTCCAGTGATGAGGAGGGAGGGGATGATGAGGTCACTGACTCAACGTGGGTGCCTGATAGGAGAGAGGAGGAGGAGGAGGAGGAGGAGGAGGAGGAGGCAGGATGCCATCACCAACGAGGCAGGATGCCCTCCAGGGGCCAGCCTAAGGGCAGCACATTGACTGCATCACACCCCAAAGCTCCACATGTGCAGGGCGCTGCAGTCTCTGCGCGTTATTCAAAAAGTTCTTTGGTGTGGGCCTTTTTTGAGACGAGTGCATCAGATCGCACCGCTGCTATTTGCAACATATGTCTCAAGCGTATCTCGCGTGGCCAAAACATCTCCCGCTTGGGTACCACATGCTTGACCAGACATATGTTGACCTGCCATGCAGTTCGTTGGCAAGCGTATCTAAAAGACCCACACCAAAGAACAAAGAGGATCTCTCCTTGCTCCTCATCAGCTGAGATTTCCAACCCCACTAGACCTTCAGTCCTCTCTGAGACCTGCACTGAGAGGAATGAAGGTGTAGAATTAGGTGTGTCACAGTCAAGTACTTGTGGGCAATCTGCTTTTGGTACACCGACGTCAGATTGTACCAGACAAATTTCCCTGCCCCAGCTGCTGCACCGCCGAAAGAAGTTTGCTCCCAGCCATCCACATGCCCAGCGGTTGAATGCTAGCTTGGCAAAATTGCTAGCACTTCAACTGCTGCCTTTTCAGTTGGTAGACTCTGCCCCCTTCCGTGAGTTTGTGGAATGTGCGGTTCCTCAGTGGCAGGTACCCAAACGCCACTTTTTCTCACGGAAGGCGATTCCGGCTCTCTACCGGCATGTGGAAGGCAATGTCCATGCCTCGCTGGACAGGGCGGTCAGCGGTAAGGTGCATATTACCGCTGACTCATGGTCCAGCAGGCATGGACAGGGACGTTACCTAAGTTTCACGGCGCATTGGGTGACTCTGCTGGCAGCTGGGAAGGATGCAGGACAAGGTGCAGTAGTGTTGGAGGTTGTTCCGCCACCACGCCTCCAAAATGCTGATTGTGACACACCTCTCTCCTCCACCCCCTCCTCTTCTTCTTCCTCCATGGCCTCTTCCTCGGAACCAGCGGTGCTCCGTAGGCGTTCAAGGGGCTACGCAAGTACGCAGGCCAAAAGATGCCATGCGGTGCTTGAGCTGGTGTGCTTGGGGGACAGGAGCCACACTGGGGCAGAGGTTCTGTCAGCTCTGCAGGGGCAGGTTCAGAGGTGGTTGACGCCACGCCAACTTAAGGCAGGAATGGTGGTTTGCGACAATGGCACCAACCTCCTCTATGCCCTCCGACAGGGACAAATGACCCATGTGCCCTGTTTGGCTCACGTCCTTAACTTGGTGGTGCAGCGGTTCTTGGGCAGGTACCCGGGCTTACAGGATGTCCTGAGGCAGGCCAGGAAAGTCTGTGTGCATTTCCGCCGGTCATATAATGCCAGTGCTCGGCTGACGGACCTCCAAAAGGAGTTTAACCTGCCCAAGAACCGCCTAATCTGTGACATGCCCACCAGGTGGAACTCAACGTTGGCCATGCTGCAGCGGCTGCACACGCAGCAGAGGGCCATCAATGAGTACCTGTGCGACTATGGCACCAGGACAGGGTCAGGGGAGCTTGGTTTTTTTTCCCCACGCCAGTGGGCCATGATCAGGGATGCATGCACTGTCCTGTCACCATTCGAGGAGGCCACGAGGATGGTGAGCACTGACAGTGCATGCATCAGTGACACTGTCCCCCTTGTCCACCTGTTGGAGCACACGCTGCGTGGAATAATGGACAGGGCACTTGAGGCAGAACAGAGGCAGGAAGAGGAGGACTTCCTTAGCTCTCAAGGCCCCCTTTATCCAGACAGTGTTCCTGCGTGCCCGCCGATCACACAGGAAGAGGACGAGGAGGAGGAGGAGGAGGAGGAAGATTGTGTCAGTATGGAGGTGGAGCCTGGCACTCAGCATCAGCAGCAGTCTTTAAGGGATCAGTCCCAAGGAACACATGGACTTGTACGTGGCTGGGAGGAGGTGGCTGCGGACGTTGTTGTCCTTAGTGACCCAGAGGACTCCGGACCGAATGCCTCAGCAAACCTACGCTGCATGGCCTCCCTGATCCTGCAAAGCCTGCGTAAGGATCCTCGTATTCGTGGTATCAAGGAGAAGGACCAATACTGGCTGGCAACCCTCCTTGATCCACGTTACAAGGGTAAGGTTGCGGACCTTATCTTGCCATCGCAGAGGGAGCAGAGGATGAAACATCTTCGGGAGGCCTTGCAGAAAGGTCTGTGCAACGCGTTCCCAGAGACTGGGAGGTTACAAACACCTGTTTCTGGACAACGTGTTGCTGAGGCTTCGGTCAGTCAAAGAAGGAGCGGTGGAGAAGGTGGCCGTCTGACCGATGCGTTCAGACAATTTTTTGGTACACAGCCCCAAGGTATGATCGGTTCCAGCAACCATCGCCAGCGTCTGTTTTACATGGTGCAGGAATACCTAGGGGCAAGATCAGACTTGGACATCTTTCCCACCGAAAATCCTCTGGGTTACTGGGTCTTGAGGATGGATCACTGGCTAGAGCTTGCACAGTATGCAATTGAGCTACTGGCCTGTCCTGCATCCAGCGTTCTTTCGGAACGCACATTCAGTGCTGCTGGAGGCGTGGTAACCAATCACAGGGTGCGTCTGTCCACCGACTCGGTCGATCGGCTGACCTTCATAAAAATGAATGAGTCTTGGATCACCACCAGCTACCAAGCACCTGATGCTGATGTAACTGAATAATTTTTTTTGAAATCTCAGATCCCTTCAAAGACTGCCTATGCTGATGCTGAGTGACTATCCCTGAGTAATTATCCTCTTCCTCCTCAATCATCACGCTGATAGCTTGTAAGAACATTTTTGGTTCTGGGCGCCACCACCAGTGCCTAAGGCACAATTTTTCAGCCCCTGTTTAACAGGGGCGTGTAATTACAATTTTTGATGTAATACTTTGCAGCAGGGCTCGTTCCTGCATTCCAACTAGAGTGTCTGTGAGGGGTTGCAGTGTTGTGGCACCAGCACCAGTGCCTAAGGCCCAATTTTTCTGCCCCTGTCTAACAGGGGCGTGTAATTACAATTTTTGATGCAATACTTTGCAGCAGGGCTCGTTCCTGCGTTCCAACTAGAGTGTCTGTGAGGGGTTGCAGTGTTGTGGCACCAGCACTAGTGCCTAAGGCCTAATTTTTCAGCTCCTGTTCAACAGGGGCATGTAATTACAATTCTTGATCTAATATTTCACAGCAGGGCCCTGTGAGGGCTTACAGTGTTGTGGCCACGGCAATACCTAAGGCCCAAATTTCTGCTGAATATATTGGGCAGGACCCTACTTTCAAACATCTAACTTACAAACGACTCCTACTTGCAAACGGAAGGAGACAACAGGAAGTGAGATGAAATCTACCCCTAGGAAGGGAAATTCTCTCCTGTAAGAGTTAATATGGGAAAACAATTTCTCCTTTCCACTGATGCTTTCCAATCCTTGTTCCACAAAAAAACCCAAATTTTCAAAAAACATTTTTCATTGGGACAAAAAAGTGAGGTGAAATCTTCTGAAGAGGAGGAAAGACAGCAAAACAAATGTCACAGGGGTGATAACCCTTCCCTATGTTTTCCAAAAAGCTTAGAAAAGATTTTTTGGCTGGAGCTAAACACGTTAAAAATGTTCAAAATTACAAACAGATTCTACTTAACAACAAACCTACAGTCCCTGTCTTGTTTGCACCGCCTGTATACTGCTGTTCAGAGTATATAGGGCCTGGTGGCCCCACACCTTTCCTTATTTTAATTTGGGTGCGGGGTTCCCCTTAATATCCATACAAGACCCAAAGGGCCTGGTAATGGACTGGGGGGTACCCATGCCGTTTGTCTCACTGATTTTCATCCATATTGCCATGACCCGACATGACATTAAACCCGCAAGCAGTTTTAAATGAGATTTTTTCCTTTAAAAATGACATTTGGTGCAGGGACTGTTCTAAACATGGGAAACACGCGTCACTTTACAGGCATACTATAGACACCCCCCAGGTACGATATTTAAAGGAATATTTCACTTTTTTTTTTTTACTTTAAGCATCATTAAAATCACTGCTCCCGAAAAAACGGCCGTTTTTAAAAGTTTTTTTTGCATTGATACATGTCCCCTGGGGCAGGACCCGGGTCCCCAAACCCTTTTTAGGACAATACCATGCAAATTAGCCTTTAAAATGAGCACTTTTGATTTCGAACGTTCGAGTCCCATAGACGTCAATGGGGTTCTAACGTTCGTGCGAACTTTCGGTCCGTTCGCGGGTTCTGGTGCGAACCGAACCGGGGGGTGTTCGGCTCTTCCCTACTCATGAGTATGGTAATACCACATTGGTGAGACTTTTACACAGACTGGCTACATAGAGAGGCCCAACATGCAGGGAGTACCTTCAGGTGTTCTAGGAGCATACATTACACATATAATTTCCTGACAACCTACAGTATCTCACATAAGTAAGTACACCCCTCACATTTTTGTAAATATTTTATTACATCTTTTCATGTGACAACATTGAGGAAATTACACTTTGCTACAATGTAAAGTAGTGAGTGTACAGCTTGTATAACAGTGTAAATTGCTGTCCCTTCAAAATAACTCAACACAGCCATTAATGTCTAAACCGCTGGCAACAAAAGTGAGTACACCCCCTAAGTGAAAATGTCCAAATTGGGCCCAATTAGCCATTTATCCTCCCCGGTCTCATGTGACTCGTTAGTGTTATAAGGTCTCAGATGTGAATGGGGAGCAGGTGTGTTAAATTTGGTGTTATCGCTTTCACTCTCTCTCTTACTGGTCACTGGACGTTCAACATGGCAACTCAAGGCAAAGAACTCTCTGAGTATCTGAAAAAAAGAATTGTTGCTTTACATAAAGATGGCTTAGGCTATAAGAAGATGGCCAAGACCCTGAAACTGAGCTGCAGCATGGTGGCCAAGACCATACAGCGGTTTAACAGAACAGGTTACACTCAGAACAGACCTCACCATGGTCGACCAAAGAAGTTGAGTGTACGTGCTCAGCATCATATCCAGAGGTTGTCTTTGGGAAATAGACGTATGAGTGCTGCCAGCATTGCTGCAGAGGTTGAAGGGGTGGGGGGTCAGCCTATCAGTGCTCAGACCATACGCCGCACACTGCATCAAATTGGTCTGCATGGCTGTCATCCCAGAAGGAAGCCTCTTCTAAAGATGATGCACAAGAAAGCCCACAAACAGTTTTTTGAAGGCAAGCAGACTAAGGACATGGATTACTGGAACCATGTCCTGTGGTCTGATGAGACCAAGATAAACTTATTTGGTTTAGATGGTGTCAAAGGTGTGTGGCGGCAACCAGGTGAGGAGTACAAAGACAAGTGTGCCTTGCCTACAGTCAAGCATGGTGGTTGGAGTGTCATGGTCTTGGGGTGCATGAGTGCTGCCGGCACTGGGGAGCTTTGGTTCATTGAGGGAACCATGAATACCAACATGTACTGTGACATATTGAAGCAGAGCATGATCCCTTCCCTTCCGAGACTGGGTTGCAGGGCAGTATTCCAATATGATAATGACCACAAACACACCTCCAAGATGACCACTGCCTTGCTAGAGAAGCTGAGGGTAAAGGTGATGGACTGGCCAACCAGGTCTCCAGACCTTAACCCTATTGAGCATCTGTGGGGCATCCTCAAACGGAGGGTGGAGGAGCACAAGGTCTCTAACATTCACCAGCTCCATAATGTCGTCATGGAGGAGTTGAAGAGGACTCCAGTGGCAACCTGTGAAGCTCTGGTGAACTCCATGCCCAGGAGAGTTAAGCCAGTGCTGGAAAATAATGGTGGCCACACAAAATATTGACACTTTGGGCCCAATTTGGACATTTTGGGCACTAATGTGCACTGATGACGCACTGTAGAGCACTGCTGTGGCACAGATGTGCACTGATGGGGCACAGATGTGGCACTTCTGCGGCACAGATGTGACATTTCTGGGACATAGATGAGGCATTTATGGGGCACAGATGGAGCACTTATGGGGCACAGATGGGGCACAGATGAGGCACTTATGGGGAACAGATGGGCACTGCTGGGCACATGGAATCCGGAAAAAACTCATGCAGCCTCACCCTGCAGCTTCTCCCTCCGCTGCTCATATGATCGGAGAACCGGACATGACGCCGGTTTGTTGACAGTGATCGCTCCATCATTGGAGGGATTTGGGGTCTATAAGACCCCAAATCCCTCCTCTGCCTTTAAAATCATTCAAAACTCCAAAATCTGTGTTTTTAAATGCTTTTCATTTTTTTTAAATGGTGCCTTTGACATCCGGGTATACCAGAAATTATGTGATGTTATCGCTTCCAGGTCACTATAACCAATCCCAGCTTTGTTTGGCTACCTGGCCAGTTGACGGATGTACCTGCTGAATAAATAAATCATGTGCTGCGCTATCCCCTTAATGATCTGCTAAACCTGCAGCAAAAAACCTAAAAAACAAAGTTATTAACTAAAGTGATGTGACTATAAATTCAACCCCACTCACTCGGTCACTCAGGTCTGCCATGCGATCTGGAGTAAGCCATGGAAGGCAGTGGGAGGGGGGACTTCCCCTGCATCTGCTTGTAATAGAAATCGAGTGGCTAGTTAGCTGCTCTGATTGCTATTACAAAAGAGCCAATCGCCGAAACTGTACTAGAAACTGTACTAGAAAACAGTGCCGGTGTTCTGCCGAGAAAGTTCCGCTCGGCGTATAAGTTTCCCCCTCTACTGCGCCTGCGCAGTAGGTATCGTCGGAAATAGCCAAAGCACAACAGCTGAAAATCAGCTGTACAGTACCTGACCGCGAGATTGTGTTTCCAGCGAGATAGCATCGCGCTGGTTCTCGGCGACAGGGTACTGTGAATGTCACGCTGGCTCGCTCATCGGGAAAGGAAAACTTTGTTTTCCTTCCGCGATGAGTGACAGGCAGCGCTGACAGCTGTCTGGTATGAATCCTGAGGCGGGAACACCGCGCCAAATTTTAAATGAAAAAACCGGCGTGGGTTCCCCCCTCGGAGGCATACCAGGCCCTTAGGTCTGGCATGGATTGTAAGAGGAACCCCCTATGCCGAAAAATCGGCGTGGGGGTCCCCCCCAAATCCATACCAGACCCTTATCCGAGCACGCAGCCCGGCCGGCCAGGAAAGGGGGTGGGGACGAGCGAGCGCCCCCCCCTCCTGAGCCGTACCAGGCCGCATGCCCTCAACATGGGGGGTGGGTGCCTTGGGGGAGGGGGGCGCCCTGCGGCCCCCCACCCCAAAGCACCTTGTCCCCATGTTGATGAGGACAAGGGCCTCTTCCCGACAACCCTGGCCGTTGGTTGTCGGGGTCTGCGGGCGGGGGGCTTATCGGAATCCGGGAGCCCCCCTTAATAAGGGGGCCCCCAGATCCCGGCCCCCCACCCTGTGTGAATGAGTTTGGGGTACATGGTACCCCTACCCATTCACCTAGGGAAAAGTGTCAATATAAAAAAAACACACTACACAGGTTTTAAGAGTAATTTATTAGTCAGCTCCGGGGTCTTCTTCCGACTTCGGGGGGTCTCCTTCCGACTTCTCCCGGTGTTCGGCCTCTTCTCCCGGGCCCCGCCGCTATCTTCTTCCAGCTCTATAGCCAGCGAGGGGCCTGGTCTGCTGCCGCTGTCTCGCCGCCGCTGTCTCGCCGCCGCTGTCTCGCCGCCGCTGTCTTGTCGCCGCTGTCTCTCCGCTTCTTCTCTTCTTTTCTTCTTCCCCGATGTTGACACGATGCTCTCT
The DNA here is from genome assembly GCF_042186555.1 of Aquarana catesbeiana. Taxonomy (NCBI): domain Eukaryota; kingdom Metazoa; phylum Chordata; class Amphibia; order Anura; family Ranidae; genus Aquarana; species Aquarana catesbeiana. The sequence continues at coordinate 37,317,009 of NC_133324.1, forward strand.
CCGGCTCGAATGCTGTATGCGAGCTGCGGAGCCATTTATATAGGCGGTAACCCCGCCCCCTTACGACGTCATGGTCCCAGCATGCGCAGGGACTCTGGGGCCACGCCCCCTTATGACGCCAGAGTCCCTGCGCATGCTGGGACCATGACGTCGTAAGGGGGCGGGGTTACCGCCTATATAAATGGCTCCGCAGCTCGCACACAGCATTCGAGCCGGAGAGAGCATCGTGTCAACATCGGGGAAGAAGAAAAGAAGAGAAGAAGCGGAGAGACAGCGGCGACAAGACAGCGGCGGCGAGACAGCGGCAGCAGACCGGGCCCCTCGCTGGCTATAGAGCTGGAAGAAGATAGCGGCGGGGCCCGGGAGAAGAGGCCGAACACCGGGAGAAGTCGGAAGGAGACCCCCCGAAGTCGGAAGAAGACCCCGGAGCTGACTAATAAATTACTCTTAAAACCTGTGTAGTGTGTTTTTTTTATATTGACACTTTTCCCTAGGTGAATGGGTAGGGGTACCATGTACCCCAAACTCATTCACACAGGGTGGGGGGCCGGGATCTGGGGGCCCCCTTATTAAGGGGGGCTCCCAGATTCCGATAAGCCCCCCGCCCGCAGACCCCGACAACCAACGGCCAGGGTTGTCGGGAAGAGGCCCTTGTCCTCATCAACATGGGGACAAGGTGCTTTGGGGTGGGGGGGCCGCAGGGCGCCCCCCTCCCCCAAGGCACCCACCCCCCATGTTGAGGGCATGTGGCCTGGTACGGCTCAGGAGGGGGGGGCGCTCGCTCGTCCCCACCCCCTTTCCTGGCCGGCCGGGCTGCGTGCTCGGATAAGGGTCTGGTATGGATTTGGGGGGGACCCCCACGCCGATTTTTCGGCATAGGGGGTTCCTCTTACAATCCATGCCAGACCTAAGGGCCTGGTATGCCTCCGAGGGGGGAACCCACGCCGGTTTTTTCATTTAAAATTTGGCGCGGTGTTCCCGCCTCAGGATTCATACCAGACAGCTGTCAGCGCTGCCTGTCACTCATCGCGGAAGGAAAACAAAGTTTTCCTTTCCCGATGACTGAGACATCTCGGCGCTGGCTCCTGCGACGGGGCTCGTAGGTGTCAAATCTCGCCGAGAAGTGCGGCGAGATTGACACAATATCGCGGTCACCTACTGTACATGGCGCCTGGAAGAGGGCCCCTAGTGGGCTCGCTGCGCTCGCCACGCTTCGGGCACGGCCTCGCTACGCTCGGCACTTTTAGATTCCCCCTCTAGGTCCACTTGGATGGTGGAGAAGGAACCTGGACCCAGAGCGCAGGCGCCGTGTACAGCTGATTGAAGCATTTGAGCTTCGTCTATCTCCGGCGGCTGAGAGTAGTATGTACTGCGCAGGCGCTGTGCCTGCGCAGTACAGGGGGGGAACTTATCCGCCGAGGGAACATTCTCGGCAAGACACCGGCTTCAGGCATCATCCCAGTATAACCACTGAAAGTTTGTATGTCGCTGGTTATTAAAGTGGGGTTTCAGCCATTTTTGTGTTTATTAAAAGTCATCAGCTGCAAAAAGTGTAGCTGCTGACTTTTAATAAACACACATTCATCTGTCCCATGATCCAGCAATGTGGTCGCCCGAACCCTCGGTTCTCTCCTCTGGTTCTTTCCCTCGCCTCTCCCCGGTGTCAGCATCACAAGTGTGGACACCCGGCTGTGACAACTTGCAGCTTTACAGCCAGGTGTGCACTGTGCATGCGCGATACGCACTGCGCATGCGCAAGGCATGCTGCACCTCCTTAATGGCTGGACAATCTTCTGGGATCTGTGACATGTCCCAGAAGATTGTAGGCAGGGAGAGGGAGAGAATAACTTCCTCGCGAGTAACCTAGGCAGCCCGAGCGAAAGTAGAAGCAGGTACCTGTCAAAAATTGTACCCACTCCCCCCCTAAAAAAATTACATGGCAAATGTGGCAAATAAGGGGGTGAAGAGTCCTTAAAGCGGAACTTCCACTTTTGGGTGGAACTCTGCTTTAAGTTGATATATTGTTCCAACATTTTTTTTCTATTATTTTGTTTGGCTTTTAATTCAAATAAATACAGCATTCTAGCTCCAAAAATACTGTAATGTAAATTTAGGAGATTATTGAAAAAAGTAGTTACTACTGTCAAATAGATGCATTATTAGTATATCATGCTTACAGTTATTTTCACTTACGTACTTTTACTCTACAGACAGTGAACTCTGCAAGAAGTGTCCAGAAAATGAATGGTCTAACAAAGCTAAAAATATTTGTATTGACAAGTTCATTGAATATTTATCATACAATAAGAATGTTCTAGTTTTATTATTTTCTATAACTTCAGTCATATTTGCTATAGCAACTCTCTTTACACTTGGACTATTTGTTTGGTTTCGGAGCACTCCCATAGTCAGAGCCAATAACCGGAACCTCAGCTTCATTCTGCTCTTCTCTCTCACACTGAGCTTCCTTTCTGTTTTCTTGTTCCTTGGTCGTCCTGTGGATATTACCTGTATGCTGCAACAAGTCTCCTTTGGAATTCCCTTCACTTTCTCAGTGTCTTCTATCTTAGCCAAAACCATCATGGTCTTCATCGCTTTTAAAGCCACCAGACCTGGAAGTTCCTGGAGAAAATGGGTGGGAGTCAAACTTCCCAATACAGTCATGTTATTCTGCTCATCCATTCAGGTTATGAATTGCATTCTCTGGTTGTCCATCTCTCCACCATTTCAGGAGTATGACATGGACTCCTATCCTGGGAAGATCATCATTCAGTGTAATGAAGGGTCAGTTATTGGGTTCTACTTTATGTTGGGTTATATGGGATTTATGGCAGCTGTGAGTTTTGTTCTGGCTTTCATGGTGAGGACATTACCGGACAGTTTTAATGAGGCCAAATACATCACCTTCAGCATGCTGGTGTTCTGCACTGTCTGGATTGCCATGATTCCGGCCTATCTGAGCACCAGAGGGATATACATGGTGGCTGTGGAGATATTTGCCATACTGGCCTCCAGTGCTGGAATATTATTGTGTATGTTTTCTCCAAAACTCTACATTTTGCTTTTAACACCTGAACTGAACACAAGGGAAACAATGCTGGCGAAAAGATTGTTTTAAATATACTGCACGACCCAATGTATAATGCTGTAGACCAGATTAAACAAGTTTGGTCATATTGCTACAATAATCATCATTATTAAAATGAATGACATTATCATCATCATTATGTTTTTTGTGTGTAAATTAACCACTTTCTGTCCACCCAGTATACTTAAATGGATGGAAAGTGGATGTTTCAGGACAGGAGATTATTTTAGAGCTTTATTTTTTTTCTTTCTTTTACATTGCCCAGAAGCATACACAAACAAAGTACTGTGACTGCACTATCCATTGGACAGCGCGGATCACAAAAAAATGCTGTGATCAATCACAGCATTACAAAATGTAAACAACAGCTTCAGTTAGCTTGCTCCCATTTTGCTCTCACATACTGATTGGTGTGTGAAAGGAAAGAAAACTTCAGGATCAACGGCCAGTATAGTTGCAATCCAGGACCAGTACCACAGTACCAGAAACATTTTTATTCACCCCTCTAGAGTACATGTAGGCAATGGTTTTCTTTCACCTTTCTGTTGCAGAAGGACTGTGTCCATGTGTACAAAGCCAGGTTCCCATGGTTTGACATGGGGAGCTGGCTTAAGGAAGACATGGTTTGATAAGTTTGGTGTGGAGGAACTGCAATGAACTGAAAAAAAGCTCTGAACTGAGCCTCATTTAACATCACCTACCTCACCTCACAAAGTTCTTTTGGTTTAATAGGCAACATTTCCCACAGACACATTCCATTCCATATTAAAAACATTGTACAAGCTAGGATTTAACCTTTGGGTGGTTCAGTGAATATGCAGTTGACTAAAGGACAGATACCAAAGTGTGGTTGTAAATGGGGTCCATTCAGAAGATAAACCAATCACTAATGGTGGGCCATGTGGCTCTGTATTAGGCCCTGTTTTATTTCTGTTTGGTTTGGTGGATGTGGTATGTATTTTTGTAGATGACACAAAGGTGTGTAGTAGGGTTGATGTTCCTGGAGTTGTCTGTAACATGGAACAAGATTTGGCATTGCTGGAAGATGGGTCAAAGCAGTGAAGACTGCAGTTCTATGTTTTTAAATGTAAAATAATGCACATAGGAAAACATATTCCTTTATAGAGTACAATATTGGTTGCACAGTGTTATTATTATTATTATTATACAGGATTTATATAGCGCCAACAGTTTACGCAGCACTTTACAACAGTAGGGAGGACAGTACAAGTACAATACAATTAAATACAGGAGGAATCAGAGGGCCCTGCTCGTTAGAGCTTACAATCTAGGAGGGAGGGTCAAGTCATACAAAAGGGTAATAGCTGTGGGGAATGAGCTAATGGAGAAAATAGTGCAGTTGTTAGATGGAGGCAAGATAGGCTTCTCTGAAGAGGAAAGTTTTCAGGGATTGCCTAAAAGTGGATAAATTTGGAGACAGTCTGACAGATTGGGGTCCTGGAGGCGGATATGGGAGGAGGTGATGAGGGAGCTAGAGAGCAAGAGGTCCTGGTAGGAACGAAGAGGGCGATTAGGTTGGTATTTTGAGACTAGGCTAGTGATGTAGCTGGGGGCAGAGTTGTGGATGGCTTTGTAACTTATTGTTAGTATTTTGAATTGAATTCTTTGGGCGAGTGGCAGCCAATGGAGGGATTGGCAGACAGGGGTAGCAGACACTGAGCGGTTTGTATGGTGGATGAGTCTGGCAGCAGCATTCATGATGGACTGAAGGGGGGATAGTCTATTTAAAGGTAAGCCAATGAGGAGGGAGTTGCAGTAGTCGAGGCGAGAGATAACCAGGGAGTGAATCAGGAGCTTTGTGGTTTCATTGATTAGAAAGGGACATAGTTTAGAGATGTTGCGGAGGTTGAGGCGGCAAGCTTTGGAAAGTGATTGGATGTGGGGCCGAAAGGAGAGTTCAGAATCCAGGATAACACCTAGTACCCTGACATGTGGGGACGGGTGGATGGTTGTGCCATTGCTCTTGACAGACAAGTCAGGGGAAGAGGCACGTGAGGGAGGAAATATTATAAGTTCGGTTTTGGACAAGTTGAGTTTGAGGAAGTGGTGTGACATCCATACAGATATGTCGGTTAGTAAGTTAGTGATGCGTGAGGAGACTGATGGAGTGAGTTGAGGGGTGGAGAGATAGATTTGTGTGTTGTCAGCGTAGAAATGATATTGAAAGCCGTGAGAGGCTATCAGCTGACCCAAGTGCGTTGGGATAGGTAGGATGAAAGCCACTGAAGAGCACAGTCATGGAGACCGATGGAGTAAAGTTTTTTGAGGAGGAGGGGGTGGTCATCCGTGTCAAAGGCAGCTGGAAGATCCAGAAGTAGGAGTACAGAATAGTGTCCGTTGGTTTTTGCAGTTAGTAGGTCATTTGTGAGTTTTAAAAGAGCAGTTTCTGTGGAGTGTTGAGGGCGAAATCCAGATTGAAGGGGATCAAGAAGGTTGTTTTTAATGGGGTGGTCACTCAGTTGGTTGTAAACCAGGCATTCAAGGAGTTTAGAGGAAAAGGGGAGCAAGGAGATAGGACGTAGGTTGTTAAGATTGGTAGGGTCCAAGGACAGCTTTTTAAGTATGGGGGTGACCAGTGCGTGTTTTAGAGCATTGGGGAAGATGCCAGAGGTGAGGGAGAGATTGAAGATGTGGGTTAGAGAGTATAGGAAGGAGTCAGAGGGCGACCGTAGTTTAGCAACTTCGGCGTTTAGCAACTTCGTCTGTAGTAGCAGATTTGAATAGGGGGAGTGTCAGTTGTACCTGTTGACATGGGGGTCTTAGCTGGGGAAGATACCTGTAGAGCGGAGATTTCATTGCGGATTGTATCAATCTTGTTTTTGAAGTGATTAGTGATCTCCTGTGCAGTGAGTGAGTCAGTGGGTGGAGGCGGTGGAGGACAAAGTAGAGAGCTGAAGGTAGAGAAGAGTTTATGGGGACTAGATGAGAAGGTGTTAATAAGAGCTGTAAAATAGGTTTGCTTGGCAGTGTGGAGGAAAGAATGGTATTTTTGGAGGGCGGATTTGTATTGGTTGAAGTCTTTGAGAGACTTAGTCTTGTGCCACAGACGCTCAAGAGCGCGACTACGTTTTTTGAGAATTTTAGTGTCATCTGTTTGCCAGGGTTATAGGGGTCGAGGCCTGATTCTGCGTGTAGTGAGGGGAGCGAGCTTGTCCAGGGTGGAGGACAGGGATTTATTGTAGATGGACGTGGCTTGGTTGGGGCAGGACAGGGGAGAGATTTTGTCATAGAGGTGGTCAGTAGCAGAATAGAGGAGAGAGGAGAGAGGAGTTGAAGTTGCAAAAATTTCTACGGGTGATGGTTAGGCGATTGGAGGGAAAGGTGGTGGAAGACAGGTGGAGGGAGAAACTAATAAGGTGATGGTCAGAGAGAGGAAAAGGATTGTTTAAGAAGTTGCATGGAGTGCATAGGTAGGAGAATACAAGGTCAAGGGTGTTGCCATCAGAGTGAGTAGAAGCCTGTACCCATTGTTTTAGGTCAAATGAAGAGGTTAGACTAAGAAGTTTAGAAGTAGCAAGAGTGTTTGTATTAGCAGGGATGTTGAAATCACCGAGAAGGATTGTGGGAATTTCTGAAGAGAGAAAGTAGGGTAGCCAGGCAGAAAACTCATCAAGGAAAGTTGATAATGGTCCAGGGGGCCGGTAGATCACAGCAATTCTTAGGGAAGTAGGAGAGAATGGACGTATACAGTGGGCTTCAAATGATGAGAGAGAAAAAGAGGGAGGAGAGTGAATAACCTGGAAGGTGCATTGGGGGGATAGGAGGAATCCCTCTCCACCTCCCTTGCGTCCATTAGGCCTAGGGGAGTGAGTCCAGTGAAGGCCACCCTGGGATAGGGAAGCAGGAGAAGGGGTGTCATATTCGTGGAGCCAGGTTTCGGTGAGAGCAAGTAGATTGAAGGAATTAGTGACAAAGAGGTCATGAACAGCAGTGAGTTTGTTGCAGACAAAGCGGGTGTTCCAGAGGGCGCAGGAGAGAGGGAGGCTGGTGTTGGAAAGAAGAGGAATGGAGATTAAATTGCATAGATTGCGACTACTGCCAGAGGGTGTAGGGTGATGGGTGTGTTGGGCACAGTTAAATAAGGGAGGCTCAGGGTTTGGGCAAATATCTCCAGCATTTAGGAGAAGCAGAACAGTAATGCCGCGTACACACGGTCGGACTTTTCGTCTACAAAAGTCCAACGGACGCCGACGGACTAAAGCTGGCTGGTAATCCGATCGTGTGTGGGCTTCTCCGGACTTTCAGCAGACTTTTTCAGCCTCAAATCCGACGGACTTTAGATTTGAAACATGCTTCAAATCTTTACGTCGTAACTACGACGGACCCCGAAATCCGCTCGTCTGTGTGCTAGTCCGACGGACAAAAACCCATGCTAGGGCAGCTATTGGCTACTGGCTATGAACTTCCTTATTTTAGTCCGGTGTACGTCATCACGTACGAATCCATCGGACTTTTGTGTGGTCGTGTGTAGGCAAGTCCGTTCGTTAGAAAGTCTGCTGCAAGTCCGCCGAAAGTCCGCAGGAAGTCTGTCGGACAGGCTGTCGGACTTTTGTAGACGAAAAGTCCGACCGTGTGTACGCGGCATAAGGGAGGTAATATGAGAATATGATTTGTATGAGGGGACATGCTTCAGTATCCTGGGGGGTTTGTTAGCAAGTGGGCTTAGAGTTAGAAAGAGGTGATGAGTGCAGTAATAGGGGGAGGGGAGAAGTGAGGGTGATATGTACAGATTGTGGGGTGGAGCAGAGGGGTGAAGAAAAGAGAGTTTGAGGAGAGAGGCAGCAATTGTGAAAAGGAGGAGAGGTAAAGAGAGCATGCTTCAGAGAGGAAGGTGAGATAATTTGAAATTGAGATCATCTGCTGTCTGTTGTAGTTTGCATTGTGCAATTCGCTGAAGTGCAAGAGCAGAAGTGCCACTTATTTAAAGAACCCCACTTCTTTGGAAAAACCCCTGTATGTGCAGCCCCCTGTATATGTTCCCCCGTAAAGAAGGCCTTGTTTTTATACTGTGTGTTGGGTTTGGATAGAATCTGGTAATTAATCAATTAAGATGGCATATTAGGAACACAGCTAGCAGAGCATAACTTTCACACCACAATCAAACTGCAAGGGGACTAAAAGGCCAAAATTGTAAAGCTAAGGAAACCCATAATTTAGGTAAGACTTAATGGCTAAATAAACAGTGGTGACAAACAGATTTACCAAATATGCATTTGAGCAGTCAGTCAATGTTCAGTTTAAAGGTATAAACGCAGGCTTACCAAATATGCATTTGAGCAGTCAGTCAATGTTCAGTTTAAAGGTATAAACACAGGTTTACCAAATATGCATTTGAGCAGTCAGTCAATGTTCAGTTTAAAGGTATAAATGCAGGTTTACCTGTGAAGAGAGAAGAAAATGTTCAGATGGATGGTGCAAGAGCAGAAGTGCCACTTATTTAAAGAACCCCACTTCTTTGGAAGAACCCCTGTATGTGCAGCCCCCTGTATGTGTGTTGGCCAGCACTACAGAGAACAAAGATTTGGGGGTACTTATTTCACATGATTGCAAAATGAGCAAACAGTGTGACCAGGCAGTGGGAAAAGCGAATACAATCCTAGGATGCATCACTAGATGTATCACCAGCAGGAGGAAGGACCGATTCCTTTATATAGATATTTACATTTGCCTCATTTAGAATACCGTGCCCACTTCTGGAGACCTCCCCTACTAAAAGATATTAATAAGATAAAATGAGTCCAGAGATGGTCAATAACAATGGTGAAAGATCTAAGGCATAAAACATATCAGAAGAGAATTTGGGAATCTAATATGTACAGTCTGGAGGAAAGAAGGGAAAGGGGAAACATAATTGAAACCTTTAAATACATCAAGGGGGTGATTAAGGAGGGCAATAACACAGGGACATGAGTTCAAACTAGAAGGGAGGAACGTTCAAAACTCATTTTAGAATGTATTATTTTATGTAAAGAGTACCGCATATACTCAAGTATAAGTCGATCCGAGTATAAGTCGAGGCCCTAATTTACCACAAAAGAATGGGAAAAACTTATTGACCCGAGTATAAGACGATGGTGAGAAATGCAGCAGCTACTGTAAGTGGAAAAAGAGGGTCAACAATGCCCATCTGCAGCTGTGTCCTGTGCATGTGTCCTGTGCATATGTGCATGTGTCATGTGTCCTGTGTATATGTGTATGTGTCCCGTGTATATGTGCATGTGTCATGTGTCTTGTGTATATGTGTCATGTGTCATGTGTACTGTGCATATGTGCATGTGTCATGTGTCCTGTGTATATGTGTATGTGTCCTGTGTATATGTGCATGTGTCATGTGTCCTGTGTATATGTGTCATGTGTCCTGTGTATATGTGCATGTGTCACGTACCTGTGTCCTGTGTACAGTATATGTGCATGTGTCATGTGTATATGTACCTATGTCATGTACCTGTGTCCTGTGTATATGTGCATGTGTCATTTACCTGTGTATATGTGCATGTGTATATGTTCCTGTGTCCTGTGTATGTGTGGATGTGTCATGTGTATATGTACTGTACCTGTGTGCATGTGTCTCTGTGCATGTGTCTGCGTGCATCCTGCCTGTGTCCTGTGCATCCTCCGTGTGCCGATCCGAACCGATCAGAGTGTGTGGCGGCCATTAACTGTTCAAAAGCCGCGCCTCCTCCTCGTCCATGATAGGCAGAAAACTCCATTTCCCAGCAGTCAGCGGTCAGCCTATCACGGACATTCTCTCATCCTCATACCACGGACGAGGATGAGAGAATGTCCGTGATAGGCTGTACACTGACTGCCTATCACAGGCGAGGAGGCGTGGCTTTTGAACAGTGAGAGCCGAAAGCCGCTGCCGAGTGCTATGTAGCACATGCTGGCCGCCGTCTGCCTGCATGACACGCTGATCATGTAGGCAGATGGCGGTGACTCGTGTATAAGTCGAGGGGGGCACTTTTAGCCCCAAAAAAGGGGCTGAAAAATTTGACTTATACACGAGTATATACGGTAGTTGATAATTGTAAAAAACTTTCAGCAGAGGCATTGAGTCAGTTAACAGTAAGTGGATTTAGACATGCCTGGGACAAACATACAGTAGATCTATACTCAGAGAAAATACAAAATAATAAAAATTTGGCAGGCTCAACCACTTGGTCTTTTTTCTAATATCACTCTAATATGTTACTTCTGAAATATTGTTGACAGTCTTCCACAAAAGTGGAAACTGTTAAAGCCACAAAGGTGGAAGGCATTTCCATATTAAAGTCTAGGGATGTGCTCGAACATCGGGTGTTCGCCCGTTCGCCGAATTTAGAACATTATGGGGCGTTCACAGGAAATTTAAGCACCCGTGGAACTCCACATATTGAACTCTGAGATCATCAATGCACTGCGAGATCGCAGTGCATTGACGGCTGCTGCTTGGCCAAAGAATGTACCTGAACTGCATGCTTTGGCCAATCACAGCAAGCTCTGCTGTGAGAGCCATGATTGGCCAAAGGCATGGTGACTTTGTCCATGCCCCACACTATGTAAGGCTGCTTACATAGCGGCCGTACATAGTGTAATGAATGAGAGCAGCAAAAAGACATTTCTAAAGGAAAAAATGTAATTTAAAACTGCTCGCGGCTGTAATGTATTGCCGGATCTCAGCAATATACATAAAAATCATTGAAAAAAATGGCGTGAGTACCCCCCCCAGTCCATTACCAGGCCCTTTAGGTCTGGTATGGATATTAAGGGGAACCCCACGCCAAAAAAAAAATGGTTTGGGGTCCCCCCTAAAATCCATATCAGGATCTTCAGGTCTGGTATGGATTTTAAGGGGAACCCCAAGCCAACATTAAAAAAAAATGGCATGGGGTCCCCCCCAAAATCCATACCAGACCCTTATCCGGGCATGCAACCTGGCAAGCTGCAGGAAAAGGGGGGGGGCGAGAGAGCGTAGTAAGCTCCAGGTCAAGTGGAGCGGCCTGCTCCCAGCATGGCCATCCACCTGCAGGGAACATGCCACAAACACGTCTGATAAAATAAGGGATCTCTCTCCCCCCTCTACTCCCACCACATGCAGCCCTGCCAAGTTCAGGCAGTGTGGGGAGGATGATGATCCCTTCCCTGGGCTGCAGCATGTCTTTTCTTCTGGCTCCACACACAACAGGCAGACTAAGCCTTTCATAGATGCATTCCCAGCCATAGATCAGAAGGTTTCAGAGAGTACCATGAAAAGTATGCTTCTCTGCCTCAGGCGAATGCTATTCAATGACCTTTCTGATATGTTTTTGCCTCTCTAAATGACACTGTTCAAACTCATGCTGACAAAATCCAGCACTTAGAATCTAAAATGGCGGATCTCTACTCTGCGCATAATGACCTAGCTGACACATATACTAACCAAGAAACTGAGGATTAATATATCAGAATAAAATTGCAGACCTAGAAGACTGCTCAAGGCGGAACAATATAAAATTCAGTGGGCTATCTGAATCCATTCCACCAAATGAGCTCACCAACTTTATTCAACACCTCATGAAGGCCCTCATATAATCTTTGAGTGATATTGAGTTCTGTATCGATAGGGCAAACGGCATACCTAAACCTAAATTTCTTCCTGACACAGCACATAGATACCTTAGCACATATCCACTACTCCCACGTGAAGGAGAGAGTCATGGCAGCAGCCAACAAAACCCTGTGGTACCAGATGAATTCACTGGTATTTCACTCCACTGATGAAAATTCTGAGAAACCACAATGTCACTTACTGCTGGGGCTTTCCCACAAAATTACTTGTCACCTGGAATGCAAAACGATCCCTATATATACTGTGGAAAAAGGCATCCAAATCTTCAAGCAATGGCAACTGCTCCCCATGGATGCGCAGCTTCCTACCCTATCTACTCCAGCATCTGGAAACAGAATGGACTTGAGCAGGATACCCTTAGCAACAGTACCTGACATCATAGCACTATTAGTAGCGTGAGGCTCGGAGCTCAATTGCATTGTTTTCTCTTCGAGTTTCTTTTTTTGCCTGTTTAGCGCATTGCACTGTTAGTGGTTCTACCCCCACAATACCACTGCAGCCTAGGCTGCCCATTGTGTAGGAGTTTCTTAACTATGTTGTTTCTATTTTTTCTTTGTTTATTTTTCTATGTACTCTCCATTCCCTGCCAATTCACCAAGTATGGAACTTTCTCTACAATGGATGGGGCCGGTTCACTGTGTACTTTGCTTGCAGCAACTATCAACCCAAAGACTGTCTCAACCTCCTCACCAACTGACTTCCATCTGAATCTCCACAATGTGACCAGGACCACTTTGCGTAAATCACAGTCCTCATATATCAGGTACTCCATTTCATATTTCTATCTGTATGCTCTATTAACTCACCTCAAAGCCTTAGCGTATACCTCGATCTAACTATTCCTCTGAAGTTTTTGTCCCTGAACTCAAAGGGTCTCAACAGCCCTTTTAAGAGTGCATCTTTGCTGAAGGAGGCTCGGTTCCTCAAAGCAGTTGTCATATTTCCCCATCAAACTCATTTTGCTGCCAACAAATGTCCACGACTACATTTACATCACTTCCATCCCCTGTACATGGCCAACACCCCAAAAAAGGCTTGCAGAGTCTTTATTGCTATCAAGGACTCTGTTTTGTTTCAGTACATTCAGAATATTCAAGACCCCCAAGGCCAGTACTTCATACTTATCTGTGAACTAAACCAAGCAATTTATATACTAGTAAATGACTACGCTCCAGATACCAAACAGTGGTAAATTTTAGCTCCTATCTTTGCCACAGCTATTGAGGTTTTGCAAGGCACCCTCATCATTGGAGGGGACTTTAACACAATTTTGAACCCTACCATGGAAATACAACCTTTACGATGTCTGACGATGCTTTCATGGTTCTAAAAAGACTTTACTTTCTTGTCTGCTACACACTTGTCTGCTACATTTATTCTCGTATTTATTTCTTTTTTACTATGAAAATGTCCTTTGACATTAGTACAACTTCATGCCCCACTTACTCTGGAATTTAATGACCATTTCCGTAATCCCCCCCCACTATTGCAGATACTAAATTTTTCTCTTCTGGCGGACAACACATTGTACCAAAAGATTGTGCAGGAACATCACAACTTATTTATGTACAATGATAACCCTGCAGTGAATAGATTTGCTTTATGGAATACATAATACTTAAAATGGCTTCATACTGTATGTTAGAAAACAGAGGATGAAGAAGATTAAATACTTGCTCAACTCTATATCCTTAAAAGAACAGGACATTAAAAAGTTCCCAGAGAAGCGTTAAGGTCCCTGCTTCTCTATAAATATGAAAACTACCTTAAATTCCTAAAAGCTAACTACTATGGCCTCCACAACAAGGCAGACGCATGGTTGGCTAAAAAAGTAAAGGCAAAACAAATTTAAAAAAAAATCGCCTCTGTTATCCCCCTTTATCTCACTGTACACTGTTTAACCTGAAGGACATAGCTAACGCCTTTGCGGACTATTACCAAACCCTCTATGATCTCTGCAATGACACGACTACTCCCCAACCCTCTCCTGTGCTTACTAATACATTCCTTCGGAGAGTAAATTTACCTACCCTCTTTGCTGACCAACTTAATTCTATCTCTCAACCCTTCACAACACAAGAAATTAAGTAATTTCCCGCCTGAAATGTTAAGAGTGGGGAAAGTAACAATTCTCAAATCTAAAAAACACCCCACTTAACCTGCAAACTATAGGCCCATATCCCTTCTCAACAGAGACATGAAAATCTTTGCCAATACTCTCAGAATGCAATGTGTCCTACCGCAGCTTATCCACCTGGACCAAGTGGATTTTGTCCCTAGTCATCAAGCCTCTGATGGTACTAGATGGCTCATTAATACAATATCCCAGGCTGCTTCCTCTCAAACACCTTCTCTGTTTCCCTCTTTGGACGTGGAGAAGGCGTTTGACAGGGTCCACTGGGGATACCTTAAGGCAGTATTTGATACCTTTGGGATCACAGGATGGCTACAGACAGCTGTTCTATCCCTTTACTCCACTCCACTGTTCTTACCTCAGGGATTAAGTCTAAGCCTATACAAATATTCAATGGAACCAGACAAGGATGTCCCCTATCATTTTCACACTTTTAATGGAACTGTTAGCAGAAAGTATTAGATCCCACCCCAGCATCACAGGTCTTTCTATAGCTGGCTCTGAGCATAAAATTGGTTTGCTGACAATGTCATGCTCATCCTCTTTAACCCTATGACATTGTTGCTTGCAACCCAGAAACTGTTGGACGAGTTTAGTGCTGAGTCCTACTATAAACTGAACACCGCTAAGTCAAAAATCCTAGGAATCAACAAGCCTCTAGGCAATCATTCTTAAGCAAAGAATTCAACTTTAGCTGGTCCTCTACTTCTTTGACTTTCTTAGGCATACAAATTACCGCACATTCCTCCCAACTTTATCGATACAACTTTAAGCCCTTTTTGGACTCCTTATCCCAGCAGTTATTGAATTTATAAGCCCAAGAGTTCTCTGTAGCTCTGAAAACATTGCTCTTTCCCAAACTCCTCTATTTATTCTGTACTCTCATAATCCCTATCTGACACACCTTCCTCTCTATGGTCCAATTCATTTTTTCTCAGTATATATGGAATCACAAACCTCCTAGATGTTCCCTCACTATTATGATTAAACATAGAACAAACAGAGAAATGGATCTGCCCAATGTTTTTTTTTTTTGGTTTAAATTTCTTTATTGAGAAAAGCAATAAGATGATGTACAGTAACTCAAAAGACAAATATAATTGGCAATTGACATCAACATTAAAGGTAGGGATTACAGTACTGGGCATATATCAACATGTGTAGTACTGACCCCTTGTATACTCCCAAAGAAAAGAGCATAAAAAATAGGAAGGAGTAGAAGTAGGTAAGGGGGGAAGAAGTAAGAGGGGAAGAAGAAAGGAGATAGATGATGAGCAGGCTAGTGCTCAGTAGTATAAGGTGAAGTAACATAGTGAGCTTATCAGTAGTCAAACCCAAAAGGCTCAGTTCATTCCAGGAGATGGACCGTCATAGTTATTACCTGATAATTTAGTCAAGGAAAAGGCAGAGCTCTATGATCTGATAGTCAGAATTGCCAGTGGTAATAGAATTTATCAAGTGTCAGCTGTGCCTTTGCAAACAGAAATTCCATTGTTAGGTGGTCGTTGAGGATATCAATGGTGTTCTGGAGAGTAGGTGGACAGACCTATTTCCAGTGCCGGGCAATAGATAACTGGGCAGTAATGATGGGGTGAAATTTTGAGGGCCAATTAGAGAGGCCTAGTCCAAAGAGAGCCATTTCTGGGGTTAACTCAATGGGTAGGTTAGTAACATCCCGAATAAGTGTGGAGATGCCCGTCCAGAAAGCGCCCATAGACGGACATGCCCACCATATATGGAAAATATGTCCATCCATATCACAATTTCTCCAACATTTGCTAGAATGGGTCGGGAACATTCGAGCCAATTTCACAGGGATGTAGTACCACCTATACAAAATTTTCGTTGAGGTTTCCCAGCGGGAAATGTTTTTAGAGTACATGGTGAATGAGCCAAGTGCTCTATATCAGATAGGGAAAGGGATCTGGATTTGTTCCTCCAGATTTGGTTTTGTTAGCAGGCCATAAAGATAGGATATGCCATGAGTTTTGTTGCTGGTTGAAGTAAGAAATTGTAGTATGTCCTTTTGTGCAAGTGTTGTGTGAAGTTGAGATGTCGGTGAGTATATGACGGAGCCTTAGGTACATATAGAAGTCCTTATTGGAGATGGCAAACCATCTTTAATTTGGAGAGAGGATAAGAGTTGGTTATGTTGGAACAGGTCTCCAATATTTCGAAGAACCCTGTGAAGACCAGTTCTGAAGTGGAAGGTCTAGTGATAAGAATGACAAGGCTGATAATGGTAGTTGGTGAAGGGCAAGATGAAATGATTGATGATCCGCTGAAGTATGGCTATTTCTGATTGTAGGATCTGTATTGGCAAAGTCCTAAAGAAATTCAGAACGTGTGGCAGGAGAAACATCTTGGACAGGGCTATTCAGCCTGCCCAAGAAGTGTTGGTATAAAGAAGTGATTTGACAATATCTTGTAATTTCTGTCTCAGAAGAGAAATGTTGGTACGGAGAAGTAGAGTAGAAGGGGAAGTCAGCTGGATACCTAAGTAGGTAATGGAAGAGCTGGGGGCCCAGGAAAAGGGGGAAGAGGTAGTAATAGTTGCTTTAAGCTGTAGGGATAGGAAAACTCCTAGCATAGCTGATTTAGAGTGATTTCATTTATACATGGATACCTGACTAAACTGTTGTAGGGGATCACACAGTGGGGGTAGGGAATGTAAAGGATCGGTGATCCAGATGATTGGCATAGAGGCCAATATTGTGGGGGATTTGATCAACTGAAAGGCCAGCAATATTTGTTTTCAATCTTCTTTTATTCATTTTAAAACAATTATACAAATACATATAAATTATTCTCATCACAAAATTAAATGTTATATTATTATATTGCATCCTCGCCATGAGATATCAACATTCCGTCATAATTTCTAACATCCAATTCTATACTAATTCATCTGACATATATTTCTATACAATGTCCATCCTCCATTCATATCAACCATTCATCACTAAATTACATTTCAAAACATACAATCTATACAGATACACATACATACCCCCCCCCAAAATAAAAGGGGGGATGGTTTCTCCCTACTCCACGGGGTGTTCTGTTCCTTTTCATAGGTATTGCATGATTTTTATTGAGGTCCGAAACTCTTCTCATTGAAGCCATATTTTGGACTTTTGATTCTTTTCAGTCCCTTCTCTCCTTATCTGTTCCTCCATAAGTTGTATCTCATTGATTTCACATATCCATTCCACTATAGAAGGAATATTTATTTTTCTCCATTTTCAAGCTAATATAATATAATATAATATAATATAATATAAGCTGGCTGCATTTATCATATGGTGAAGAATATCCGTCTTTATAGATTTCAGTGACCCAGGTATTATAGACAATATCGAGACCTTAAGCTTCTGCTTACAATGCTTCAGAGACAACACTCCTACCCCAGACTCTGCCAGATCCTGACGTGGAAACTTCTAAAGCAAAAATCAGGTTCCAGGTGCTCATTGATCAACCGTAGGTTTAATTATAAAGAAGACAATAAACATTCTTTGGTTGGAGGGAGAGGGGGATCACAACATCACTGCCTTGCCTCTCCCTTCATCCAACCAGAGAATGTTTAGCATTCAGTGAGAAGGATACAAGGTGCTCTGTGAATGGCACATGTTCCAAGTGAGTGTCCCCTTGTGGTTACTTGCATGAGACCCAGAAGACAGTGGTGATCATTCTAGTATGAGTAAATTATACAGGCATTCTCCACTTCCACAGTGGTCCCACAGGTAAGGCATTCACATACTTACATTGGTCCAATGTCAATACCTGGAGTTCAGCTTTAAATAGACCCTGTCACCAACTTAAAAAAAATTCAGGGAAAAGATCAGAAAAAAATTGCTATTTGAAATGCTTGCTTGCACATTTTTTTGTTTCCAAAAATATTTTTATTGACCTGCAACATGCCTTTGAACTTCAAACATGAAATGGAGGTCTCACACTAATGACATCATAATTTATTCAACCAAGCTGGCTTCTTTTTTTTAATCTTTCAATAGATTTTTATTAGAATTTGAAAAGAAAGTTATATAGTGTATAGGGTAATAAGGTAACAAACAAGAGAACTGCAAAATTTGGCAATAATAACTCTGCATTAACACTGCAATAACAAGCATTGGCATAAAAAATTTACTAGAAAACTCAATTAGAAATTAAGCACCGGCAGTTAGAGTGATATCAATGGTAAATATCAATGCAAAGTGGGAGATAAAGTTTAATATAGACAGAAATAGGACCTTATTTGTTAGTCCAAGTGGCCCAAGGTTTCCACATGGATTCAAAAGTAAATGCTTTTCCATTCCTTAACCACCTCCCGCCTGTGCTATAGCCGAAATACGACTACAGCGTGGGCCTTAATTGCCGGGAGGGTGTACAATTACATCCTCCCGAGAATGCGCTGCCTGCGAGACCCCTGCAGGGCGCACGCCATGCGCTCTGTAATCAGTGAGTCAATGAGACTCGGCTGATCACAGATCGTGATCAGCCAATGACAGCTGATCACGTGATGTAAACAGAAGATCATGACCGGCTTTTTTTTCCTCATGCCTAGCAGCGTGAGGAGAAAAAAAAGACCGGTAACCGGCTTCTGTCAGAGGGACATCGATCCCGCACACGGACACCCACTGCCGCTAAGCAGTGCCCACCAGTGCCACTTACCAGTGCCCACCAGTGCTACCTACCAGTGCCCCATCAGTGCTGCCAATCAGTTCCCATTAGGGCCTTATCATACAGTATCTCACAAAAGTGAGTACACCCCTCACATTTTTGTAAATATTTTATTATATCTTTTAATGTGACAACACTGAATAAATAACACGTTGCTACAATGTAAAGTAGTGAGTGTACAGCTTGTATAACAGTGTAAATTTGCTGTCCCCTCAAAATAACTCAACACACATCCATTAATGTCTAAACCGCTGGCAACAAAAGTGAGTACACCACTAAGTGAAAATGTCCAAATTGGCCTCAATTAGCCATTTTCCCTCTCGGGTATCATGTGACTCATTAGTGTTACAAGGTCTCAGTTGAGAATGAGGAGCAGGTGTGTTAAATTTGGTGTTATCGCTCTCACTTTCTCATACTGGTCACTGGAAGTTCAACGTGGCACCTCATGGCAAAGAACTCTCTGAGGATCTGAAAAAAAAAACATTGTTTCTCTACATAAAGATGGCCTAGGCTATAAGAGGATTGCCAAGACCCTGAAACTGAGCTGCAGCATGGTGGCCAAGACCATACAGTGGTTTAACAGGACAGGTTCCACTCAGAACAGGCCTCGCCATGGTCGACCAAAGAAGTTGAGTGCACATGCTCAGCATCATATCCAGTGGTTGTCTTTGGGAAATAGATGTATGAGTGCTGCCAGCATTGCTGCAGAGATTAAAGGGGTGGGGGGTCAGCCTGTCAGTGCTCAGACCATACGCCGCACACTTCATCAAATTGGTCTGCATGGCTTTCGGCCCAGAAGGAAGCCTCTTCTAAAGATGATGCACAAGAAAGCCTGCAAACAGTTTGCTGAAGTCAAGCAGACTAAGAACTAGGGATGAGCTTTGAGTTCGAGTCGAACCCATGTTCGACTCGAACATCGCATGTTCGACCGTTCATCGAATTTCGAACATTATGGGCTGTTCGCGCCAAATTCGAGTGGCGTGTCACGGCCAAAAATTCACTGCGGCATCGCAGTGCATTGCTGGATGATGATTGGCCAAGCATGCACTATGACCCACATGCTTAGCCAATCACAGCGCCGTCTCCACAGAGAGCCGTAATTGGTCAAAGCCAGCATTATCACTTTTTATACATTTATCTGGATGTTATTGAGTTATAGCACATAGTAGCATGGGGGATCAAGTACGCAAGACTGGACATATATATTATATATTTTTTTTCATTCAATTAGTGAGTTGAATAATCCCTTTCATGGAGTTACTGTATTTTTACAGCAGGGAGAGCTCTCCGCCCTCAGAATACAATTATCAGTTTTTTTTCCGGCTATTGCCAGCGCCACTGATTGAGCTAAAAAAAAAAAAAATGACAGGCTGGTTATACACAAGTTGTCCTAGAAATTGAGTACAAGCAGCCTGCCCATACAGTACATTCATTGAAATTTGGCCGGTCCCTGCTGAACTGTCTTGTACATGGGCAGGGCAATTACAGAACCGAACCATATAATGTATAGATGTGATA
Organism: Aquarana catesbeiana; assembly: GCF_042186555.1. Classification (NCBI taxonomy): domain Eukaryota; kingdom Metazoa; phylum Chordata; class Amphibia; order Anura; family Ranidae; genus Aquarana; species Aquarana catesbeiana. The sequence continues at coordinate 37,337,037 of NC_133324.1, forward strand.
ATTGTGCAGAGGGCAGACATAGTTATTTCAATGTATCTCATATCCCCTGGATTAAAACAGTTTCATGCTGTTCTTTAATCATTGCTACTTTAGAAAACATTAGTTGTAAGAAAATCATTCTCTCATGAAATGCAATAATAAAAAAACAGAAAAAAATCCAGTCTTCAAAAAAAATCTACATCCAGGCAAAGTCCTCTTTTTTTCCATTTTTCCATTGCATTTTCATTTTTTCCATTTGCAAGTTTTCCTTCGTATGCTCTCAGATTTCTCATTTTCCAATTAACCTTGAAATATACTGAATAAGTAATCTGTACAATGTTTTTGTCCAATGTGCTGAGAAGATATAAACAACAACAACATTTGCCAAAATATATTGTCACTGATGCTGTCCCCAAAAATATTTCCATCACTCACAGCTTTATAGTATCCCCAAACTTGTAATTTAAAGGATTTATTTAAAGAATGTCTGTATTTGCTTTGTCACTCTTGAAGCCGCATTGAAAGGCCCCTCTTTCTGATGTACCCTTTTGTTTTTAAGAAAAGGTCGCCCAAAGCTGTGCCCGGCTTCCAATGCCATTTCAATGACAATAATTGTCATCCAAAGGGCCAGTAGTGACCATCAAACATAATTCTCCATGGACTTTATAGCTCTTTGAAATTGAATTTGTCTAATATTTCTTGCACTTAAAACATATTGATCAAACCACATTTTGGGAGATGTAACACTCGTTATTATGAGTCACCATGTCCATTTTTTATCTTCTCAATATATATTCAATGAGCCGTATTTACATTCAAGCTCACTGTTTAGGAAATCTATTCATACAATTCTTATTATTAATTGACGTTTTATTTTAATTGCCGAAATTTTAAATTTAAACAGATCTCAATGAATACACTCTAATGTCCTGTACACACGATCGGACATTGATCAGACATTCCGACATCAGACATTTTCTGACGGATGTTGGCTCAAACTTGTCTTGCATACACACGGTCACACAAAGTTGGTCGGAAATTCCGAACGTCAAGAACGCGGTGACATACAACACGCATGACGAGCCGAGAAAAATTAAGTTCAATAGCCAGTGCGGCTCTTCTGCTTGATTCCAAGCATGCGTGGAACTTTGTGCGTCAGAATTGTGTACACACGATTGGAATTTACGCAAACGGATTTTGTTGTCGGAAAATTTGAGGACCAGATCTCAAATTTCCAGATCTCAAATTTTGTCCGACGGAAATTCCGATGGAAACTGTCTGATGGAGCCTACACACGGTTGGAATTTCCGACAACAAGCTCAGATCACACATTTTACGTTGGAAAGTCCGACCGCTTGTACGGGGCAAAAGAGAATAAAATGAGGACATAGCACCTCTTCATTGTGTCATATTTTCAAACTGAATACAAAAAAAAGTTCTTGCCAGGTCAAGTATACTTACTCCAACTATGCTTCAAAAATACGCTATAACAGTCAACAAGCCATGCTTTATATAATGTTTAAACCAGTATATTATAATTTGACTTTGGTCAATATATGTTTTCTGGAATTTCTCTCTGGTTTAATGATAATGATGTAGCATTTAGGAAAAAATATACATCCCAATAATCCAGCACTGGAGGTCAGTATGGCGAATATCTCTACAGCCACCATGTATTTTCCTCTGGTGCTCAGATAGGTGGGGATCATTGCAATCCAGACACTGCAGAACACCAGCATGCTGAAGGTGATGTATTTGGCTTCATTAAAACTGTCCGGTAATGTCCTCACCATGAAAGCCAGAACAAAACTTACAGCTGCCAGAAATCCCATATAGCCCAACACAGAGTAGAACCAGATAACTGACCCTTCATTACACTGAATGACAATCTCCCCAGGATAGGAGTGCACGTCATACTCTTGGTAGGGAGGAGACACTGACAGCCAAATAACACAGATCAGAACTTGGATAGAGGAGCAGATTATGACAGTAGAATTAGAAATCTTCTCTCCCACCCACTTCCTCCAGTAGCTTCCGGGCTTGGAGGCTTTGAAGGCAATGTAGACTGTGATAGTCTTGGCCAGAACAGAAGAGACAGCGATGGAGAAGAAGATCCCAAATGACATTTGTCTCAGCATGCAGGTTATATCCACAGGACGACCAAGGAACAAGAAGACACAGAGGAAGCTCAGCAAGATGGAGATCAGGAGGATGAAGCTCACAGTCCGGTTATTGGCTTTCACAATTGGAGTGTCCCGGAATAAAATAAACAATGCCAGTATATATAGAGTTACAGCAGAGCATAATACAGAGATAATATAAAAGGCTTGAGACAGTATGTCCACCTCATAGGAGAGATAGTCATATGTTTTAGGAATACATTTCACTTTTCTCTCATCTGGCCAATAGTCATCAAGACATTTATGGCAGATCTCACTGTCTGTGGGAGAAAAACTGTATGTTAGAAACTTTCCCAATTATAAAACATCAATAACATAACACATACCAGACATCAGTCCTTATATAATTATGCATTAATATTCATTACCTATTACATTGGATATTTCCCCGTCAGAACACGGCACACAGTGATAGCAGCAGGCATGGATTCCTCCAGATGGACCTTTTCTGTATCCTGGAGGACATGGCTCATTGCACTGAGCTTGGGGAGTCTAAAAGGAAAATATTTTTTTTTAGGTAGAACCTTTAGTTTTTAGATATGCAAGAGAAAAAAAAAATGATGTGGCTGCATTTACACATGCACGCAAATGTTTTCTATAACAAAACATCCTACAGAAGACCACAAAATAACATTAAATATTAATACAAACTTACAAAGTAATTACAGTCAAAACTGGAATAATGATAAATAGAGGGAAAAGTTAACAATCATGCCGTAATATAAAGCTGATGAGGGGTCTAGCTTACCTAGATTTTCTGACTGTTGGAGATTTGCCCACTTCCAGGAATCATTCAATGTCGTCTTCCACTGCTGCATCACAACCTTGCCTGTCACAAGTCATACAGTGCCTTAAAAAAGTATTCACACCCCTTGAAATTTTCCGCATTTTGTCATGTTGCAACCAAAAATGTAGATGTATTTTATTGGGATTGTATGTGATAGATCGACACAAAGTGTCACATAATTGTAAAACGGAAGGAAAATGATAAATGGTTTTCAAAATATTCTACAAATAAATATCTGAAAAATATGACGTGCATTTGTATTCATCCCTCTTTACTCGGATACCATTCACAAAAATCTATTGGAACCATTTGCCTTCAGAAGTCACCAAATTAGTAAATAGTGTCCACCTGTTTGCAATTTAATCTCACTATAAATACAGCTGTTCGGTAAAGCCCTCAGAGGTTTGTTACAGAACCTTAGTAAACAAACAGCATCATGAAGGCCAAGAAACACACCAGACAGGCCAGGGACAAAGTTGTGGAGAAGTGTATGGCACAACTGCAAACCTACCAAGTCATGGCTGTCCACCTAAACTGACAGGCCAGGCAAAGAGAGCATTCGTCAGAGAAGCAGCCAAGAGGCCCATGGTAACTCTGGAGTAGCTGCAGAGATCCACAGCTCAGGTGGGAGAAACTGTCCACAGGACAACTATTAGTTGTGCCCTCAACAAATCTGGCTTTTATGGAAGAGTGGCAAGAAGAAATCCATTGTTGAAAGAAAGCCATAAGAAGTCCCATTTGCAGTTTGCGGGGAGCCATGTGGGGGACACAGCAAACATGTGGAAGTAGGTGCTCTGATCAGATGAGACCAAAAAACTAACACTGCACATCACCCTGAACACACCATCCCCACTGTGAAACATGGTTGTGGCAGCATTATGTTGTGGGGATGCTTTTCTTCAACAGGGACAGGGAAGCTGGTTGATGGGAAGATGGATGGATCCATATTCAGGGTAATCTTAGAAGAAAACCTGTTGGAGTCTGCAAAAGACTTGAGACTGGACAGTGGTTCACCTTCCAGCAGGACAACGACCCTAAACATACAGCCAGAGCTTCAATAGAATGGTTTAGATCAAAGCATATTCATGTGTTAGAAGCCCAGTTCACAGACACTCTCCATCCAATTTGACTTTAGCTATTTTGCAAAGAAGAATGGGCAAAAATGTCACTCTCTAGATGTGCAAAGATCAAAGAGACATACCCAAAATGATTTGCAGCTTTTCAGATATTTAATTGTAAAACATTTTGAAAATAATTTATAATTTTCCTTCTGCTTCACAATTATGTGCCACTTTGTGTTGGTCTATCACATAAAATCCCAATAAAATACATTTACATTTTTGGTTGTAACATGACAAAATGTGGAAAATTTCAAGGAGTATGAATACTTTTTTAAGGCACTGTATACAGTATATCCTGACAGCGCACTTTCGCTGCTCTTTACCTACTTGCCGACAGCACTATAGCCGGGTCATTCAGTTCTGGGAGGTCATCATATAAAGGCTTGGCACCGGGCGACACACTCTGTGTTCACGGTGACCCCCAGACACTGCAAATACAGGGTGTGCGGCCCGTGCCCTTGCCCATGTCCAGCAGCGGTGTCCTGCGGAACACAGTTTGAGGTAAAGAGCCAATTAGCGGCTCTTTACTACGTGATCAGCTGTTTCCAATCACGGCTGATCACAATGTCAACAGAAGATAATCGGACTCTACCAATCTGTGTCTGCCAGTTTGTGCCCACCACTGCTGTGAATTAGTGCCCACCATTGATGCCAATTAGTTCCCACTAATGCTGCTAATCAGTGCCCACCACTGCTGCCAATCAGTGCCCACTACTGCTGCCAATCAGTACCCACCACTGTTGCCAATCAGTGCCCACCAATGTTGTCAATCCGTGCCCACCAGTGTCTCCTCATCAATGTCACCAATCAGTGCTACCTACCAGTGCCCATTAGTGTTGCCTACCAGTGCCCATCAGTGCCACCTATCAGTGCTGCCTATCAGTGCCCATTAGTGCCACATATCAGTGCCCATCGGTGCCACCTATGAGTGCCCATCAGTGCCGCCTTATCAGTGCCCACCAGTGCCACCTCTTTATTGCCCATCAGTGCAACCTATCAGTGCCCATCAATGCCGCCTCATTAGTGCCAATCAGTGCCCATCAGTTCTGCCTCATCAGTACACATCAGTGAAGGAGAAAAATTACCTGTTTGCAAAATTTTATAAAAAACTGTTAAAAAAAAACTGTAAAAAGTTTTTTTTTTTTCAAAATTTTCGGTCTTCATTTGTTTATTTAGCAAAAAATTAAAACCCAGTGTTGAGTAAATATCACCAAAAGAAAGCTTTATTTGTGTGAAAAAAATGATAAAAAGATTTGTTTGGGTTCAGTGTTGCATGTACGCGCAATTGTCATTCAAAGTGCGACAGCGCTAAATGCTGAAAATTGGCCTGGGTAGGAAGGGGGGGGTGAAAGTGCCCAGTGGGCAAGTGGTTAAATTGCTTTACACAATAAGTTCTGCAGGGTGTTTTGGGGTGTGAAAATATTTTAATGCTCATAAACCGTTATATATTTGAAACATCCTTCTGCTTAGTGTATTTACAGTTTTGCAGCCGAATTGGGATAACACCTACATGTATTTGTTACTTGTTTCCAATAATCTGAATTGCATTTAAAAGAAATAATTTAAAAAAGTCTTACTTTGCCATGTCTCCAGTGGAACGCTCCATTAAAACCTTCTGGTTTGCTTACTTTTTCTAGAGTTTTACTGGTTGCAAAAGAGTATGCCTTGAAAAAAAACTGCCCGGGAGTAGGATCATCATAGATAATGTTTGTTAACAGCATATTGGAGGGTAATTCTCCTCTGTCATTAAGGAAGATCTCCTCACCACTGGGGCTGGTGTAGAAAATTGTCCGGATGTATCTGTTTAGCTTTCAAAAGGTAAAAAAAATAAAGAAATTGATTTAAAATAATTCATCTGAATTCACCAGTTTGCAGTTAAAGTTTCCCATTCTTAGGTTTGCAGGTCTCATCGACATTTGCTGTACTTATAATTCAGGCCTCATGCTCACTGGGCATTTTTGCAGCCGCTGTTTTGGGCATCAGACATTTTTTTTTTAACTGCTGACTCGGTTAAATTGATGATAGGCAACTCCTATCCTCATATTGATTAGTGGTTCCAAATTAATAATAACTACTGCAGTAGGGAACAGACACAAAAGATACGCTCTGCATCTTTCCAAATAACTGTTCTGCTTTATTATGACGCAATTGAAGGTTTTTATGCACATGATTACGTAGGTATCACATTAATATTACAATTGTACGTTTATGGTAACAAGGGGCGTTACATAGGCAGGCTAATTCTAATCAGGACTTGAAAGAATGTAAACATTTACTGAAAACATTATTAGTGCTGTGTGCACAGTGAGGGCAGTGTGCAATACATACAAAATACAATACAATTATATACAAAACATACAAATTTCCATTACAGTCTCCCCTCTTTTGATCAATATTTTGATCACTAACCATACCTGTTATCACCTTTAACCTGGAACCTCCACATGCTTAGGTGGAGGTAGTTCTGGCCAAAGAGGCAAAAAAAACTCCATTGTGGAGAAAATAAATAACTGAGCAGCTTTTTTTCATTAGCAAATGACTTTTCATTGTGAAAAACAAATGATTGATAAGAAATATTTACAGAGTACTGGCTGTACACTCCTGTAGCCAAAATGGCCTTCTAGCTGAATTGTGGGCATGCTGACTTATCAGCATATGTAAACACAGACAATTCTACATAAAATGGAAGACGTACAAAAGACAAATATGACTTCAACATGGCTAAACTACTTTTCAAATATATATCCCTTACAATTAAAGTAATTGAATCAAAAAGTACCCTAGACTGTGATCACAAGAGGGAAACAAATCAAACAGAGATTTCTTTAATTTAGTCATTTTTGCAGTGTCTGGTGTGGATCCAGGTGACTTTTCCTTCAAGTTTTGCACAACTGTACATGAAATAGATGCTGTATTGAGTCTCCAAACATTTCCTTATATATAAATGTCTCTTAACAATCCAAAAGTCACCTGGCTTTAGTTCCAAACTTTTAGGAACTGGAATTGGGGAAAAAACACATAAATGAGTTTGTCAAAAACCTTAAAAGATCAGCAACATTCTCTGTGAGATCCGAATGGAGGACTTCAGCTGCTGAGACAAAATATAAGCAAGCGAGTAACACACTCCCAAACAAAATCCCATAGAGAGAGAGTCCAACATCCCCCTTAGGGGCTTGATGAAATATAAGAAAACATTCAGGCAAAAGTTTTCTAGTTTCTTACTCTACTTTGCCCACCACATTGTAGACAGTAGGGGGTGTAAAAATAAAACCTCAAAACTTCTAGTAAGGACTCTCCTATAAAAAATGATTTCCTCTGTTACTCTCTGTACTTTCTGCACTCTGTACTTACAAACTACTTCTGATAACACTTTTTACTGTGGCCTTTGCAGTAGCATTTGCCACTGGACATACAAAAAAACATGTCCATACAGACAAAATGCATACTCGTAAGATCCTAACTTGGGCATCTGGATATATCTTTTTGTAATCTCTGGAAGGGATGTTCAGCTTTTGGTAACACCTTTGGTAACAGGTAAAACAAGAAGTGGTATGTTATAAAAACAACTGTGGAGAACCCTGGCTCTATCCCAACTAAGGCAGCCATAACTTCTTGTGACTGATGACACGGTCCATGTGTCAAGCTGGAGGGAAAAGAGTGGCTGGCAGACATAAATGATCACCTTTTCCAAAGTCCTGTTTCATAAGAAGTTGCCCCCTGTGGACCACTTGTTCTTCTCGTTCTGGGGTCCTTAAAGTTGAATTATTAATCCCAGCTATACTGGGCCAGAACTAGGGTGGAATCTGTGAGTTGCACAGACCCATCAAGTGTCCGGGGCTGTAAATGCAGCATCCTTAGAGTCACCTGGTCTGCTTCCATGTGTGAGTTTTAAAGTTAATATGGCTACCTCAGCAAGAACCTGGAAGGCTGAAAACAGCCGATCAAATTAACTTGGCATGCTTGGTTAGTTTACCTGCCGAAGTAAAAACAAACTTCTGGCCCTTTTAAATGGAACCAAAAGCTCTCTATATCTTCACTATCTATATAAATATACACTTTTTATAGCTCACAGGCTTTGCTAAAACATGGAGCTCTGCTTCTTGAGCTGGGGAAAAAAGATCCAATGACTTTGAATACAGAGTATCCTTCTGGGTGATAAACTGCATACTCAAATCTACAAAAAATGTAATATCTGGGTCTTCAGGGAGTGTTTCCTGCACGGGGCTCACAGCAGCTGATTCCTACACCATCAATTTAACGCACGTGTCTTCCTTTGTCTTCAGCCTCCTCCAATAGAGGCAATAAGGTGGCTGAATTCAAATGTACACATTTTTCATTGTTAGATTTGTACATAAACAAACTCATATTTTAAACCTTTCATTAGACAAACATTTAGTTAGCTGTATATTTGCTGCACAGAATGTCGGACCATTAAAAATTAAATGTTTGACCAAAACAATATTTAACTTTGTCTAATAGCACCTTTGCATAAAAGCTGCAGCTCTGATATATCGGGATGAACCCTTCATTACTGGGTCCAGCTTCCATAAATATATTACAATGGCTTGTTTTCTATCACGCTGTTTGTGTAAGAACTCCAGTTTCATGTTTCAAAAGACAACTTTTTCCTGGCAATATTATAATAAATGATAACAATACCCTGCGGTCATGCAGAGATGCCCATAAATCCAAAATATTCTTCTGCTTATACCACTGCACTTACAAGAAAAAGGGGCACATCATTTCACAATCCACACATTTTGCTTTGGATTTCAAAAATAAAAATAAATAAAAACAAAAGGACCAACAATCTGTATGATGGACCAGAAAGCATCAAAAACTATAAAACAACTGGCTGCAGGTGGCATCTATCCTAACAGGGTGTGTGGATTTGATGTGATGGGTCTGTTATATTTAAATTTTATTTATTATAACTCTCACATCATGGACCTCACATCAAGTACTATAAAATTTCATTTTTGTAGAAAAACTTCTTATGTATTCCATCCAACTTGGCTTTGTTAAATATTATGGCAGCTGTATTCCAAATAACAACCTAATCTTAATCTTTTTTTCTCTCAATAATGGCTTATTGTATAAATGTAAAATTACAAAAATTGTTATCTTAATCTAAACTAATCCCATTTTTACAAATTTCCCCAACAACATGGATTTCATTTCCACCCAAAGGTTGTCTAAACCAGTTTCAATATATCTATATTATTAATAAAATTGTTAAACTCATATTAGAAATGAATACTCATTACTTAATTTTACTTAATTTCCCTTTTTTTTAATGCACTCTTTCCACTCTCAAAAGATTTGCAATTTGTATAATACAGGGTTAAATGTAACCTTCATTTTACCATGTTTGGAAAACAGATTCAAAAAATAATTGTGATCACATTGTTTACCATAAGATTCGTTAACCCGGCACATTTTGTTATAAATGTTTTGTCTAAAAAACAGAAATTGGCATGGTGTCCTTCCAGCTTATCACTGACCTCTCATTCCAGCCACATTTCTTTCATGAGAGCGCAAAGGAGGGGGTCACATCTGCGTACATGACACACACAAGCAATAGAACTAAAGGTCCCAGCATTCGCACACACATACACCAATATCTCTCTAAAATCGCTTACATTTTTTCCCATTTGTACACAACACATGCATATCATTCTCTCACTTTCTTTTAACTCTTTAATATTTCCCTGCCTTAAATTCTGCATTCCTTATTTTGTTCAGAAATCCTTTATAACTAGCTTCTATGATTATATGATCAGACGGGCAGCCACAGTGCTCATCCCATCTTCCCTCTCTGACAACATATAAAGTATTCTATTTTACCCCTCATTTCTCTGTTTCTGACTCTAATAGTTGTAGTGCCTGACCCCAAATTCATCCCACAACTTAACATGAAAATGTCCCTTTCTGTCTAGTGTTAACGTCACCCTTGATCTATCCTGCTCACATAGATAGCTGTTTCTCTAGCTGTTTACTCTGCATGATTCTTAGCAGTGGCGTATCCAGGGTATGGCAGATATGGCAAGTGCCATGGGCGCCATATGAAGGGGGCGCTCCTGAGTGGCTGGGCAGCAAGGCACTTGCAGTGATCTCTTCTTAAAATGGCCCTGATATCACCACTGTTACTCACTGTCAGCCTGGGGTGGGATCCTGGCCAGCAGAGAGTGCTTTAGGTCGTTCACCACTGGCCCCTGGCTCACTGCCCAAACTGGTTGCTAGGCACGGCCCGCCTGGCGTCTAACAACCAGTGACTTCACGGAGGAGAGAGGCAGAGATCAGCATTCAGAGTGCCACTGCTTAGCTCCGCCCACCTCCTCCCTGCTTCTTCTCCGACATGCACAATAATCATGTGAGGCACTGACTGCAGTGCACAAAGGGAGAGAGGAGTTTAGGCAGTGGTGTCCTCCTAGGTTATTTGCAAAATAAGCTGCCGTGCAGGAGAAGGGAAGGAGCCGGGAGGTGCGCTGTGCTCTCCCTCCTCTCCATATTCACAGTCCTGACACTGCAGCTCTTCTCTTCCAGTGGCTCTGTGTATGTATAGGAGCGCCCTGCAGCTCCCCCCCTCCTGTTCTGTCATTGAAGCAGCAGAAAGGAACCAGCAGCCTCATATTATAGGAAGGACAAGAAAGAGTTAACAGCAGGAGCTGCTCCACCTCCTGCTGCTTACTGAGCACTGCTGTAACACGCCCCTTTCTCAAGCCACCCCCTTTGATTAAGAAGTGCAGCGTACTGGAGCCATGCTGGAGCCTGGAGATTGAGAAAGAGAGGAGCTGCTGTGGGGACTGGGGAGGAGGCAGAGAGGGAGGAGAAATAAGTAAGAGAAGCAGAAGAATGTATTTAGGTGAAGGTAATGAGGAGAATGTGCACAGGAAGAGACATTTACTACAATGCTCCTCTCTTTATTCTCTCTGTACTTTCTGATGTATTCTGTATTCCTCTTCTCCCTCCCTCCCCAGTGCCCCCCTTCTCTCTCTCTCCTCCCTTCCCTTTCCTTCCCCCCCCTAGTTCTCTCTCTCCCCCCTCTTCCATCTTCTCTCCCCCCCTCCCTCTTTTCCCCTCTTGCCATAACCAGTATAAACACTAAATATTACAATAAAATACAATGCTGTGCTTCCTTCTTCACCTTAGTGTTTCAATTTAAATGTAATTGCATAATTTAAAGCGGTTGTATACTGCTGGGCTTTTTTTTTTACCATGCAAAGTAAAGGTATAATCTTTTAGTATGGATCGCATACTAGCACATTATGTTAAACTTACCTTAAAACAAATCCTTCCACACCCAGAAGTCAGCGCAGAAGGTGCTCTCATTTTTACTCATCTCGCTTCCGGGTTCGCAGGCTCTGTGACTGGCCTGAAGGCCTGAAGTCACTCCCGTGCATGCACGCGGGAGCCACCATTTATGGCACAGGGTTCTGGTCTTCTTCGAAGCGCATGCGCCAGTGATGTCACTGGCTCAATGTAATGTAAATATCTATTAAATTGTACATGTTTAGGAGATATTTACTGTACCTATAGGTAAGCCTTATTATAGTCTTACCTATATGTAAAAGGCAGTAAAGGAAGTTTACTTCCACTTTAAGTGATGGTGGAGCCCTTCCTCTGAATACCATATACTGTATATGTGGTGTCCTGTAAACCAAATATACAACTTGATATCTTTCCAACAAATAACAATATCAAAATATAAAATTGCAGCATATTAGTGACATTGACACCCTCTCAAAAGAATTTTGATAACAAGTTGCAATATATAAGTGATGGTAACACCCCCTCAAGAAATAAAATAACTCCACTTACAATAGAGGTTGTCATCATCACTAATATACTACAATTTTATATTTAGAAGTTTTGCCTTGTTAGGTGTTTTTTTGGTTAAGGTTATCTGAAAGATGGGTTTTTGAATGTTTTGACAGTGCTTGCCATAGGCGCCATCTTCACTAGATATGCCTCTGATTCTTAGTCCCTGTGGACCTTGGTAACCCAGTTAACCATTGTGGATCCCTGTCCACTTTAACCATTAATCTAAGGGCTCAGTATAGGCAGAACCGCACCTTCGGTTCATATATAGCGCTTCTCTTGCACTTGGCATTTTTGAGGGTCTCTTACCCTTCATTCCCTTACTTAATTCAATGCCCATAATGACTGGCCAGTCTTCTCTCTTCTCTACTTGTGCCTATACCCTCTTGCCTCTAAACTACTTTATCTAGCAGATGTAGTACATATACCTGTGAACAGCACTATTCTTCCCTTTCTTATCTATAACACTCCGATGGACAATAGACAGGGACAACATAACATATAACCACCAATCAATACAGTTCGATTAGGGGGAATAAAATAGGTACCCTTTGTCCCGAAAATGCCTTACCGATCAAGGAAGTCTGATAACTCAAATGTAAGCAAAAGGCTTACCTCAGCCGGCTGATTATCAGAAATTCCCGGATCGTCTCAAGCTCCTCGTTTCGGATACTCAGGGTCACCTGGAATCCCCTCCTAAGGCAAAGCTCGCCATGCTGACTCGGTTAAATTGATGATAGGCAACTCCTATCCTCATATTGATTAGTGGTTCCAAATTAATAATAACTACTGCAGTAGGGAACAGACACAAAAGATACGCTCTGCATCTTTCCAAATAACTGTTCTGCTTTATTATGACGCAATTGAAGGTTTTTATGCACATGATTACGTAGGTATCACATTAATATTACAATTGTACGTTTATGGTAACAAGGGGCGTTACATAGGCAGGCTAATTCTAATCAGGACTCGAAAGAATGTAAACATTTACTGAAAACATTATTAGTGCTGTGTGCACAGTGAGGGCAGTGTGCAATACATACAAAATAAAATACAATTATATACAGAACATACAAATTTCCATTACACTGCCTCTAAACTCCTCTGCATATTATTCTGTGTTCATGCACACATAGGCTTTTATCAGTGTTTTTTGGCAGGAGAGTTTAGTGGGAAAAAAAAAAAAAAAAACCCTGCCAGCACGTTCTGGAGCAGCAGCCTTTTGGCAGAAAAAAACGCTAACAGCTCGTAAACTCTATTAAAACTCTCATAAGAATTTTTTTTCTTTTCTTCGACCGTCATCTTCCTTAACAACCAGTGAATAGGATGGGCCAGGAAGCCACCACCGCATCCTTAACAACAGATGAGTCATTAGTAGGGATGAGTCGAACACCCCCCGGTTTGGTTCGTACTAGAACATGCGAACAGGCAAAAAATTAATTAGAACACACCAACACCATTAAAATCTATGGGACACGAACTTGAAAAATCAAAAGTGCTAATTTTAAGGGGTAATATGCAAGGTATTGTCATAAAAAGTGTTTGGGAACCCGGGTCCTTCCCCAGGGGACATGTATCAATGCATAAAAAAGTTTTAAAAACATCCATTTTTTCGGGAGTAGTGATTTTAATAATGCTTAAAGTCAAACAATAAAAATGAAATATTCCTTTAAATATCTGCCTGGGGTGTGTATATAGTATGCCTGTAAAGTGGCACATTTTTCCCGTGTTTAGAACAGTCCCCTGCACAAAATGACATTTCTAAAAGGGAAAAAAAGTCATTTAAAACTACTAGCGTCTATAATGAATTGTCGGGTCCTGGCAATACAGATAAAAGTCATTGAAAAAAAATGACATGGGATTCCCCCAGTCCATTACCAGGCCCTTCGGGTCTGGTATGAATATTAAGGGGAACCCCAAACCAAAATTTAAAAAAAAATTGCGTGGGGGGGCCCCCAAATTCCACATCAGGCCCTTCAGGTCTGATATGGATATTAAGGGGAACCCTGCGCCAATTTTTTTTAAAACAATGTCGTAGGGGTCCCCGCAAAATCCATACCAGACCCTTCATGCCTGGTATGGATTTTAAGGGGAGCCCCGTGTCAAAATTTAAAAAAATGGCATGGGAGTCCCCCCAAAAATCCATACCAGACCCTTATCCGAACACGCAACCTGGCAGGCCGCAGGAAAAGAGGGGGGACAAGAGAGCACCCCCCTCTTGAACCATACCAGGCCACATGCCCTCAACATGGGGAGGGTGCTTTGGGGTAGCTCCTCCAGAGCACCTTGTCCCCATGTTGATGGGGACAATGGCCTCATTCCCACAACCCTTGCCCGGTGGTTGTGGGGATTTGTGGGTGGGGGGCTTATCAGAATCTGGATCCCCCTTTAACAAGGGGACCCCCAGATCCCGCCCCCCCTTTTTGAAATGGTAACGGGTACATTGTACAAAATGTTAAAAAAAAAACAAGACACAACTTGGGACAAGTCCTTTATTAAAAAATAAAAAAATAAAAATGTCCCACAAAGTCCATTCATCTTCTTCTATGACTCCACTTATGAACCGAAAAATAAAATACAAAATATCCACCTCCATGGGAGGCACCCGCTGTATGACAATTCAGCGTGATGACAGTTCTTTTATAACTGAGGGTGGGGCCACACGGTGACGTACCCGAGTGATCCCGCCCCCCTCTAACGCATGGGGACTTCCCAATGGCTTCCCCGTGGCGTCAGAGGGGGCGGGGCCATCTGATTATGTAAACGGGTGGCCTCACCTCCCTCTGATGCCACGGTGATCACGCTGATCATAACGTGAACCAGGAAGTGCCAGTAAACGGCATTTCTTGGTTCTCGCTGACAGGGAGAGCCGATCGGCAGCTGTCCCTGTCAGAAGGGGGTCTGTGCTGAAAATCAGCACATTGATTATCAGCACAGCCCCATCAAATGTACCCATAAGCTGCCAATCAGTGCCCAGTCAGTGCCCCATCATAACCCCCTGCCAGTGCTCAATAAAGTGCCAATCAGTGCCCAACCACAGTGCAAATCAGTGTTCACCATAGTGCCAGTGTCCATTACAGTGCCAATCAGTACCCAGCATTAACACCTGTCAGTACCTGCCCAATCAGTGCTGCCCATCAATGCCATCTATTAGTGTCCATTAATGTCACCTTCAAGTGCCAATCAGTGCCGCCTATCAATGCCAATCAATGCCACCTGTCAGTGCCCATCAATGCCACCTGTCAGTGCCCATCAGTGTCGCCTGTCAGTGCCCATCAGTGCTGCATATCAGTGCCACCTATCAGTGCCCATCAATTCTACATATCAGTGTCCATGCCAACTCATCAGTGCCCATCGGTGCCGCCTCATCAGTGCCCATCAGTGCCGACTCATCAGTGCCCGTCAGTGAAGGAGAAAGCAAAATTTTATAACAGAAACAAAGAAAAACTTTTTTTTTCAAAAATGTTGGTCTTTTTTAGTTTCTTTAGCAAAAAATAAAAACCGCAGAGATGATCAAATACCACCAAAAGAAAGCTCTATTTGTGGGAAGAAAATGATAAAAATGTAGTTTGGGTACAGTGTTGTATGTCCGCGCAATTGTCATTCAAAATGCGACAACGCTGAAAGATGAAAATTGTCTTGGGCAGGAAGGGGCGAAAGTGCCTGGCATTGAAGTGGTTAAAATGAACACTTTTGATTTTTCATGTTAATGTCCAATAGACTTTAACGGTGTTCCAGCGGCTTTCGAATTTGCACCAAACACCGCATATTGTTCGGTGTTCGCAGAACATCCGAACAACCAACGTTCGGCCCGAACTTATGCTCGGGCCGAACCATTCGCCCATCCACAGTCATCAGCTGTCAGCAGGTTTCCCCACTGACAGCTGCAAAAAAAAAACATTTCTGGCAATAAAAAAAGTGAAAAAAAATGCCGTGGCAGTCCCCCCTAAACCATACCAGGCCTTTTGGAAATGGTACGGATTTTAAGGGAAACCCCATGCCACAATTAAAAAAAAAAATGTGTGGGGTCCCTCCCAAATCCACAAAAGACTAGTATATATTTTGAGAGGAACCCCATGCCACAATTGTTTTACAAAAAGGCATGGGGTCCCCCCAAAAATCCATACCAGACCATTATCTGAGCATGCAGCCTGGCAGGCCAGGAAAAGAGGGGTGAGCTGCCCCCCAAAGCTCCTTGTCCCCATGTTGATGGGGACAAGGGCCTCTTCCCCACAACCCTGGGCAATAGTTGTGGGGGTCTGTCGGTGGGGGGCTTATCGGAACCTGGAAGCCCCTTTTAACAAGGGGGTGCCCAGATCTCAACCCCCCATGTGAATGAGTAGGGGTACATAATACCCTTACTCATTCTCTATAAAAAAAAAGTGTAAAAAGTAAATAAAAACACAACACAAGTTTTTCACAAGTTCTTTATTAAAAAAACAAAAATAATGTCCCCTGGTGTAGATCCATCGTCAATTATGACGCCACCACCGACCCGAAAAAAAAACAAAAAAAAACGCTGGTCCCGACGAAGGCTGCCACCATTTGACAGCTCTTGAAAAACTAAGGGGCAGTGCCCCCTGGTGACATCACAGGGTGGCCCCCACCCCCTAGTAATTTAAGAGCTGTCAGACGATGTAGCTGTCAGATGGCAAGAGCCTTCATCACAGTTGGAGGGTTTTGTCTTTTTTTGGGTTGGTGGTGGAGGCAGGCATTGTGATTGATGATGGATCCCTTGTTAAAGGGGGCTTCCAGATTCTGATAAGCCCCTCACCCGCAGACCCCCACAACCACCGGGCAAGGGTTGTGGGGATGAGGCCCTTGTCCTCATCAACATGGGGACAAGGTGCTTTGGGGGACTACCCCAAAGCACCCTCCCCATGTTGAGGGCATGTGGCCTGGTACGGTTCAGGAGGGGGCCGCTCTCTCATCCCCCTTCTTTTCCTGCGGCCTGTCAGGTTGCGTGCTCAGATAAGGGTCTGGTATGGATTTTTGGCACAGGGTTCCCCTTAAAATCCATACCAGACCTGAAGGGTCTGGTATGGATTTTGAGGGGGACCCCTATGCCATTTAAAAAAAAATGGTGCAGGGTTCCCCTTAATATCCATACCAGACCTGAAGGGCCTGGTATGAAATTTGGGGGGACCCCCACGCAATTTTTTTTACATTTTGGTTCGGGGTTCCCATTAATATTCATACCAGACCCAAAGGGCCTGGTAAAGGACTGGGGGGGATCCCATGCTGTTTTTTTCAATGACTTTTATCTGTATTACCGAGACCCAACAATTCATTATAGCCACTAGTAGTTTTAAATGACTTTTTTTCTTTAGAAATGTCATTTTGTGCAGGGACTTTTCTAAACACGGAAAAAATGCGCCACTTTACAGGCATGCTAAATTTAAAGTAATATTTCACTTTTATTGTTTCACTTTAAGCATTATTAAAATCACTGCTTCCGAAAAAACGTCCGTTTTTAAAACTTTTTTTTTGCATTGATACATGTCTCCTGGGGAAGGACCCAGGTCCCCAAACACTTTTTATGACACTAACTTCCATATAAGCCTTTAACCACTTCCCGCCTGGCCTATAACAAAATGACGGCCGGGAAGTGGTTCTGTTATCCTGACTGGGCATCATATGACATCCAGCAGGATAACATGCCAGTGCACGCCCGCGGGGGCACACAGCTCAGCGATCGTGAGTGCAGAGTGTCAGTCCGACATGCCACATCTCCAAATGTGATAAGAAGCCTCTTACAGAGGCTTCTTATGACGTGATCAGCTGTGACCATTCACTGCTGATCATAGCGTGAACCAGGAAGCGCTGGTAAATGGCATTTCTCGGTTCTTGCTGACAGGGAGAGCTGATAGGCCGCTCTCCCTTTCAGAGGGGGGGTCTGTGCTGATAATCAGCACATTGATTATCAGCACAGCCCCCATCAAATGTACCCATAAGCTGCCAATCGGTGCCCAGTCAGTACCTCATCATAACCCCCTGCCAGTGCCCAAGTGCCAATCAGTGCCCACCACAGTGCAAATAAATGCCCACCATAGTGCCAGTGTCCATTACAGTGCCAATCAGTGCCCAGCATTAACACCTGCCAGTACCTGCCCAATCAGTGCTGCCCATCAGTGCTATCTATTAGTGTCCATCAATGCCACCTGTCAGTGCCGCCTATCAATGCCAATAAGTCCCGCCGGTCAGTGCCACCGGTCAGTGCCCATCAGTGCCACCTGTCAGTGCCCATCAGTGCCGCCTGTCAGTGCACATCAGTGCCACCTGTCAGTGCATATCAGTGCCGCCTGTCAGTGCACATCAGTGCTGCATATCAGTGCCACCTATTGGTTCCCATCAGTGCTGCATATCAGTGCCACCTATCAGTGTTCATCAATTCTACATATCAGTGCCTCCTCATCAGTGCCCATCAGTGCCACCTTATCAGTGCCAACTCATCAGTGCCCATCGGTGCCGCCTCATCAGTGACAAAGAAAAACTTTATTTTTTTCAAAAATGTCGATCTTTTTTAGTTTGTTTAGCACAAACAAAAAAAACGCAGAGATGATCAAATACCACCAAAAGAAAGTTCTATTTGTGGGAAGAAAATTATAAAATTTTTTGGGTACAGTGTAGTATGACCGCGCAATTGTCATTCAAAATGTGACAACGCTGAAAGCTGAAAATTGTCTTGGGCAGAAAGGGGCGAAAGTGCCTGGTATTGAAGTGGTTAAAATGATTTTTCATGTTAATGTCCAATAGACTTTAATGGTGTTCCGGCGGCATTCAAATTTGCCCCTACCACCGCATATTGGTCGGTGTTCGTAGAACATCCGAACAACCAGAGTTCAGCCCGAACTTATGCTCGGGCCGAACCATTCGCCCATCCCTAGTCATCAGCTGTCAGCAGGTTTCCCCACTGACAGCTGCAAAAAAAAAAAAACATTGCCGGCAATAATAAAAGTGTAAAAAATGGTGTGGTAGCCCCCCCTATTCCATACCAGGCCTTTTGGAAATGGTATGGATTTTAAGAGAAAGGCCAGGAAAAGAGGTGTGAGCTGCTCCCCAAAGCTCCTTGTCCCCATGTTGATGGGGACAAGAGCCTCTTCCCCACAACCCTGGCCAATAGTTGTGGGGGTCTGTCGATGGGGGGCTTATCGGAATCTGGAAGCCCCTTTTAACAAGGGGGTCCCCAGATCCCAACTCCCCATGTGAATGAGTAGGGGTACATAATACCCTTACTCATTCTCCATAAAAAAGTGTAAAAAGTAAATAAAAACACAACACAAGTTTTTGACAAGTCCTTTATTAAAAAAATCAAAAATAATGTCCCCTGGTGTAGATCCATCGTCAATCATGACGCCACCGCCGACCCGAAAAAGAAAAAAAAAAAACGCTGGTCCTGACGAAGTCTGCCGCCATTTGACAGCTCTTAAAAAACTAAGGGGCAGTGCCACCTGGTGATATCACAGGGTGACCCCATCCCCTTGTGACATCATTGACCAAGGGCATACTGGGTTGATGACATTTCAAGGGGACGGTGCCACCCAGTGACATCACAGGGTGGCCCCCACCCCCTAGTAATTTAAGAGCTGTCAGATGATGTAGCTGTCAGATGGCAAGAACCTTCGTCAGGATTGGAGGGTTTTTTCTTTTTTTTGGCCGGCGGTGGAGGCAGGCGTTGTGATTGATGATGGATCTACACCAGGGGACATTTATTTACTTTTTACACTTTTTTGGCAAATGAGTAGGGGTACTATTTAAAAAAAAATATTTGGCATGGTATGCATTTGGGGGAATCCCACCCCATTTTTTTTTCACATTTTTTTTATTGCCGGCAATGTTTTTTTTTTTTTTACATTCAGCTGTCAGCAGGGAACCCTGCTGGCTTCCCGGGATGCTCTAGCTATTCACTGGTTGTTAAGAACACTGGTAGCCCCACTCCTTAACGCTGAAGCTATTAAACATAGCTTACACACTAGGCTAAACACTGCTAAACGCCGGCAAAAGGTGCTAAAACATTTGTCCAGAGTTTCTAAAGCAGTTTTTTTGTTTTCTAGTGTGCATGAAGCCTCAGTGTTTCTATCAACTTCAAAGATTGTTTTAAAACATCAGCTGCTTTATTGGATTAGTGTCCCAAGGGCCAGATAAAGGCAAGCAAATAGTCTCATCCGGCCAATGGACCGCAGTTTGGAGACCACTGCTATAGAGTCTCACTGTGCTTGGAAGTACACTGGTATCTAAATCCATATTAGCTGCACCAATGATTCCCTGAGATGCAAAATAATTGATGGGTCTTAATGTATGACCTATCAAACTCAGTCTTATGCCCCGTACACACGATCGGTCATTCCAACAACAAAATCCATGGATTTTTTCCGACGGATGTTGGCTCAAACTTGTCTTGCATACACACGGTCACAGAAATCTTGTGGAAATTCCGAACGTCAAGAACGCGGTGACATACAACATGTTCATCGAGCCGAGAAAAATGAAGTTCAATAGCCAGTGGGGCTCTTCTGTTTGATTCCAAACATGCATGGAACTTTGTGCGTCGGAATTGTGTACACACGACCGGAATTTACGACAACGGATTTCGTTGTCCGAAAATTTGAGATTCAGATCTCAAATTTTGTGAGACGGAAATTCCGATGGAAAATGTTCGATGGAGCCTACACATGGTCGGAATTTCCGACAACAAGCTCCTATCGAACATTTTACGTCTGAAAATCCGACCGTGTGCACGCGGCATTAGAATAAACATATTTTAATTGGAAGGGTCAATAATTACCTAACAGCATGAATTATGTGGCTTAAAAGGTCATTGCATAAGACTAGGTAAAATATAAAAATATCTGAGTCGTGATAGGGTGCTGTGGTGTCCTGTAAAATGTTGTGATTGGGTGTACTAAACAACAAAACAACACCTCAATGATATGCGGTGCTCTGCTGCAAATGAGGGGGAGCTGTTGTGGTGACACCAACAGGTTCATGCTGCCGCTGTTGACCTCTTTAATAGAATACAGCCCCAGACCATGACACTCCCACCATGCTTGACTGCAGGCAAGACACACTTATCTTTGTACTCCTCACCTGGTTGCCGCCACACGCGCTTGATACCATCTGAACCAAGTAAGTTTATCTTGGTCTCATCAGACCACAAGACATGGTTCTAGTAATCCATGTCCTTAGTCTGCTTGTCTTCAGCAAACTGTTTGCGGGCTTTCTTGTGCATCATCTTTAGAAGAGGCTTCCTTCTGGAATGACAGCCATACAGACCAATTTGATGCAGTGTGCGGAGTATGGTGTGAGCACTGACAGGCTGACCCCCCCACCTCTCCAACCGCTGCAGCAATGCTGGCAGAACTCATACATTTCCCAAAGACAACCTCTGGATATGATGCTGAGCACGTGCACTCAACTTCTTTGGTCGACCATGGCGAGGCCTGTTCTGAGTGGAACCTATCCTGTTAAACCGCTGTATGGTTTTGGGCACTGTAATGCAGCTCAGTTTCAGGGTCTTGGCAATCTTCTTATAGCCTAGGCCAGTGATGACGAACCTTGGCACCCCAGATGTTTTGGAACTACATTTTCCATGATGCTCACGCACTTTGCAGTGTTGCTGAGCATCATGGGAAATGTAGTTCCAAAGCATCTGAGGTGCCAAGGTTCACCATCACTGGCCTAGGCCATCTTTATTTAGAGCAACAATTCTTTTTTTCAGATCCTCAGAGATTTCTTTGACATGAGGTTCCATGTTGAACTTCCAGTGACCAGTATGAGAAAATGAGAGTGATAACACCAAATTTAACACACCTGCTCCCATTCACACCTGAGACCGTGTATCACTAATGAGCCACATGACACAGGGGAGGGTAAATAGCTAATTGGGCTCAATTTGGACATTTTCACTTAGGGGTGTACTCACTTTTGTTGAAAACTATTTAGACATTAATGGCTGTGTGTTGAGTTATTTTGAGGGGACAGCAAATTTACACTGTTATACAATCTGTACACTCACTACTTTACATTGTAGCAGAGGGCGGCACAGTGGTGTAGTGGTAGCACTCTCACCTAGCAGTAAGAAGGGTCACTGGTTCGAATCCCAACCACGACACTACCTGCTTGGAGTTTGCATGTTCTCCCTGTGCCTGCATGGGTTTCCTCCGGGTACTCCGGTTTCCTCCCACATTCCAAAGACATGCTGGTAGGTTAATTGGATCCTGTCTAAATTGTCCCTAGTATGTATGAATGTGAGTTAGGGACCTTAGGTTGTAAGCCTCTTGAGGGTAGGGACTGATGTGAATGTACAATGTATATGTAAAGCGCTGCGTAAATTGACAGCGCTATATAAGTACCTGAAATAAATAAAATAAATAAATTGTAGCAAAGTGTCATTTCTTCAGTGTTGTCACATGAAAACCTTATATCTGTGCAACCACACACTGCCAATGAATGAAGCCTCTACTACTAGAATGTACATGGCCTAGAATTTAAAATGACAACTAGATACCACTATTAGCGCACAAATAGACGATAACTTCAGTTGTTATTAAGATAGATGATCTATGCAACAGAAGGTGTTTTGTGTTCTCCAAATTAGCAAGACTGTGTCCATAATAACGGTGCAGCGTGCGTTTCAACAGCATTTTAGGATTGATCCACCAGTGGCAAAGAACATTAGTTGTTGGTATAAGCAATTTGAAGAATCAGGGTGTTTATGTAAGGGAAAGATTCCAGGGCAACCACGCACTTCAGAGGAAAATGTGTAACAAATTCAAGAGGCTTTTTCAGCTGAAACCACACAAGTCTGCTTGTCGTGCTAGCTGAGAACTTGTGATCCCTGGCATGTGTAAAGACAACGTTTGCTTCTGAGGCCATACTGATTGCAACTGGTGCAAGCTCTTTGTGTAAGTGACAGAAGAAAACATTTAGATTTTTATCATATGCTCTTGGACGACATGGAGGATGACAGATTCTTATCAAGGTTGATTTTTAGTGATGAAGCAACGTTTCATTAAAGCAGTAACCTTTTGCATCACGATTTCTCGTACAGGGACTTGAGAAGCCACAAGAACTTTTACAGCATGAACGAGATTCAGAAAAAAATTGTGTGTTTTGTGTTTCATCTCCAAAAGATTTATGGCCCTTTCTTTTTTGAGGGACAAACTGTTTCGGGACATTCCTATCTTGAAATGCTGAAGGACTGGATTTTCCCACAACTTAATGAAGACTCTGAAGATTTCATTTTTCAGCAAGTTGGAGGACCACCACATTGGCACAACCAAGTTCATTGGGTTCTGACCCTATCCATCCCATCCAAAGAAACACTATTATAAACAAATGATGGTCAATAGAATAAGATGAGAGTTTAACAATAGCACTGGGTGGTTGCATGCATTGCACAGACTATAATTCATACAATACCTAATAATTCTTAAGAATATCAAATAAATTAAACAGTAATGGTCATGAAATTCATGAAGTCCATGTGCTAATGTTTAAGCAAAAAAAAGGAAAAAAAGAAAAAGAAAAAGGAAAAAAAATGTGGAAAAATCTGTCCCAATATAAATAGCGATAATTATATAAAAAATGCACCAGTCATGCGCAGAATTCTTGCGCTTCTGGTGATCATCTAACAGTATTCCACCCAAAATAGATATAACTTGGGATAAAGCAATACGGCTCCAATCTGAACACCAATCAACGTTTCAGATAGCAGTGTATAGATTCTCAGTGCATGCTTTCTAGACCACCTTCCACAGAAAGGATAGAGCAACATACTCAACGTATGGAGCAAGTTTTACATAAAAAAGAGGAAGAGGGACACTCATTGACCAATGTCTAAAATAAAAAGAAATATACTTACAAGCACAAAGAGAACACAGGCATGATGTACATAAAATCATCCAATGACCCAGGAAGGCATGCTGGCATCACCACTACAACCTCTGCCCTATGTACATTTCGTCCTAATGGACGTTGTCACTGGAGCAATGGAGATGTCCATTGCCAAAATATCTTTTTTGGGTGGAGCACTGTTGGGTGATCACCAGAAGCACAAGGATTCTAGAAGGTGCACGAGTGGAGCATGTGGATTTTTTTTATTATAAATATCATTATTTATATTGGGACTGTTTTTTCAACTTTATTTTTCCTTTTTTTGCTTAAACATTAAAACATGGAATTTTGTGATTGTTACTGTTTAATTTATTTGGTATTGTTATGAATTATTAGGTATTGTATGAATTATGGGAATAATGTTATATGTTTATATATAATGAATGTACCGTATATACTCGAGTATAAGCTGACCCGAATATAAGCTGAGGCACCTAATTTTAGCACAAAAAACTGGGAAAACTTATTGACTCGAGTATAAGCCTAGGGGGAGAAATGCAGCAGCTACTGTAAGTGGAAAAGAGGGTCAACAATGCCCATCTGCCGCCTCACTGTGACCATTTGCAGCCTCACTGTGCCCATCTGCAGCCTTACTGTGCCCATCTGCAGCCTCACTGTGCCCATCTGCATGCCTCACTATGCCATCTGCATGCCTCACTGTGCCCATCTGCATGCCTCACTATGCCATCTGCATGCCTCACTGTGCCCATCTCCCTGCCTCACTATGTCCATCTGCAGCCTCATGTACCTTGATCTCCAGAACACCTGTGCTGTGACATGCAGTCTAGTCGGCAGCCATCCAGTGTAACAAAGCCCCGCCTCTTTTTTGTCCTCATCCGTGACGGAAAACTGATTCAGTTTCCCAGCAGTGATTCAATGTTCTGCCTATCACGGACAAGGACGAGGAGAAGGTGGGGCTTTGTTATAGCCACCGACTAGACTGCATGTCACAGCACCGGGAGATCAGGTGCATGAGGCTGCAGATGGGCACAGTGAGGCAGGGAGACTCGAGTATAAGCCGAGGGGGCTTTTTCAGCCCCAAAAAAATGTGCTGAAAAACTCGGCTTATACTCAAGTATATACGGTATTTGTTTGTTAATCTACTTTTGATTCACTTATTAATTATAAGGCACTTGCATGCACTTTAAGAGCTAGTGCAGCATACTCTTTTCTCTTTTAAATTAGTCATGTATTGTTATATGAAATACAGTGAGTGTAGCTGTTTGGATTGATAAGAATTGTTATACTTTGAAGGAGATTTACACTGAGTGCAGAATATTTTTTATACTTATAGCACAGACTATATTGAAAAGAAGTAAAAGTGAATGAGGATTTCACAGCACAAGCACTGTCCACCAGGATTTTCTTCACGGATTTTCTTCACGGATTTTCTTCATTTGGACTATATTATATGGATGTTTTATTGAGGTATCTATTTACTTGACATAATATCATCTTTTTTTTGCCAACAAATTGTGTATTATATTGTGTCTGCACTAAAGTTTATCAAAGTGTATTTTTTCCTGAAAATGTGCATTTGATTAACCGCTGTACAAATATCGAACGATAATAATTGCAACAACAGCCATTTTTATCTCTATTGCCTCTGCTTAAAAAAATTAAAATAAATAAATCTATCTATCTATATAGAATTTTTTTTTCTCTATAATAATATGAGGAAATTGTCTTACTTTTTGTCCTATTCCATTTCCACTTAGTTTCATATTGTTTAAAGCATGAGCCAACACATATACTGCCGTGTAGATGAAATAATATTTTGGGTTATGCTTGTTATTAAAGTAGTTATCCATCACTTCTGCCCCAGTGCAGGTGATGTTAGGGACGAGGCCTAATAACCGGAATATCTTATTTTTGATTGGGTTGGAAGAAAGACAATGAAACCTCCTGAGCCAAATATCTTCCAACAATGGATCAGCTGGACGTTTGGATGGATGTACACTTTTCAAATAAACATCTAATCCAGGAATGTAGCGAAGAAGATGAAAAGGTATTATGCTGCCGTTAAATGTTTTCCTCAGGCTGAAGTCTGGATATGAAAGGACGTTCCATGACTCATTGAGGATGAATGTGATATTTTGTCTGAGAGCATTAAATTCCTCAAAAAAACTGATATATGTGAAAATAAAGTGGCCGCATACTACAATGACATCAGTAGTTGACTTCTTGATGGCCATTATTCTCTGTCTGTTAATGTTCACATCGAGGGTCAGGTAAATGACAAATTCTATACAGATCCCATGTCTTATCATCTCCTTTCTCAGCTCCTGCAGTTCTGTTTCTCCAGTGCCATCACTTGATGTGATGATTCCAACCCAATTCCATCCCATAATATTCAGGATCTTTACAACCATCTCATACCAAACCAAGCTATTCTGAACAGTGCGATAAAAGTTTGGGAATTTTTCTCTGTCACTCAGGAGAGGATCAGTAACTCGATGATTGATCTGAGGAAACATAATGTAAGAGGTTTATACACACTGGGGTTTTTTGCTCAACTCCTGTCCATAACCTTATCTGCTTGGAGTTTGTAAGTTTTCCCTATGCTTGCATGGGTTTCCTTTCACACTCCAAAGACATAGACATGTGCAATTCGTTTTGTTCCGAATTTGTTTTTTAACAAATTTAGACAAATTCATTCATTCAGAAATAAATATCCGAATGAATGAAAACCCATTTAAAAAACGTTTCTGAATATTCGTAAATTTGAATATTCAAAAAGAATTTGAAAATTCATAAATTCGATAATTAAAAAAATTTGTAAATTCGTAAAAATTCAGAAATTCAGAAATACGAAAACCTGAAAGTTTGAAGATATGAAATGAAATGATTTATACTGAATAGGGATGAGCTTCGAGTTCGAGTCGAACTCATGTTTGACTCAAACATCAGCTGTTCACTAGTTCGCGGAACGGCAAACAATTTTGGGTGTTCGCGGCAAATTCGAAAGCCGCGGAACACCCTTTAAAAGTCTATGGGAGAATTCAAAAGTGCAATTTTAAAGGCTTAAATACATGGTATTGTCATAAAAAGTGTTTGGGGACCTGGGTCCTGCCCCAGGGGACATGGATCAATGCAAAAAAAAGTTTTAAAAATGGCTGTTTTTTTGGGGAGCAGTGATTTTAATAATGCATAAAGTGAAACAATAAAAGTGTAATATTCCTTTAAATTTCATACCTGGGGGGTGTCTATAGTATGCCTGTAAAGGGGCGCATGTTTCCCATGTTTAGAACAGTCTGACAGCAAAATTACATTTTAAAGGTTAAAAAGTCATTTAAAACTACTCGCGGCTATTAATGATTAGCCGGTCCGACAATACAGATAAAAGTTCATTAATAAAAACGGCATGGGAATTCCCCACAGGGGAACCCCGAACCAAAATTTTAAAAAATGGCGTGGGGGGTTCCCCTAAATTCCATACCAGGCCCTTCAGGTCTGGTATGGATATTAAGGGGAACCCCGGCCAAAATTTAAAAAAAAAATGGTGTGGGGTCCCCCCAAAAATCCATACCAGACCCTTATTCGAGCACGCAACCTGGCAGGCTGCAGGAAAAGAGGGGGGGACTAGAGAGCGCCCCCCCTCCTGAACCATACCAGGCCACATGCCCTCAACATTGTGAGGGTGCTTTGGCGTAGCCCCCCAAAGCACCTTGTCCCCATGTTGATGGGGACAAGGGCCTCATCCCCACAACCCTTGCCGGTGGTTGTGGGGGTCTGCGGGCGGGGGGCTTATCGGAATCTGGAAGCCCCCTTTAACAAGGGGACCCCCAGATCCCGGGAAGGATACAAAAGTACCCCTACCATTTCACAAAAAAAGTGTCAAAAATGTTAAAAATGACAAGAGACAGTTTTTGACAATTCCTTTATTTAAATGCTTCTTCTTTCTTCTATCTTCTATCTTCCTTCGGTTTCTCCCTCCATCTTCTTCTTCTTCTGGTTCTTCCTCCGGCATAACGGGTGACCGCGCCCCCTCTGACGTCACAGGGAATGCCACAGGGAAGTCCCTGTCAAGTCCCCGTGTGTCAGAGGGGGGGCGGGGTCACTGGGTGGCCCCGCCCTCCATTATTTAAGAACCGTCAGAAGACTAGAAGCGTCACACAGCAGGAGCCTCCCATCATGGATGCGGAGCGGCCCGAAAAGAAGGGAAAAAGACGCCGTGGAGGAAGATGCCGGACGAGAACACCGGAGGAAGAACCAGAAGAACCAGAAGAAGAAGAATATGGAGAAAGAAACCGAAGGAAGATAAAAGATAGAAGAAAGAAGATAGAAGAAAGAAGAAGCATTTAAATAAAGGAATTGTCAAAAACTGTCTCTTGTCATTTTTAAAATTTTTGACATTTTTTGTGAAATGGTAGGGGTACTTTTGTACCCCCTTATCATTTCACACGGGGGGGCCAGGATCTGGTGGTCCCCTTGTTAAATGGGGCTTCCAGATTCCGATAAGCCCCCTGCCCGCAGACCCCCACAACCACCGGGCAAGGGTTGTGGGGATGAGACCCTTGTCCCCATCAACATGGGGACAAGGTGCTTTGGGGGGCTACCTCAAAGCACCCTCCCAATGTTGAGGGCATGTGGCCTGGTACGGTTCAGGAGGGGGGCGCACTCTCGCCCCCCCCTCTTTTCCTGCGGCCTGCCAGGTTGCGTGCTCGGATAAGGGTCTGGTATGGATTTTTGGGGGGACCCCACGCCATTTTTTTTTTAATTTTGGCAGGGGGTTCCCCTTAAAATCCATACTTGACCTGAAGCATCATTTTTTTTAAATTTTGGTTCGGGGTTCCCCTGTTGGGAATTCCCATGCCGTTTTTTATCAATGAACTTTTCGGGCTGGCAATTCATTAATAGCTGTGAGTAGTTTTAAATGACTTTTTTTCCTTTGAAATGTAATTTTGCTGTCAGACTGTTCTAAACACGGGAAACATGCACCCCTTTAAAGGCATACTATAGACACCCCCTAGGTATGAAATTTAAAGGAATATTAGACTTTTATTGTTTCACTTTAAGCATTATTAAAATAACTGCTCCTGAAAAAACGTCCCTTTTTAAAACTTTTTTTTTTTGCATTGATCCATGTCCCCTGGGGCAGGACCCAGGTCCCAAAACACTTTTTATGACAATAACTTGCATATAAGCCTTTAAAATTTGCACTTTTGATTATTCATGTTCGTGTCCCATAGACTTTAATGGTGTTTGCGTGTTCGAACAAATTTTTTGCCTGTTCGCATGTTCTAGTGCGAACCGAACAGGGGGGTGTTCGGCTCATCCCTAATACTGAATATAATTACCTTGTGTTTATGTGTTTCCTATGTTTCCCTGTAATTCCACATCCGTGATCAGATCTGTGTTGTTTGTAATCAGTAGGTCTAGTAATGAAGACGAGTGTCTTGTTGGTGCATTTACCAACTGACCCATAAAATTGTCCTGCAAGATTTTTAGGAGATGGCGAGTTGATATCTGGATAATTGAAATCCCACATAATAACAACACTATCCTGCCTTGCTGCCGTTTAAACCTGTGATAGGAGGTCCTCCTCATTCCTCAGGTTAGGAGGCCTGTTGCATACACCCACTATTACTTTCCCATTCGTTTCTTCCCTTTGGAGCTCCAACCACAAGAATTCCATCTCCCCCCTTGCTCCATTAGTAATGCGTCCCTCATGTTCACTTGCAAATCGTTCTTGATGTACAGGCGTACCCCTTCTCCTTTCCTACCCTCCCTGTCCCTACGATATAGGGAATACCCCTAAATGGTTGCCAGCCAGTCATGTGAGCTGTCAAAC
Organism: Aquarana catesbeiana; assembly: GCF_042186555.1. Lineage (NCBI taxonomy): Eukaryota > Metazoa > Chordata > Amphibia > Anura > Ranidae > Aquarana > Aquarana catesbeiana. The sequence continues at coordinate 37,366,614 of NC_133324.1, forward strand.
CAAGTCTCTGAAATTCCTACAAAATCAAAATCCTCCTTGTTTATGAGCAGCTCCAGTTCTCCCAGTTTATTAGCTAGACTTCCAGCATTAGAGGAAACATGTCTCGTACTTGTGTCCTGTCGTATACTATTTCCTTATTAGTTGTTATAAGGCTGTAATTGGGATTTGCCAAGTTTTGAACAACTGAGAAGTCAGTTATAATACCCAGTTTTTAAGAAAATATGATGTTGAGTCAAGTAAATAGATTAAGTAAAAAGATTCAAAACATGTCAAGATATAAAATTGTGCAAGCCTGTGAAATGGTGATGATTTAAAAACCTTTGCAAGTTACCATTGTAGCATTAGACATGATATCTGTTAATAGAGTTATTGCTCTAACTCTGATGTTCACTGCAGTCACTGTTTACATATACAGTATCTCACAAAAGTGAATACACCCCTCGCATTTTTGTAAATATTTTATTATATCTTTTCATGTGACAACACTGAAGAAATGACACTTTGCTACTATGTACAGTAATGAGTGTACAGCTTGTATAACAGTGTAAATTTGCTGTTCCCTCAAAATAACTCAACACACAACCATTAATGTCTAAACCGCTGGCAACAAAAGTGAGTACACCCTTAAGTGAAAATGTCCTAATTGGGCCCAATTAACCATTTTCCCTCCCAAGTGTCATGTGACTTGTTAGTGTTACAAGGTCTCAGGTGTGAATGGGGAGCAGGTGTGTTAAATTTGGTGTTATTGCTCTCACTCTCTCATACTGGTCACTGAAAGTTCACCATGGCACCTCATGTCAAAGTGCACATGCTCAGCGTCATATCCAGAGGTTGTCTTTGGGAAATAGGTGTATGAGTGCTGCCAGCATTGCTGCAGAGGTTGAAGGGGTGGGGGGTCAGCCTGTCAGTGCTCAGACCATACGCAGCACACTGCATCAAATTGGTCTGTATGGTTGTCATCCCAGAAGGAAGCCTCTTCTAAATATGATGATGCACAAGAAAGCCTGCAAACAGTTTGCTGAAGACAAGCAAACTAAGGACATGGATTACTGGAACCATGTCCTGTGGTCTGATGAGACCAAGATAAACTTATTTGGTTCAGATGGTGTCAAGCGTGTGTGGCGGCAACCAGGTGAGAAGTTCAAAGACAAATGTGTCTTGCCTACAGTCAAGCATGGTGGTGGGAGTGTCATGGTCTGGGCTGCATGAGTGCTGGCGGCACTGGGGAGCTACAGTTCATTGAGGGAACCATGAATGCCAACATGTACTGTGACATACTGAAGCAGAGCATGATCCCCTCCCTTTGGAGACCGGGCCTCAGGGCAGTATTCCAACATGATAACAACCCCAAACACACCTCCAAGATGACCACTGCCTTGCTAAAGAAGTTGAGGGTAAAGGTAATGGACTGGCCAAGCATGTCTCCATACCTAAACCCTATTGAGCATCTGCGAGGCATCCTCAAACAGAAGGTGGAGAATCGCAAGGTCTCTAACATCCACCAGCTCCATGATGTCGTCATGGAGGAGAGGAAGAGGACTCCAGTGGCAACCTGTGAGGCTCTAGTGAACTCCATGCCCAAGTCAGTGCTGGAAAATAATGGTGGCCCAGAAAATATTGACAATTGCTCCCAATTAGGACATTTTCACTTAGAGGTGTACTCACTTTTGTTGCCAGCGGTTTAGACATTAATGGCTGTGTGTTGAGTTATTTTGAGGGGACAGCAAATTTACACTGTTATACAAGCTGTACAATTACTACTTTACATTGTAGCAAAGTGTCATTTCTTCAGTGTTGTCACATGAAAAGATATAATAAAATATTTACAAAAATGTGAGGGGTGTATTCACTTGTGAGATACTGTATATGCAGAGCCACCATTTTGTTTCACAACTCTTTAAATCCCAGTCCCCCCTTATGTGCAAACTCTATTTGAGAGTATCTGTAGAGCCTGTTCACATTCCACGGTTCTTATGTCCTTGATATACTCCTCTATTGTATCTTCTAGAAAACCTCCAGGGTGGTCCTTCTGACATCAATGGAAGAGTGAGTTAGGGATGGGGTTAGATCCAACAGATTGGCAGAATATAACAATGGCGATATCCAAGCGCTCTAATAATGTGCTCATTCTAGAAAATGCATATAAAATTCTGTACAGATGGTACTATGCACTAGCTTTTTTTTCTTGCCCGTATGTGTAGGGCAGGGATAGGCAACCTCGGCCCTCCAGCTGTTTTGAAACTACAAGTCCCATAAGACATTGCAAGACCCTGACAATCACAGGCATGACTCCTAGAGGCAGAGGCATGATGGGATTTGTAGTTTCACCACAGCTGGAGTGCCAAGGTTGCCTACTCCCAGTGTAGGGTGATAATGTATAGTATTCCACTGTACTTTTAGATCTTTTGTAGCATGTCAGGTGATGTATATATATTTTTTGTCTCAGTCCTTTTTCCTGCATTTTGGCATCTTGATATTAACCTCTTAATTGCCCAGTTAATTGCTTAAATTTACCATACAAATAGATTTTGGGGTGGAGCTTATATGAGTATAAATGTATTGCCATTTTTATGTTTAAAATGCTACGAGTAAGGCTATTGCCGAAACGCGTCAGAGTTTTGCTTGTCATTTCATGTGACCAACCATTATAATCTCTATATAGACTACAGAGTTGCCAGCTCAATCATTTTACTTAACTATGCACCAGCTTGTTTTGTGATCTTATCCATCGAGTTGCTTCTGTGGTTGCTCCCAGCTGGGGATGAAGGCACACATATGGAGGTGTCCCTGCCCTAAGGTGTTCAGACTATGGGTCCAAGTTTATGTGCTTCTCTGCACACTCATTCATTCAGATATCAAAAGAAATCCATATAAAGCTCTATTTTGTAAACCTATAGAGGAGTTGGAGCCGACCGGAGCGGCAACTAGCGACCCATCTTTTTGCAGAAACCAAACTTACCATAGCGAGAGTAAAATGCCAGATGACTGATATGGTCAACCAAAAATTAGAAGCCATTTTACTTGATACTCAGAGACTTAAATTCTGGCAGCCTTGGATTTCCTTGGTGTTCAGCTATCATGCTTTGATATTCTTCTCATGTCAATCTGATAACCCTAATCCACTGCTCCCAGAGACCTCTGTATTTATCCCTTTTGTCTTTGTTTTTTCTTATTTATTTTTTTATTTATTTCCTTTTTTTTCTCTACCTTTTTCTTGATCTTTATTTTGTTTCCAGCTCTTCTGTTGTTTTCCTTATAGCTGTGTCTCTCCTTTTAACTAATGTGTAAACCTATTAGGCCTTTAGAACAATGCCTGGTTATGACAACCATGAGCTTATTGTTTTTTGGCTTTTCTGTGTTCCCACTGTGGAATTGCAATTTTGTTTGTTTGGCCTGGTATTTCAGATTGTAGCTTTGCTTTTCTGTGATATTGTGAAGTTCTGGATGCACCTATACTCTTTTTTGTTTTAAACTATGACAATGTAATGTTTGTAATTCCCATACGTGCTTACATATTGCATGTTTTGTAATTGTCATTTTCCCGACTCTGTTGTTTATGTTCTGAAGACAATAAAGCCGTTTGTAAAAGAAAACATCAAATAGCAATGAATTTCAGTGCACTGTCTCTTTACATTTTTATTAGTGTTATAATCACACCTTTTTATATCTGTTGTCTAAAACATCTCAGACTCCCAAGTCATTTAAAAACCTTTAAAATGTTCTTACATGACCAACATTTATTTTCCACTTTAGCGCCAATACATTTTGTCCAAAAGTAAAATATGGGTAATGACATTACAAGTGACTCCATCCCCAGATTTCTTTGGGCACAAGGAAAGAAGAAGGGTCGGAGCTACAGTAATTATAGTGCCTTGCAAAAGTATTCACCCCCTTGGCTTTTTACTTATTTTGTTACATTACAGCCTTTAGTTCAATGTTTTTTTAATCAGAATTAAATGTGATGGAACACAATAGTCTAAGTTGGTGAAGTAAAATTAGAAAAATATATACATAAAACTATTTTTCAGAAATAAAAAAACTGATAATTGGCATGTGCGTATGTATTCACCCCCTTTGTTATGAAGCCCATAAAAAGCTCTGGTGCAACCAATTACCTTCAGAAGTCACATAATTAGTGAAATGATGTCTACCTGTGTGCAATCTAAGTGTCACATGATCTGTCATTACATATACACACCTTTTCGAAAGGCCCCAGAGGCTGCAACACCTAAGCAAGAGGCACCACTAACCAAACACTGCCATGAAGACCAAGGAACTCTCCAAACAAGTAAGGGACAATGTTGTCGAGAAGTACAAGTCAGGGTTAGGTTATAAAAAGAATCCAAATCTTTGATGATCCCTAGGAGCACCATCAAATCTATCATAACAAAATGGAAAGAACATGGCACAAAAGCAAACCTGCCAAAAGATGGCCACACACCAAAACTCACGGACCGGGCAAGGAGGGCATTAATCAGAGAGGCAGCACAGAGACCTAAGGTAACCCTGGAGGAGCTGCAGAGTTCTACAGCAGAGACTGGAGTATCTGTACATAGGATGACAATAAACCGCACGCCCCATAGAGCTGGGCTTTATGGCAGAGTGGCCAGAAGAAAGCCATTACTTTCAGCAAAAAACAAAATGGCAAATTTTGAGTTTGCGAAAAGGCATGTGGGAGGCATGTATGGAGGAAGGTGCTCTGGTCTGATGAGACTAAAATTGAACTTTTTGACCATCAAAGAAAACGCTATGTCTGGCGCAAATCCAACACATCACATCACCCAAAGAACACCATCCCCATGGTGGTGGCAGCATTATGCTGTGGGAATGTTTTTCAGCAGTCAGGACTGGGAAACTGGTCAGAGTTGAGGGAAAGATGTCTGGTGCTAAATACAGGGATATTCTTGAGCAAAACCTGTACCACTCTGTGTGTGATTTGAGGCTAGGACGGAGGTTCACCTTCCAGCAGGACAATGACCCCAAACACACTGCTAAAGCATCACTTGAGTGGTTTAAGGGGAAACATGTAAATGTGTTGGAATGGCCTAGTCAAAGCCCAGACCTCAATCCAATAGAAAAATCTATGGTCAAACTTAAAGATTGCAAAACTGCTCCAGCTCCTTCAAGTTGGATGGTTTGCGATTGTGAACAGCAAGGAGGAATGGGCAAAAATCCTAGTGGTAAGATGTGGCAAGCTCATAGAGACTTATCCAAAGTGACTAGGAGCTGTGATAGCCGCAAAAGCTGGTTCTACAAAGCATTGACTTTAGGGTGGTGAATAGTTATGCACATTGACTTTTTCTGTTATTTTGTCCTATTTGTGGTTTGCTTCACAAAAAAAAAAAAAAACACCTTCAAAGTTTTGGGCATGTTCTGTAAATTAAAATGATGCAAATCCTCAAACAATCTATGTTAATTCCAGGTTGTGAGGCAACAAAACACGAAAAATGCCAAGGGGGGTGATTACTTTTGCAAGGCACTGTAGGTAACAGTAGAATTAATACCTAGGTTTCTTTACCGGTTTTTATGATATTTCTTACCTGCATGCACAGTGAACCAATTAGGAACAAATTAAACTAAAACCAGTTCACCAAGGTTAGAGATGAACACCTACTTGCCCCTAAAGTACTTAACCCCCCCCCCCCATTTGTGCATCACTTGGGAGCCTGGAGCCAAAGAGCCAATTGCCTGTCAGCATCAGACACCAGTGCTTCAGGAAGGGGACCCCCCATGTTTTGGAGAAACCCATTTTAAACACTTCCCACTCGGCTTATTGTAATTGACATTGCGCTCCATGTCTGCACCCTAGGGGCCCCAGAGCAGAGCAATCTGTTACCCAGATTCTTGTACCAGGCCACTGTGTGTGGCCCTAGTACCACATGATCGCTGTGACTAGGGATGAGCCGAACACCCCCCTGTTCGGTTCGCACCAGAACATGCGAACAAGCAAAAAGTTTGTTCGAACACGCGAACACCGTTAAAGTCTATGGGACATGAACATGAATAATCAAAAGTGCTAATTTTAAAGGCTTATATGCAAGTTATTGTCATAAAAAGTGTTTGGGGACCCGGGTCCTGCCCCAGGGGACATGGATCAATGCAAAAAAAAGTTTTAAAAACGGCCGTTTTTTCAGGAGCAGTGATTTTAATAATGCTTAAAGTCAAACAATAAAAGTGTAATATCCCTTTAAATTTCGTAGCTGGGGGGTGTCTATAGTATGCCTGTAAAGGGGCGCATGTTTCCCACGTTTAGAACAGTCTGACAGCAAAATGACATTTCGAAGGAAAAAACCCATTTAAAACTACTCGCGGCTATTGCATTGCCGACAATACACATAGAAGTTCATTGATAAAAACGGCATGGGAATTCCCAACAGGGGAACCCCGAACCAAAATTAAAAAAAAAAAATGATGTGGGAGTCCCCCTAAATTCCATACCAGGCCCTTCAGGTCTGGTATGGATATTAAGGGGAACCCCGGCCAAAATTACAAAAAAAACGGCGTGGGGTCCCCCCAAAAATCCATACCAGACCCTTATCCGAGCACGCAACCTGGCAGGCCGCAGGAAAAGAGGGGGGGATGAGAGTGCAGCCCCCCCTCCTGAACCGTACCAGGCCACATGCCCTCAACTTAGGGAGGGTGCTTTGGGGTAGCCCCCCAAAACACCTTGTCCCCATGTTGATGAGGACAAGGGCCTCATCCCCACAACCCTGGCCGGTGGTTGTGGGGTCTGCGGGTGGGGGGCTTATCGGAATCTGGAAGCCCCCTTTAACAAGGGGACCCCCAGATCCCGCCACCCCCCTGTGTGAAATGGTAAGGGGGTACTTACCCCTACCATTTCACTAAAAAACTGTCAAAAATGTTAAAAACATTATTTAAATGCTTCTTCTTTCTTCTATCTTCCTTCATCTTCTGGTTCTTCTGGCTCTTCTGGTTCTTCCTCCGGTGTTCTCGTCCAGCATCTCCTCCGCGGCGTCTTCTATCTTCTTCTCCTCGGGCTGCTCTGCACCCATGGCATGGGGGGAGGCTCCCGCTCTTCTCTTCATCTTCTTCTCTTCTTCCTTCTTCTCTTCTTCCCTTCTTCATTTTCTTCTCCGGGTCTCTCCGCATCCATGCTGGCATAGAGGGAGGCTCCCGCTGTGTGATGGCGTCTGCTCGTCTGACGTTTCTTAAATAACGGAGGGCGGGGCCACGGTGACTTGACGGGACTTCCCTGTGACATCACAGGGAATGCCACAGGGAAGTCCCGTCATGTCCCGTGCGTCAGAGGGGGCGGGGTCACCAGGTGGTCCTGCCCCCCGTTATTTAAGAACCGTCAGACGAGGAGACGCCGTCACACAGCGGGAGCCTCCCTCCATGCCAGCATGGGTGCGGAGCGGCCCGGAGAAGAAAATGAAGAAGAGAAGAAGAGAAGAAGAGAAGAAGGAAGAAGAGAAGAAGATGAAGAGAAGAAGATGAAGAGAAGAGGGGAGCCTCCCCACATGCCATGGGTGCGGAGCGGCCCGAGGAGAAGAAGATAGAAGGCGCCGCGGAGAAGAAGCTGGACGAGAATGCCGGAGGAAGAACCAGAAGAAGAAGATGAAGGAAGATAGAAGAAAGAAGAAGCATTTAAATAAAGGAATTGTCAAAAACTGTCTCTTGTCATTTTTAACATTTTTGACAGTTTTTTAGTGAAATGGTAGGGGTAAGTACCCCCTTACCATTTCACACAGGGGGGGCGGGATCTGGGGGTCCCCTTGTTAAAGGGGGCTTCCAGATTCCGATAAGCCCCCCGCCCGCAGACCCCCACAACCACCGGCCAGGGTTGTGGGGATGAGGCCCTTGTCCTCATCAACATGGGGACAAGGTGTTTTGGGGGGCTACCCCAAAGCACCCTCCCAATGTTGAGGACATGTGGCCTGGTACGGTTCGGGGGAGGGCGCACTCTCATCCCCCCCTCTTTTCCTGCGGCCTGCCAGGTTGCGTGCTCGGATAAGGGCCTGGTATGGATTTTTGGGGGGGCCCCACGCCATTTTTAAAACTTTTTTTTGCATTGATCCATGTCCCCTGGGGCAGGACCCAGGTCCCAAACACTTTTTATGACAATAACTTGCATATAAGCCTTTAAAATTAGCACTTTTGATTTCTCCCATAGACTTTTAAAGGGTGTTCCGTGGCATTCGAATTTGCCGCGAACACCCCAAATTGTTCGCTGTTCAGCGAACTTGCAAACAGCCAATGTTCGAGTCGAACATGAGTTCGACTCGAAGCTCATCCCTAGCTGTGACCAATAACAGTAATCACATGCCAGTTGTAAACAACGGCTTTCATTCATAGCCATTGTGTACTATAATCTCTGTGACTGGTCACAGTTATCACATGGTACAGGGCCCAACACTGCGAACCTGTACCATGTGACAGTTGTAGCCAATCACAGACATCACAATATTAGACAATGGCACTTGAATGGATGCATTCACAAAGTAAAAATGATTGCTTATAACAGTGAGCATCACCGTAATAAGCAATCATAGTGTAAAAAAAAAAATCCTGATCACCTCCCCAACACAGCACAGTGTCACTATGGTCATGTATGTAATAAATATAATTTTTTTTTGTACATAATGTCATGAGACAGTATGCCTGATCACCGCTACACCAGTCACATGGCAACATTGTACCGCTTTGGTGACAGTAAGGACTAGTTTCTTACTGTCGTGGCTTCTGACACGCTTTGTTAAAGCTCTCTGAACATCAGTCAAAGCTCCTGTCACTAAATAAAATGGTTAGCTTACAGTCCTGTTTACTCCTTGCTTGGTTGGTGGGGCTTTTTTGTAGCTTCAATGGACCTTTGGTGGGGCTTCGGTAGGGCTTCAGTGGGGCTTCAAGCGAGCTTTGCCATAGACTTCTATGGAGGCTTTGAAGATGCTTTGAAACCCTATTAAAGCATCATGATATATATATATATATATATAAACTTGCGCTGATTGTGAACAAATGTGGTAATAAAAAAAAAGGGAATGAAGCTGCTATACACAAAGTGCTAAACACTTGAACAACATAAAAAAAAAATGTTTCAGAAATTTTCAGGCGTACCAAGACACCCCCACATGTGTCCCCACTCACCAGATCACAATGACACCCAACTTTTCAGTCTGGGGGTCAATATAGACTTATAATGATATCCAAAGCATGTCAGGCAGATTCAATGATGGGACTTGGAGACAAATCCTCCTTCAAGATGATCTCAGCCATAAAAACAGGTACCCAAAAAGGAAAGAGATGGACTAATAGTGAAGTATGCTAAGAACAGGTTTTATTGCGCCCTGTGGGAGGGCGAAATGCATTGACGCGACGCAACTTCTGGCACAACTGACGTCACTTCAGGTCTCATGGAAACAACGCTAGTAACGGCGTTTGCTGCATTTTCTTCTCCATTTTATGCTTGTTTTTAACTTACGTCTGTAAGTATGCATTTTTTATGCGTAATAAAACCTGTTCTTAGCATACTTCACTATTAGTCCATCTCTTTCCTTTTGGGTACCTGTTTTTATGGCTGAGATATCATCTTGAAGGAGGCTTTGTCACCAGGTCCCATCATTGAATCTGCCTGATGTCCTTTGGACGTTCTAAGTCTTTATTGACCCCCAGACTCAAAAGCTGGGTGTCATTGTGATCTGGAGAATGGGGACACATGTGGGGGTGTCTTGGTACACCTGAAAATTTCTGAAACATTTTTTCTGCACTGTTTGTACACCGGATGTGAAGAATTTTTTCAGTTTTTTATGGACTTTACGATTTTTTCACTTGTGTTTCACTTATCCCCTTCCCGCCGACCGAACGCATATATGCGTCCTCGGCTTTCCGGGGTTATACCGGGATGATGCCCGCAGCTGCAGGCATCTTCCCAGTACCGTTGTTTTCAGCGGGCGATCGGCTACCCGAATATAACAACCGATGCGGCTAAAAGCTGCTCGGTTGTTATACCGGAGGAGCGGGAGGGGACATCCCCCCCCCTCCCGCCGCCTCCCGCCGCTGTTACCGGGCCTCCCGTGCGATCGGGAGGCCCGGTGTCCGGTCCGCTGCCTTCGGCGGCTGGGGGCGGACTGGAACGAAGCTGCGAGCGGCTTCGTTCCAGCCTTCTTCTTGTAAATGCGGAAGCGACGTCATGACGTCACTTCCCGCTTACTCGGCTGCCAATGGCGCCGAATTTAAAAAAGTACACAGTATTCAGAATCGCCGTTTTCGGCGATCTGAATACTTTGAAGTGTAAAGGAGGGATGGGGGGTCTTTTAGACCCCCCATCCCTCCATAAAGAGTACCTGTCACCACATATTACTGTCACAAGGGATGTTTACATTGCTTGTGACAGCAATAAAAGTAAAAAAAAAAAAAAAAAAAATTTAAAACACAATTTATAAAGTACAAAAATAAATAAATTAAATAAAAAAAAAAAAACATTTTTTTAAAGTGCCCCTGTCCCCGCGAGCTCGCGCAGCGAAGAAAACGCATACGGAAGTCGTGCCCGCATATGTAAACGGTGTTCAAACCACACATGTGAGGTATCGCCACGATCGTCAGAGCGAGAGCAATAATTCTAGCCCTAGACCTCCTCTGTAGCTCAAACCTGGTAACCGTAAATTTTTTTTAAAACGTCGCCTTTGGAAATTCAAAGGTACCGTAGTTCGTCGCCATTCCACGAGTGCGTGCAATTATAAAGGGTGACATGTTTGGTATCTATTTACTCGGCGTAACATCATCTTTCACATTATACAAAAAAATTGGGGTAACTTTACTGTTTGGATTTTTTAAAATTCATGAAAGTGTCACTTTTCCAAAAATTTGCGTTTAAAACACTGCTGCACAAATACCGTGTGATAAAAAATATTGCAATAATCGTCATTTTATTCTCTAGATTCTTTGCTAAAAAAATATATATAATGTTTGGGGGTTCTAAGTAATTTTCTAGCAAAAAATATGGATTTTAACTTGTAAACACCAAATTTCAAAAATAGGCTTAGTCATGAAAGGGTTATAATGGGTTTGTGTGCGAGAGCTGTATTTATGTATTTTTATTTTGAAGCAAGTGTAAACTAGCTGTTAATGTGTGTTGAAGCTGAAGCAGGTGTAAATGAGCCCTAAGTAAAAAAAAAAAAAAAAAAAAATAATGAAAAAAAAATGTTGTTATTAATTTCTTAATTTTTCAAAAAAATCATGACAAAAAATGTCAAAAAAAAAAAACTTCCCATGCCTCTTTCTGAATACCTTGGAGTGTCTACTTTTCAAAAATTAGCTATAATATATATATATATATATATATATATATATATATATATATATATATATATATATATATATATATACACACACACACCATCGTTTTGTAGACTCTATGATTTTCACACAGGCTAAATAATATGCAATGATTTGGGTTATTTTTACCAAAGAAATATAGCAGAATACATTTTGCTATTATTTGCTAAGTTTTATACCAGACTCCAGAAAAACATTTTTTTTAATGTTCTGCATTTTTTTATTTATATAGCAAAATAAAAAACCCAGTGGTGATTAAATTCCACCAAAAGAAAGCTCTATCAAAGTGATAATAATTTAATTTGGGTACAGTGTTGCATGCCTGAGTAATTTTCATTCAAAATGTGACAGTGCAGAAATCTGAAAACTGGCCTTAGCAGGAAGGGGGTCAAAGTGTCCGGTGTTGAAGGGGTTAAACAATCCCTACCTATGAAGGACATGCAGGCTGGTATCAGCACATCAGAAGGACCACATACAGTTATTGCATGCTCACTGATACCTGCCAGGCTGGTTAGGTCAGGAGGGCAGTTTTTAACCACTTCCGGACCGCCTTCTGCATGAAAAAAAACGTACCTGTACATCGCTCCGTGCAGTAGTTTCAGGGAGCACATGCGCGCCGCAAAAGGAGCACGCACCCCCTGATTGGACAGAGGGGGAGCCAATCAGCGGGTCCGGTGGATGCAATGTCGGCTGGCCACCCGGAATCGTTCCCCAGAGGGGCAGAATGGTGATCTGCCTATATAAATAAGGCAGCCGTTCTGACAGGGGAGAACATGAAGATCTTGTGTTCCTGCTAAACAGGAACATGCATCTCTGCATTCCTTCAGTCATTCAACCCCCCCCCCCCACAGTTAGTAATCACCCCCTAGATTGCCCCTGGTGTTAACCCCTTCTCTGCCAGTGTCATTAGTACAGTAACAGTGCATATTTTTAGCACTGATCACTGTATTAGTGTCACTAGTCCCCCAAAAAAGTGTTAGTTAGGTGTCCGATTCATCCGCCGCAATGTCACAGTCCCACTAAAAATCGCTGATTGCCGCCATTACTAGTAAAAAAAAAAATTATAAAAATTCCATAAAAATATCCCATAGTTTGTAGACGCTATAACTTTTGCCCAAAGCAATTAATATACACTTAGGCCCCTTTCACACTTATACGACTTCAAAGTCGCACGATTTTGCGCCGCTATTTTGCCAAGATTTTGCCGCGATTTGGAAGCAGTAATACTTTGTACGAATTTGCCACAACTTTGGCATTGACCATTCTCAGCTTGTGCTTACAAAGTAGTGCTGAAATCGTGTCTATATTATTCAGGTATGATTTGCAAGATACTTGAGGGTTTAACATTGAGGTCTATGGAGTACAAATCGTATGAAAGTTGGACCCAGGTAGTGCAGGGACTACTTTGAAGTCTGCACGACTTAAAGTCGTGCCAATATAAATGGTAGTCATTGAAAATCATTGAGAATGACTTGTCATACGATTTTGCAGTACAAAATCATGGGACAAGTCGTATAAGTTTGAAAGGGGCCTTATAGGGAAATTTTACCAAAAATATGTAGCGGAATACATATTGGCCTAAATTGATGAAGAAATTTGATTTTTTACATTTTTTTATTGGATATATTTGGATAAATTTTATAGCAGAAAGTAAAAAATATTGTTTTTCAAAATTTATACTGCAGAGGTGATCAAATACCACCAAAAGAAAGCTTTATTTATGGGGAAAAAAAGGACATCAATTTTATTTGGGTAGAGCGTTGCATGACCGCACAATTGTAATTTAAAGTAACGCAGTGCCGTATCACACAAAAATGGCCTGGTCATGAAGGGGGTAGAACCTTTCCGGAGCTGAAGAGGTTAATTTTTTTAGCGTAAAAAACAAACAAAACAAAACAAAAAAAACATGGAATTGCTGAGCCTGTATTAAAAACATAGGTTCAGCATTTTTAGCGAATAAAACAATTTACAGCTGCAAAACAAAAAGCACTTAAAAAGTACTCATTTACCCACTCAAAACAAGGGAATACTTTAGTTTTTGGCAAGGTGAAAGATGGGCAAATGTTTGACATATATCTGAACAAATCTAAATTCACTGAGTAACAAAAAAGAATGAATTGTTCAGCACAGGACGTTCCTATTTAAGAACAGATGAATCTTGTTTGGTGAAATGTTCACATTAGCAAATCTTGTTTGATGCAATTTTCAAAAAGAGTGAATTGTGCTTGAAAACAGGAAAACCTAATTCAACCATTGTCAAAAATGTTCCCAAGTCCTCTCCTGCTTGGATACATCCTACATGCCCATATTGTTCTAGAAAAGACAATCTACCTGTGGGTATTGGTAAATGTTCAAGAGTTCCGCCATGGCAAGGGTTGAAGGGAAAGTGGTATCACCTACAAAACCAATGACTTTACGGATTTCCATACAAGAGTAGTTTGGAGCTCTCCCCTTATAACCGGTGAGTATCTTCATAATGGAATCTATTGCCTTCATATTATACCCACATGTGTTAAATACGTGATAGCCCAGAGTAATGTTAGGAAGCAGGTGAGGATCCCTGTTGATTTCATCAATTGCAAAGAAAAATGCCACCAGGAACTGATATTCTGCTATATCCAAACTGTGAAAGATTGAAAAAGCATGACATTAGATCTTACATATGATGGACTGTATACAAATTAAGCTTAACTTTATTTTATTATTTTGCAAAGTTGTAACTTTACTCAGAGTTGTAACTTTACTCAAATTAGGACCTGGTTCCAAGATGTATTGTCTAATCATAAAAAAAATGAGTACTGGACATTTTTTATTAGCACTAACATTAATTTTTTTTTTATGACAAGTTTTTGTGTACCTCCTTCCACTAAGGTCCAGTAGCCGTATGTTAAGTAAACCAATCTCTTAAGGGCTTACACACATATGAGGTGCAAATTTCAGGTCTGTTTTCACTGCAAATTTCTAAAGTAGTGGATCGGCTGTGATTAAATATGGTTCTGATCAGTGGTGGTGCGTCCATAAGGGAGCATGGGCGCCGCCCCCTCTCTCCAGCCACCCCTTTAGCACCAATAGATAGATTCATGCATGAATCTATCTATGGCCACCACTGCCACCCCCTATTTAGGCGCCCAGCCCCTTTTCGGGTGACTGAATTAGAACGGCAAGGTTTGTTATTTTAAGCATCCGATTAGAGCCGTAGGTATAAAAAAGAGGTGCTGGGTGCTCCCAGGTCACTCAGCTGTGTTAGAAAAGCAAATGAATAATCGCTTTCCTAACACTAAACCGCCTCTCCGTCAATCAGGTGCTCGGATCTGTTACCCGTCACCTGATTGGCTGAAATGACAGGAGGTGTGATTGAATGCCTATCAGGTGTCCAATCATAGCAGAGGACAGGAAGAGAGGACGGGAGAGAGGACGGGAGAAGACATCGAGGAGCTGTCCCACCGCCACCGAGACAGGGTAAGAACAGACAGCAGGCGGGGGGCACACTGGCAGCATTTGATATGGCACAGTGGCTGCGTTTGATGGGGCACAGTGGGAGCATTTGATGGGGCACCGTGAGGCTGCATTTGACGGGCACAGTGAGGCTACATTTGACGGGCACTGTGAGGCTGCATTTGACGGGCACTGTGAGGCTGCATTTGACGGGCACTGTGAGGCTGCATTTGATGGGCACAGTGGCTGCATTCAATGGGGCACAGTGGCTGCATATGATGGCACAGTGGCAGCATTTCATATGGCACAGTGGCTGCGTTTGATGGGCACACTGGCTGCGATTGATGGTACAGTGAGGCTGCAATTGATGGGTTTTTTTTTTTGAGAATTTTTCAGTTTGTTTGTGCCCCCCCAAAAATTTTGAGCATCTGCTGCCACTGATTCAAATGTGAATTGTAGGAGTGTCCTTAAAGCGGAGTTCCACCCCAAAATGGAACTTCCGCGGTTCGGATTCCTCCTCTCCTCCGGTGCCACATTTGGCACCTTTCAGGGGGGAAGTGGATACCTGTCAAATCCAGGTGCTGTATCTGCTCCCACTTCCAGGGGAAAAAAAAAAAAAAAAGAAATAAAATTGCTGCAATCTTGCGGCGAACCCTCCTCATCCCCCTCCCGCTGCCTTCTGGGAGAAACACAGGTCCCAGAAGACAGCAGGGACCATTCAGAAAGAGCAGCATGACTTGCACATGAGCAGTTCTCCTTAGTAAGGATGCCGGCGCCTCCACCCAGAGCCGAGGGACAGGTCAGCTTCGGGTGAGGACATTGCAGGCTCCCTGGACAGGTAAGTGTCCTTATATTAAAAGTCAGCAGCTACAGTATTTGTAGCTGCTGACTTTCATTTTTTTTTACCCAGGCAGAACTCCGCTTTAACCACTTCAGCCCCTGAAGATTTTACCCCCTTTTTGACCAGAGCACTTTTTACAATTTGGCACTTTAACTGACAATTGCGTGGTCATGCAGTGCTGTACCCAAACAAAAATTGCGTCCTTTTTTTCCCTACAAATAGAGCTTTCTTTTGGTGCGACAATTTAGAAAAAAATATATATTTTTTTTACTTTTTGCTATAATAAAGATCCCCAATTTAAAAAAAATAAATAAATTTCTTCATCAGTTTAGGCCGATATATATTCTTCTACATATTTTTGGTAAAAAAAAAAAAAATAAATGAAAAAAAAAAAAAAAAAAAAAAAAAAAAAATCACAATCAGCGTATATTGATTGCTTTGCGAAAAAGTTATAGTGTCTACAAAGTATGGGAAAGATTTATGGCATTTTTATGGCATTATTTTTTAATTTTTTTACTAGTAATGGCGGTGATCTGCGATTTTTAGCGGTATTGCAACGGACAGATCAGACACTTCTGACCTATTTTTGGGACCTTTGACAATTATACAGTGATCAGTGCTATAAGAATGCACAGATTACTGTGTAAATGTCACTGGCAGGGAAAGAGTTAACACTAGGGGGCGATCAAGAGGTTAAATGTGTGCTCCCTCAGTGTGTTCTAACTGTGTGGGGATTGGACTGAGTAGGAGAGGAGACATATTGCTGTTCCTACTTACTAGGTACAAATGACATGTCTCCTCTCCTTGACAGCACAGGGATTTATGCGTTTACACACACATATCCGTGTGCTGGCACTCGTGCACGCTATCGCCGCCATCCATGCACCTCGGGTCCACTGCGTGCCCTCTGGTGGCCGAAAAGGGGAAGGACGTACCCATACAGGATTTCACCCAGGAGAGTCATTCTGCCGCAGTATATCTGAGTGAGCCAGTCAGGAACTGGTTAACAACCAATGAATCTCCGATCCTGTATGTAAACAAAAGAATTGCCGGCAATGAAACTTGAGAAAATAACATGGGGATCCCCCACCTGTCAGAAACTCTGTGTGTTTTTATTTAATTTTTGGACACGTCTTTGGTGAATGTACCCCATTCTTACTCACATGGGGGGTGGGATCTGGGGGCCCCTTTGTTACGGGGGCTTCCAAATTCTGATTAGTCACCCCCATACCCCCACAACCACCAGGCCAGAGTTCTGAGGAAGACACCTTTGCCCTCATCAACAAGGCCCAAACCACCCCCCATGTTGAGGGCATTTGGCCTGGTATGGTCAGGAGAGAGGGGTGGCGCTCGCTCATCTCTCTTTTTCCTGCCCTGTTAGGCTGCATACTTGGATAGAGGCCTGGTACGGATTTTGCGGGTGGCGACATTGGGTTCCCCTCCTAAAATCCCTACCAGACCCAAGGGTCTGGTAGGGATTGGGGGGACCCCCATGCTGATGACTGATGACATGTGCGATTCAGAAGCGTTCCCATAGTAGTCAGTGAGCCTGGAATTTGCACCTTAACCGCACCACAGTGCTCAGAAAATGTAATTTAGATGCGGTTCTAATGTGAAGTGTAGGAGCATCCTTAACAACTGATAAATCTCTTCGCCTGTCAGCGGGGAAGCCCGGTAATAAAACTTGAGAAAAAATAGCGTGGGGGTCCCCCATTTGTCAAAAACTGTGTGTGTTTTTATTTACTTTTTGACACCTCTTTGGTGAATAAGTAGGGGTACCATGTACCACATTCTCACTCACATGGGGGGTTGGATCTGGGGGCCCCCCTTGTTAAAGGGGGCTTCCAAATTCTGATTAGTCACCCCCATGCTCCCACAACCACCAGACCAGGGCTGTGAGGAAGAAGCCTTTGTCCTCATCAACATGGTGACAAGGTGCTTTGGGGGGTACCCCCCTACCCTAAACCACCCCCCATATTAAGGTCACATGGCCTGGTATGATCAGGAGGGGAAGGCGCTTGCTCGTCTCCCTTTTTCCGGCCCTGTCAGGCTGCATACTTGGATAAAGGTCTGGTATGGATTGGGAGGGGGGGACAGCACACTTTTTTTTTATTTTGACATGGGGTTCCCCTCCTTAGGTCTGGTAGGGATTGGGGAGACCCCCGTGCTGTTTTTTACTCAATTTTATTTGGTGTTCAAAACTGATGACACATGTGATTCAGAAGCGTTCCCATAGTAGTCAATGAGCCTGGGATAACCGCACCGCATAGATGTGAACAGCTTCAATGGAAACCAATGTTATTTCACATGTCATATGAATCAGATGCGGTTCAAAACACATTCAATTTGCATATACTGTATGTGTACCGAGCCTAAGGTAAAAAACACAAATAAATATACCGGTACAGTAATGTTCATTAAACTTGGATAGTTGGTGAGAAAAGAGAAGGAGAGAGCTATGGAATGTGAAAGCTTCACAAAGGTGAGAGCAATCATAAAATTGTTGGATAATGATCTAGAAAAAGCCCACATTTAGTCCATTAACCTTTGCGTCAAATAGAATTATCATTATGGGTTCAAAAGTTTTCTTTTCTAGAGTATCTTTAAAGTTCCCTTTTAGAACTAAAACCTTCATGTCATCCATACATTGGTAGTTGGTCAGAAATGATGTTCCACAAGTGTGCAGTAGTCATCATTCTTATGTTCTTGCAAAAGGAAAAAACTAATGCGCAAACCTGGGCTAGCTCTAATAAACTAAATGAGAAGCTGCCAACATAAAAAGGTGTTCCCACACAAAGAAACAAATAAAAAACAAAAATATGTGCCACTGCCTCAAAAAATGTGTATAACTAAATAATTAATAATAACAAAAATGTGCTAAAGCAATTCACTATATTATATTACCGGCAATTCATTAATAGCCGCGAGTAGTTTTAAATCACTTTTTTCCTTTAGAAATGTCATTTTGCGCTCAGACTGTTGTAAACACGGGAAACATGCGCAACTTTATAGGCATACTATAGACACCCCCCAGCTACGAAATGTAAAGGAATATTACACTTTTATTGTTTCACTTTAAAATCACTGCTCCCAAAAAAACAGCCGTTTTTAAAACTTTTTTTTGCATTGATACATGTCTCCTGGGGCAAGACCCAGGTCCCCAAACACTTTTTATGACAATACCATGCATAAAAAGCCTTTAAAAATTAGCACTTTTGATTTCTCCCAACGACTTTTAAAGGGTGTTCTGCGGCTTTCGAATTTGCCGCGAACACCCCAAATTGTTGGCTAATCGGCGAACAGGCGAACACCCAACTTACGTTCGACTCGAACATCGGGACCATCCCTACTCATAACTAATATCCTCCAGACCCTTTATTAGCTTTGTTGCCCTTCTTTGTACTCGCTCCAATTCCAGTACATCCTTCCTGAGGACTGGTGCCCAGAACTGGACAGCATACTCCAGGTGCGGCCGGACCAGAGTCTTGTAGAGTGGGATAATTATCGTTTTATCTCTGGAGTTGATCCCCCTTTTAATGCATGCCAATATTCTGTTTGCTTTGTTAGCAGCAGCTTTGCATTGCATGCCATTGCTGAGCCTATCACCTACTAGGACCCCCAGGTCCTTTTCCATCCTAGATTCCCCCAGAGGTTCTCCCCCCAGTGTATAGATTGCATTCATATTTTTGCCTCCCAAATTCATTATTTTACATTTTTCTACATTGAACCTCATTTGCCATGTAGTTGCCCACCCCATTAACCACTTCAGCCCCGGAAGAATTTACCCCCTTCCTGACCAGAGCGTTTTTTGTGATTCAGCACTGCATCACTTTAACTGACAATTGCGCAGTCATACAACGTTGTACCCAAACAAAATTGATGTTCTTTTTTTACCACAAATAGAGATTTCTCTTGGTGGTATTTGATCACCTCTGCGGTTTTTATTTTTTGCGCTATAAACAAAAAAATAGCGTCAATTTTGAAAAAAAAAACACAATATTTTGTACTTTTTGCTATAATAAATATTCGCATGTTTTTTTTTTTTTTAAAAAAAAGCTTTAATGAAAACACTAAACAGCCTCCAAGATTTAAACTCACATGGTACAAGTTAAAAGACAGCAAAAGTGACTGAGGTAAGCCTTTAAAAGCTTCCAGAGCAGAGGATAAACCGGCCACAGCGGACCCAAGGTGTGCAGGAATGAGGTTGAATCTCACCCCTCCCTTGGTCCTGGATCTAAACCTGCTCATCAACTTGCTGGTGTGTTAAGCAACGTCCTGCTTCAATGATGTTGATTGCCGTACAGCCACGCCCCTGTCATGTTTCGTCACAAGGACTTACTCATGGGATTCATTTGCTGACTTTTGCTGTCTTTTAACTTGTACCATGTGAGTTTAAATCTTGGAGGCTGTTTAGTGTTTTCATTAAAGCTTTTTTACGGTATTACACTATTGGTACACTTTCTTTATTCACATGTGGAGATTATATGAGACGCACGGCTGGAGTTTGGATGCTTGCTCTAAAACCCTATCCATGTGGTTTAAATGCATTTTATCCTAACATGAGAATGTAGGCATTGGAATTCGGTGAGTGCGTTTTTTTAGGGGAGTGGAATCACAGACACATTGGTGTGGTGAATGGATTAAGAGATCTTCACATCGACTATAGATCTTCTTCAATATTTTATGGACTTTATTTTTCTATATTTTGTGTAATATTTTTTTGTTCATTTGTGGCTTTACTAGTCACATCATATCACTTCACTTGTCACAGGGTGTTTAGTGTTATTTGTCAATTTAATGCTTTAGCATTTATTATATTTTAGTACATGTCAGTTATACTTTCATTTGTAAATTTTGAATCACATATCACTTTATGAGATTTAATACTCCTTGTGCACAAACATTTAGCGCCGCTATTTTGACTTTGTTTCATTATCCCAGATTGACCAGTAGTTAAAATTCATCTTTTAGATCAGTGAAAAATGCATTGGATTACTGTAGAAATGTCACTGGCAGTGAAGGGGTTAACACTAGGGGGCAGTGAAGGGGTTAACTGTGTTCCCTGCGAAGTGATTCTAACTGAAGGGGGAGGGACTAACTACAGGAAGTGACAGATCGTGGTTCCTAGCCAATAGGAACACACGTTCTGTCACTCCTGTCAGAACAGAACAGGGAAGTGTGTGTTTGTTTACACACTTGTCCCTGTTCTGTGACTCTTGGTCACGATCGCTCATGGCCAGCGGTCATCGTGACCGTCGGCCTTGAGCATCAGCACCCCCACTATGCTGCACCTGGACCCCGTGAGCCAACGTACAGCTACATGGTTTTGCGCAGGGAGCCAACCTGCCATATAACTGCGGCTCCGTGACACGATCCCTGGGACACCGGCAGATATCGAGTCCGTTGGCCCGCGGGCACGGTCACGCTGCATGCGGCTGGCGCGCATGCACCCGCTAGCCTTGCCAATTAAAAGGGGACATACAGGTACGCCCATTTGCCCACCGCTGCCATTGTGCCGCGTGTATCGGCGTGCAGCGGTCGGCAAGTGGTTAAAAGGCATTTGTTTTTGTGCGATCTGAAAATTGCAATTTAACGCTCACCAAACTACTACTAACATGAAATTAGCAGAAGGGGCACAAAGGGTGGCGCTTGAGCAATGAACTTCCTCTTTATACTCTCGCAGTACGTCACTACGTTCGTGTTTGTCAAATGACAATTTGCGGATAGTTAGTATTCTAGACAAAATCCTGCACACACAATTTTGACAAAAATCAGACCGTGTGTATGAGGCTTTAGGCTAGCCCTAAATAGAAGCAGGACAGTTTTAATTTGGCATATAAGGCCTAAATGTTATATGCCTAACTTATTTTATTTGTGGATAGGGAGGATGCCATGAATTAGAGTGATATAGTGCGAGTTGGATTAGGTGTGCACTGTTCCTGCAGTGTTTTTTTTTCAAAGGATGCAAACAAAAGGCAGCTCTGAATACAGAATGCAAGTAACAAGTGAATGTGCATAAGAGAAATAAACTTTCTTTTGCATTCAAGAAGTCTTGCACCCAATGAATTTAACTACTCTGCACCCACCACATACAGAAGGATGTCAGCTATCCCTGACCCTGGAGGTCCTCATTAGACCAAAAGAGGCCTGGGACCTTGCTACACTAGTAAAAAAAAAATAATATTAAAAATGCCATAAATCTATTACCTATTTTGTAGACGCTACAACTTCTGCACAAACCAAACAATATGAGCTTATCACAATTTTTTTTACCAAAAATATGTAGAAGAATATATATCGGCCTAAACTGATGAATATATTTGTTTTTTTATACATTTTTTGGGGGATATTTGATATAGAAAAAAGTCAAAAATATTGCTTTTTTTTTCAAAATTGTCGCTCTTTTTTTTGTTTATAGCGCAAAAAATAAAAACCACAGAGATGATCAAATACCAGCAAAATAAAGCTATATTTATGGGAAAAAAAGTTGTTTGGATACAGCGTTGCACGGCCGCACAATTGTTAAAGCGATGCAGTGCCGTTTCACAAAAAAATGGCCTGGTCATTAAGGGGGAAAATCTTCTGGGGCTTAAGTGGTTAAAGAAGAATTCCAGGTATGCTAATTCTTACATAGAATTATTCAGCTTGGACCAATGTAAATATACATTTCCCAAACCTGTGGTATCCCTCTAGAAACGGGAAATTACTGTAATAGGCTCCCTGCTCCAGTGATCTCCAGTAGCTCCAAGGCTGATACCGAGCAACTGTCCTACTGTGTTCTGAACATAGGAGGTTGGCCCCTTCGGCATGGGTGCTATTCAGAGTCAGCTTTTCATTTTCTGAGAATGTCACCTGTGCCAAGAGGCCAACTGTCTATGTTCAAAAATGGAGCAGGACAGCCATTCGGTACCGGACTCCAGAAGCTAGTGAAGATCACTGTAGAAGGTACCTATTAAAGCTGAGTTCCACCTAAAAATTCGAACTTCTGCTTTAAGCACCCCTTACCCCCTGACATGCCATATTTGGCATGCCATTTTTTGAGGGGGGGGGGCTAGTTTTGACAGGAACCCAGATCCTACTTCTGCTCAGAATCCCCTCATCCGCCCATCCCCGAATCTCTCTCCCTGCATGCAGTTACATTACATGACAGTTTTACATTCTGAGCGGATCTTTCAAGCCTCATGATCTGCTCAATGTGAAACTCCCCCTCTTCCCCAATCAGTGCCACCTGTCAGTGTCAATCCGTGCTTCCAATCAGTGCCAATCAGTGCCACCTGCCAGTGCCAATCAGTGCATTCCAATCAGTACCACCTGTTAATGCCAATCAGTGCTGCCTATCAGTGCCAGTCAGCGCTGTCAATCAGTGCCACATGTAAGGGCCAATCGGTGCTGCCTATCAGTGCCTATCAGTGTCAGTGTCCATCAGTGCTGCCAATCAGTGCTGCCTATCAGTGCAGCCTATCAATGCCAATGAGTGATGTCAACCAGTGCTGCCAATCAGTGCCATTGGTGCTGCCAATCAGTTCCACTTATCACTGCCAATCAGGGCCCATCAGGGCCCATCAGTGCTGCCAATCAGTGCTGCCTATCAGTGCCACCAAGCAGTGCACATCAGGGCCCATCAGTGCTGCCAATCAGTGCCACCAAGCAGTGCACATCAGGGCCCATCAGTGCTGCCAATCAGTGCCACCAAGCAGTGCACATCAGGGCCCATCAGCAGGCATGTACTGGCCATTGGGACTACAGGGAGTTTCCCGGTGGGCCGATGGCTCAGTGGGCCGATTTCAGTGACAGTGGACCGCTGCCTCCCTCCGGTCCTCTGTCCCCCCCCCGCAGTGCTCACCTCCTCTCCCTGGCTAGTTATGCAGTGCGCCTGAATACAGACATGATGCTCAGGAGTCAACATTGAGAAGCTCATCATATGATCTGGAAGGAGGGCGGCCTCACTTTCCTGCCTAATCTTGTCCCATTGGGGGGGGGGCGCCAAACTGATTCTTTGCCCCAGGTGAAATAATGTCTAGCTTCCCCACTGGTACTGCCTATAAGAGAAATAATGTAGAACGGCTAATGGCTAGTGGGGTGGGGGGGGGCTTGGGTGGCAAGCCGGCATGGGAGAGACCTGTCAAAGTGGGCCAGTCTGGATGAAGTCCAGGGCCAAATTTTTGTCCCAGTCCAGCCCTGCCCATCAGTGTTGCCACTCAGTGCCAATCAGTTCTGTCAACCAGTGCTGCCTATCAGTGGCCATCAGTGAGTGCAGGGATGGGGAGATGAACTCAGCAGACAGACATGTTGTCCATGGGGGGGGGGCCTGGTGGGGCACAACTGAAATCTGTCGATGTTTATTAATGCCAAATTCCAATCTTTAGTATAATAGGTAATCACCACACTACTATTTACTATTATTTACTATTAATAAACTACTGGAGGTAAAATAAAGTGTCAGTGGAAGGCCTGCACTGTTATGTGTTCCCACAAAAAAAAAAGTCAGCACTAACTTACTGATCCATATCTAAACAGTAATGGTGGAATCCTCTAATGTATGGAAATGTCAATATTACCACAATACTGCACTCTGTGATATGTAACGTCACATATAATACACATCAAACTGAAAGAAGACATAAAAAATGACACTTAGCAGGGATGGTGGAAACCCCTCCTATAGATATTTTCCATACAAACTATCTTCAAGTGCAACAACTTTTTAGTTGGGAGGTTCCCACCATTATAGCTCTTTGGAATTGTTATTTTTTAGATAGTAACTAAAACATATAAAATTAAATGTAACAATTATAATGTAAATTTTTGGACTTGAAGTTCATTTTCTGCCACCCTTGCTAAGTCTATGTCTTCATGGACCTTGCTTTGTGCACTGGTGGGCAGTCATGTTGGAACAGGAAGGGGCCATCCCCAAACTGTTCCCACAAAGTTGGGAGCATGAAATTGGCCAAAATGTCTTGGTATGCTGACGCCTTAAGAGTTCTCTTCACTGGAACTAAGGGGCCAAACCCAACCCCTGAAAAAATAACCCCACACCATAATCCTCCCTCCACCAAATGATTTGGACCAGTGCACAAAGCAAGGTCCATAAAGACATGGATGAGCGAGTTTGGGGTGGAGGAACTTGACTGACCTGCACAGAGTTCTGACCTCAACCCGATAGAACACCTTTGGGATGAATTAGAGCGAGCCAGGCCTTCTCATCCAACATCAGTGCCTGGCCTCACAAATGCTCTTTTGGAAGAATGGTCAAACATTCCCATAGACACACTCCTAAGCCTTGTGGACGGCCTTCCCAGAAGAGTTGAAGCTGTTATATCTGAAAAGGGTGGGCCAACTCAATATTGTACCCTATGGACTAAGACTGGGATGCCTTTGAAGTTCATGTGCGTGTAAAGGCAGGCGTCCCAATATTTTTGACAATATAGTGTGTATATATAGTATTCATGTCTTCCCCTAGTAAAAGCAGCACACACATTGTACAAAAACACTTGCTAAGCACACAGTTAACCCCTCGATTTAGCCCCTGATGTTGACCTCCTTCCCAGCCAGTGTCATTAGTACAGTGACAGTGCATATTTTTAGCACTGATCAATGTAATAGTGTCACTGGTCCCCAAAAAGTATCAAGTGTCAGTTAGTGTCCGATTTGTCCACCGCAATATCGCAGTCCCGCTATAAGTCGCTGATTACCGCCATTACTAGTAAAAATAAATATATAAATAACAATTCCATACATATATCCCATAGTTTGTAGACGCTATAACTTTTGCGCAAACCAATCAATTTTCATTACCAAAAATGTGTAGCAGAATACATATTGGCCTAAATTGAAGAAGAAATTAGATTTTTTTATTGGATGTGTTTTATAGCAGAAAGTAAAAAAAAAAAAATAATAATAATAATAATAATAATAATAATAATAATAATAATAATAATAATAAATATATATATATATATATATATATATATATATATATATATATATATATATATATATATATATATATATATATATATATATATTTTTTTTTTTTTTTTTTTTTTTTAAATTGTCGCTCTTTTTTTTGTTCATAGCGCAAGAAATAAAAAAAAACTGCAGTGGTGATCAAATACTACCAAAAGAAACCCCTATTTGTGGGGGGAAAAAAAAAAAAGGACATCAATTTTATTTGGGTACAGCCATAGCTCCCAACTGTCCCGGATTTCGAGGGACTGTCCCTGATTTGGAACAAAGTCTCTCTGTCCCTCATTGCTCTTCATTTGTCCCTCATTTTGGTCTGATCTATATAGTTGTATATAAAATGCACTTTTTATGTTTCAAAAAGTGTTTCCCAGTGCTAAACCTTTCATCTGATTCCTAAATTGCTGCATTTGTAAATGTCAAAAGCCAATATAAATGAATAATAGTTGTAAAAAAAAAAAAAAACTTGTGGGTTTGCCAAATTTTTTTTATTATAATTCTGTATAAATTGTTTTTTTTTATAATTCTCTTTTAAGGGGGCGTGGCAGGGGGTATGTCCTATGCCTACATACTTTTGCTAATAGGTGTCCCTCGTTCCCATCTCAAAATGTTGGGAGGCATGGTACAACGTCACACACCCATGGAATTGTCAGTTTAACCGGTTCCCGACCGGCGCACGCCGATGTACGTCGGCAGAATGGCACGGCTGGGCAAATGGGCGTACCTGTACGTCCATTTGAATTCCCCGCCGTGCCATTGCGTGCGCGAGCTCCGTGAGTCGGGTTGCGGGTCCCGTGGACTCGATCGCCGCGGGGATACCCGCGATCGTCTCACGGAGAGGACGTACGGGGAGATGCTAATGTAAACAGCATCTCCCCGTTCTGCCTAGTAACAAGTGTCACTGATCACAGCTCCCTGTCATCGGGAGCTGTGATCAGAGTAATGACACTGCTAGCCCATCCCCCTACAGTTAGTAATCACTCCCCTAGGACATACTTAACCCCTCCCCGCCCCCTAGTGGTTAACCCCTTCACTGCCAGCGTCATTTACACAGTAATCAGTGCATTTTTAATCGCACTGATCGCTGTATAAATGCCAATAGTCCCAAGAATGTGTCAAAAATGTCCATTCTGTCCGCCATAATGCCGCAGTCACAATAAAAAAAAAAAAAAAAAAAAAAAAAAAATCGCTGATCGCTGCCATTACTAGTAAAAAAAAAAATTATTAATAAAAATGCCATAAAACTATCCCCTATTTAGTAAACGGTATCACTTTTGCGCAAACCAATCAATATACGGTTATTGCGATTTTTTTTTACCAAAAATATGTAGAAGAATACGATCGGCCTAAACTGAGGAAAAAAAATGTTTTTTTTTTAATATATTTTTGGGGGATATTTCCTATAGAAAAATGTAAAAAATAATGCCTTTTTTTCAAAATTGTCGCTCTTATTTTGTTTATAGCGCAAAAAATAAAAATCACAGAGGCGATCAAATACCACCAAAAGAAAGCTCTATTTGTGGGAAAAAAAGGACGTCAATTTTGTTTGGGAGCAACGTCGGAGGCCCGCGCAATTGTCAGTTAAAGTGACGCAGTGCCGAATCGCAAAAAACGCTCTGGTCAGGAAGGGGGTAAAATCTTCCGGGGCTGAAGCGGTTAAATAACACAGTGCCTTATCGTATGCCCCAGTTGAAGTCCATTGGGACGAAACGCGTCAGCCTTGGCTTTCTGCTTTCCACATTGCTTTTTTACTCTGTGATCACAGTTTTTTTTAACATGTTATGTATGTTGGTTTTTATAATAAAAAACCCACTTTTTGACCTACACCATATGGAGGCATTTTTTCTTTCCATACCCCCCCCTTCCCGGATGAGAGTTCTTTGGCCGTCCAGTCTGGCTTTCCATGCCTTAGTTCCAGCCTTGATGTTTCCCACGTCCGAATTCCGGTTTTGTGGTTACCTGCACAACCCTTGGAGTCGTGTTTGGAGGTTTTTGGTCCGCTTGGAGATCTGTCGATCTACCGATTTTGGCACCCTCGCTTGACTGACTCGTTGTCGCTGATATTCGAGTCCACCTTTTCCAGTAAGAGTAGATATACTTCTTCCTATGGTTGAGGTTTGTACCATCTTGGATGCTCTACATGCCGGCCAGTGCCAGTGTGTTCCATCCTGGAGTAACCACCATCTGGTGGTGGACTTACACCAGTCTTCTCCAAGACCCTTTCACTTATTGGACTCTTTTCACTCACACTTTTATTCATATTTGATTGCCTTTTGCGTGATTGATTATCCATTACCCAGTCATTATTTGTATATTGTTATACATGTTCACTATTTAGCGCTACATTTTTCATCATCCACTTAGAATTTAGAATTTTTGTCACATTATTATGTAGCAGCTTTTCACCTATTGAGTTAGCGTAGTATTATCTTTCATTTACACTATCATAAAAAAAGGACTGGTTCTGAAGGGGAGTAAATCTTCCGGAGCAAGTTAATGGAAGTCTTACAGCAAAAAAAAAAAAAAAAAGCTATGAACAGGACAGCCGACCTCAAATCCAAAAAAGGAAACCTCAAAAATGAAAAAGACAAAAAAGCTTCAAGAATAAGAACAAAAAATTCAGCAAAGGGTTAACTGTCCAAAGAGCTAGCAATCAGATTTTAAGAACAGTTTCTTAACTGAATCCACTCCTTAAGTGGTTTACCAGCTTTCCCTATCAGAGCTTTCAATTTACTGCCACTATGTCTGCTTTGTGGCCCCCTTTTAGGCTCCATTCACACTAGCGCGTTTTTTGATGCATTTTGCATTTTGCAGAAATGCACGGGAATTTTTTAACATGGGTTCCTATGGAACATGTTCACATCAATGCCTTTTTGTTTCTCTGCATTTTTGGAAAGGGTCAGGGACTTTTTTTCATGCAAAAAGCAGCATTTTGCATGTAATGGATTTCAATGGACAAGCATCAAAAACGCAAGTGCACCGTTTTTGCAGCGTTTTTGATGCGTTTTTGCCGGGTTTTTTTTTTTTTTTTTAATTTTTTTTTAAATTTTTTTTAAGACTGTAAAAAAAAACTGTCAAAAAAAAAAAAACGCAAAACGCAAATCGCGGCTAAATCGCGGCAAAATCGCGTCAAAAACGCGGCAAAAACGCTGCTCAAAAACGTGGCAAGCATGAAAAAAAAACCTCCAAAAACGCTCAAAAGCAACATGCATAGGTGTGAATCAAGCCTTATAATGGGGAGCTGGCTTAAGATGCCTTATAATTCCTTCTAAGGTTGATGGCCATAGTTCATAGGTCATGCCACGCATTATGGTTAATAAAATTGTCCTGGGTAAATCTGCTCCTTAATTTTCAAGAAGTGCAATTTCCTCAAACCCAGAGGATTCACCTTGAACCTATGATCACAGCAACAATGGATGAATTCTCATCTTGAATGCCAACTCTGCTTTAGTGCCCATTCACACTGATGCCAATTTGATGCATTACAAAAAGCCTAGATCCGCATGTCATCCAAAAACACATTGTGTTCAATGACGGTCGTTCACGTCTATGCATTCCGATTATTATGCAAATTCAGTGTGGCTACAAAAAAGGGGTCCTATACGAGTTTACTGCGTTGTGGTGCGATTTTCCTCTCCATAGACATCAATGGAGGAAACCGACATGAAATCGCATCTTGTGTTTTGATGTACTGCTTTTTTTCCTTGTAGATTTTTACATATTTCCCTCTCGCAGAAATCACAGCCACGCCCAATCCCAATCCGAAAACGCATTAAAATCGCATTACAATCGCACTGCCTTTAGCGCAAATCGCAACACAAAAATCGCACTGAACTCCAGCAAAAATCTGCATGAGAATCGCACCCATTCCCATTGTATAAGTGTGAACCTAGACTTAGGCCCCGTTCACACCTATGCGGGTTTCCCCGAATCTAATTTGCATAGCAGGAGAATGTGACTGGCTCCCTATGGAGCCGGTTCACATATCTCCGGGGCGGCTGTGGAGCGCACTGCACAAAAACGCTGTGCGTCTTTGGTTCCCTTTCAGGGCCGAATTCAGGCATAGAATCGGCCCTGATTCGTCCCTGAAACGGGGAACTGGGACGCACAGCGCTCCTGTGCGATCCGCAGTGTGTTATATGTGAAACCGGCCTACATCTGATTGTTGCTGCAACTACCACAGATACATTTATTTATTACAGGTATTTATATAGTGCTGTACATTTTTTTATATATATATATATATATATATATATATATATATATGCACATACACACACACATACATACATATACATGGGGGGGTAAAAAGACTATTATAGGAGGATACAATTATTACTGGGGGGGGGGGGGAATAATAGGATTTTATTATAGGAGGAAAATATTTAAAACATTATTAATGGGGGGGGGGGGGAATGATAGGAATTTAAAATAAACAGATACAATTATTACTGGTATTACTGGGGGGGGGGGATGATAGGATTTTTTTTTATAGGCACATACATTTATTACTGGGGGATAATAGAATTTTATTATAGGCAGATATAATTATTACTGGGGGGGATAATAGGATTTTATTTTAGGAGGATACAATTATTACTGGGGGGGGATAAAAGACATTTATTATAAACAGATACAATTATTACGGGGGGATAATATAATTTTATCATAGGCAGAAACAATTATCACTGAGGGATACAATTATTTTATTATAGGACAATACAATTATTACCGGGCAATAATAAGATTTTTATTATAGGCAGATACAAATATTACTGGGGAGGTGGGATGGGGGTAATAGGATTTTATTATATGAGGGAAGAATTATTACTGGGAGATAAAGACATTATGAAGAGATACAATTATTACTGGGGGGATGATAGGATTTTATTATAGGGGATATAATTATTATTTGCGGGGGGGGGGGGGGGATAGGATTTTATTATAGGAGGAAAAATTATTCCTGGGGGGATAAAAGACATTTATTATAAATGGATACAATTATTACTGGGGGGGGGTAATAGGATTTTATTATAGGAGGGAAAATTATTGCTGGGGGATAATAGACATTTATTATAAATGGATACAATTATTACTGGGGGCGATGGTAGGATTTTATTATAGGCAGATACAGTTATTACTGGGATATGATTTTGTTATAGTGGGATACAATTATTTATTTAAACTTCTTCTCAATGACCTGTCAGCTCTTTGAATGTCTGAAACTGGTCTGCCCAGCATGTCCGTCACACACCTGAATGATGTCTGGATTTAAGATTGGACTGTCTGGAGACTGATGTACATGTGTTCATTCTGCCAGATCATCCCAAGAACCAAACACACCTCTCTATCAATCCCTAGTTCACAATTCATTCATTTAGAGACACATAACCATAAACATACACACATATACATATGCTGTATATAAAAAATATCTAGCTGGCAGCCTGATCATGATAAGTCAATATCTCATCCCTTTTAAGTAGAAGAATAGAGGTAACCAGAATTGGTTTACTTACTTTTCACATAAATACAGAAAATCGTGTCCACCATTTCCTACTTTTAGCTTTCGTACGAAGCTGTGTACAGAGAAGAGCCCTCCGATGATCACATCTCCTGGCCGGTAATACTCGTATTCAAACAAAGACTGCTGAGGGGAGATGTAACACACAGGTACATGGCTATCAGTTGTAAATGGAAGGTTATTATCTCCGTGTAATGAGAAGACAATGCCAGAGAGGACAATGAGGATCAGGAATCCATCCATGATGAGGACAATCACTGACAGCTGTGTGCTTTATAATGGAGGGGATCATCTCCAGCACTTTATATATAAAATGGGAGATTTATTTAGACTGGGAGAGAAATATCTGAGGAAAGCCATGATGGTTGCATAATTACCAACAGCCAAAATAACCTCTTTATTTAAAGGAATAATAATGTCGGCACTTCAAGCTAACCGTTTAACCATTTATTGTCATACAACATTGTCTCATATCACATGAATAGCATTAGGGTCGCAAATTATTCGCAACTCTGTCTGGGGGAGTATTGGGTTTAGGAACAGAGTTTGTCCCCAGTCACCTCCAAGTCCCATCTAATATTCCTGAATGCCAATTCATGCTGACTGACAGCTCTTTGATACCTTCTAATACCATTAATGATTTCTTGTCCCTCCTGGATTCCTGCTCATTCATATTGGCCAGTGAGATTGCCTTGTGTATGAGCCCATGAAATTCACAGTGGTCAAGAGATTGTGACAGACATCAAACATACCAGGAAGAGTCATAGCTTTCCCCATAAGTGCAGCCTTACATCTTGATTTAATTTTGGGTACTTGAAGGATTTCTTTTTTTTAAGCTCTTGGTGTGTGAACACACTCCAAAAACTCCACCTGGTCCAAAAAAAGTGCACACCAAAAAGTGAGACACAAAAAGTGCACAGGGTGTACATATGGTTCTCCTCCAAAGAGAAGGGACCTTTGCCCTGATCCCCTGGGTCTTTAGGCTCAAGACAGGGGCTAGGGTACTTTCACATGTCTATCTGTCCGAAACCAGATGGACCCTGTTCTCTGGGAGGTCTGCTGAAACAGACCACTCCAAGTATTAGGTGGGGCTCCCCCTAGGGCAGACCCCATGAGATAGGGTGAACCAAGCCAGAAGGCCATGTCCGCCCCCTCCCAAGACGTTCAGGGCAGGCCCGAGGACCTACACCCTACTAATCAAACTTGAAGTGTACAAAACCAACAACCAAAAAAAGGACATAAAGTGACATACACAACAAACAACATAAAAGTGGGGAAAAGGAAAGTGGAGAAAGTGTCTTTGTGAGAAACAATAGCCGGCCTTAAGGCCAGGAATAACAATTCCTCTGGTTCTAGCCAAAAGGCCCAGCCCAAGAGGCAAGTATGAAAAAAGTGTGATGGTGCAGTGACTTGGTGCCATAACTCCCAGTCACCCTCACTCACACTTTAATTACGACACCCCTGGACTGCCACTCCAGGGGCATATGCACCATGGGCTTTCTTTGGGACCCGGTCTTCAGCCAGGCCCAGTGCCTCTCCATTAGGGATGAGCTTCGTGTTCGAGTCGAACCCATGTTCGACTCGAACATCGGCTGTTCGCCCGTTCGCCGAATTCCGAACTTTATGGGCCGTTCGCGCTAAATTCGTGTGGCGCGTCACGGCCCATAATTCACTGCGGCATCGCAGTGCATTGCTGGCTGATGATTGGCCAAGCATGCACTATGACCCGCATGCTTGGCCAATCACAGCGCCGTCAGTAGAGAGAGCTGTAATTGGCCAAAGCCAGGGTGGCTTTGGCCAATTATGGCTCAGGGGATTTAGTACACACCCCACACTATATAAGGCCGCCTGCACGGCGGCCCTGTGTAGTGTGTGTTCCGGTGTGCTGAGAGATAGAGAGAGAGAGAGAGAGACAGTGTCATTTGATTTGAGTTAGATAGATTAGGCAGAACAGTCAGTCAGTTAGCTGCACTTACAGTGTATTGTGTATATATATGCATCCCAGGTGTTGCATATATATATATACACTGTATTCAGTTTAGCTAGATCCGTTCCTGTTATCTTCTATCTAGACTATTTACATTTAATGCAGTGCGTCCTGCTCACAGTGTTCAGCTAGATCCATTCCTGCTATTTACATTTAGTGCAGTGCGTCCTGCTCACAGTGTTCAGCTAGATCCGTTCCTGCAATTTACATTTAGTGCAGTGCGTCCTGCTCACAGTGTTCAGCTAGATCCGTTCCTGTTATTTACATTTAGTGCAGTGCGTCCTGCTCACAGTGTTCAGCTAGATCCGTTCCTGCTATTTACATTTAGTGCAGTGCGTCCTGCTCACAGTGTTCAGCTAGATCCGTTCCTGCTATTTACATTTAGTGCAGTGCGTCCTGCTCACAGTGTTCAGCTAGATCCGTTCCTGCTATTTACATTTAGTGCAGTGCGTCCTGCTCACAGTGTTCAGCTAGATCCGTTCCTGCTATTTACATTTAGTGCAGTGCGTCCTGCTCACAGTGTTCAGCTAGATCCGTTCCTGCTAATTACATTTAGTGCAGTGCGTCCTGCTCACAGTGTTCAGCTAGATCCGTTCCTGCTATTTACATTTAGTGCAGTGCGTCCTGCTCACAGTGTTCAGCTAGAGCCGTTCCTGCTATTTACATTTAGTGCAGTGCGTCCTGCTCACAGTGTTCAGCTAGATCCGTTCCTGTTATCTTCTAGACTATTTACATTTAGTGCAGTGCGTCCTGCTCACAGTGTTCAGCTAGATCCGTTCCTGTTATCTTCCTACTGACAGGCAGGCTTGTCTGGTTACAGTATATAAAGCTACCTGAAGAAAATTACAGGTGTTCTATTTGATCCTATTAGTACCACGGTCAGGCAGCTAGACTATTTACATTTATTGCAGTGCGTCCTGCTCACAGTGTTCAGCTAGATCCGTTCCTGTTATCTTCC
Source organism: Aquarana catesbeiana (assembly GCF_042186555.1). Lineage (NCBI taxonomy): Eukaryota > Metazoa > Chordata > Amphibia > Anura > Ranidae > Aquarana > Aquarana catesbeiana. The sequence goes on from NC_133324.1 coordinate 37,400,614, forward strand.
TACTGACAGGCAGGCTTGTTTGGTTACAGTATATAAAGCTACCTGAAGAAAATTACAGGTGTTCTATTTGATCCTATTAGTACCACGGTCAGGCAGCTAGACTATTTACATTTAGTACAGTGCGTCCTGCTCACAGTGTTCAGCTAGATCCGTTCCTGCTATTTACATTTAGTGCAGTGCGTCCTGCTCACAGTGTTCAGCTAGATCCGTTCCTGCTATTTACATTTAGTGCAGTGCGTCCTGCTCACAGTGTTCAGCTAGAGCCGTTCCTGCTATTTACATTTAGTGCAGTGCGTCCTGCTCACAGTGTTCAGCTAGAGCAGTTCCTGCTATTTACATTTAGTGCAGTGCGTCCTGCTCACAGTGTTCAGCTAGATCCGTTCCTGTTATCTTCTAGACTATTTACATTTAGTGCAGTGCGTCCTGCTCACAGTGTTCAGCTAGATCCGTTCCTGTTATCTTCCTACTGACAGGCAGGCTTGTCTGGTTACAGTATATAAAGCTACCTGAAGAAAATTACAGGTGTTCTATTTGATCCTATTAGTACCACGGTCAGGCAGCTAGACTATTTACATTTATTGCAGTGCGTCCTGCTCACAGTGTTCAGCTAGATCCGTTCCTGTTATCTTCCTACTGACAGGCAGGCTTGTTTGGTTACAGTATATAAAGCTACCTGAAGAAAATTACAGGTGTTCTATTTGATCCTATTAGTACCACGGTCAGGCAGCTAGACTATTTACATTTAGTACAGTGCGTCCTGCTCACAGTGTTCAGCTAGATCCGTTCCTGTTATCTTCCTACTGACAGGCAGGCTTGTCTGGTTACAGTATATAAAGCTACCTGAAGAAAATTACAGGTGTTCTATCCCAGCTTAGTGCAGCTACAGGCCATTAGTATGTCTGGAAGGCCAAGAAGGAGAGGCAGACAGTCACAAGCCAATAAGAGAGGGCAAGCAGGCTCTGTGTCTAGTGCTGGTCATGGAGACGGTGCATCCTCATCAGCACGTGGCCATGGGACACGCTTGGCCTTTTTTTCGGCAGCTGGCCGTGTTGAGCCGCAACATGCGGAAGACTTGGTCGAGTGGATGACCAAGCCGTCCTCATCCTCCTCATCCTCTCTCACCCATGCCCAGGGTGCTTTGTCTGGCAAAGCAGCGGCCTCTTCCCTCAGCTCAATGTCATCAGTGACTCCTTCCCTAGCTCCACCATGTCCTCATGAGGATTCCCTCGAACTGTTTGACCACAGTGTTGGGTACATGCTCCAGGAGGATGCCCAGCGTTTGGAAGGCTCTGATGACGATACTGAGCTCGATGAAGGCAGTAACATGAGCACGGACAGAGGGGGTGCCCAAGAAGGACAGCAATCTGGCAGTCATGCTCCCCCTGCTGCAGCATACTGCCAGGTTTGCTCCAGTGATGAGGAGGGAGGGGATGATGAGGTCACTGACTCAACGTGGGTGCCTGATAGGAGAGAGGAGGAGGAGGAGGAGGAGGAGGAGGAGGAGGCAGGATGCCATCACCAACGAGGCAGGATGCCCTCCAGGGGCCAGCCTAAGGGCAGCACATTGACTGCATCACACCCCAAAGCTCCACATGTGCAGGGCGCTGCAGTCTCTGCGCGTTATTCAAAAAGTTCTTTGGTGTGGGCCTTTTTTGAGACGAGTGCATCAGATCGCACCGCTGCTATTTGCAACATATGTCTCAAGCGTATCTCGCGTGGCCAAAACATCTCCCGCTTGGGTACCACATGCTTGACCAGACATATGTTGACCTGCCATGCAGTTCGTTGGCAAGCGTATCTAAAAGACCCACACCAAAGAACAAAGAGGATCTCTCCTTGCTCCTCATCAGCTGAGATTTCCAACCCCACTAGACCTTCAGTCCTCTCTGAGACCTGCAGTGAGAGGAATGAAGGTGTAGAATTAGGTGTGTCACAGCCAAGTACTTGTGGGCAATCTGCTTTTGGTACACCGACGTCAGATTGTACCAGGCAAATTTCCCTGCCCCAGCTGCTGCACCGCCGAAAGAAGTTTGCTCCCAGCCATCCACATGCCCAGCGGTTGAATGCTAGCTTGGCAAAATTGCTAGCACTTCAACTGCTGCCTTTTCAGTTGGTAGACTCTGCCCCCTTCCGTGAGTTTGTGGAATGTGCGGTTCCTCAGTGGCAGGTACCCAAACGCCACTTTTTCTCACGGAAGGCGATTCCGGCTCTCTACCGGCATGTGGAAGGCAATGTCCATGCCTCGCTGGACAGGGCGGTCAGCGGTAAGGTGCATATTACCGCTGACTCATGGTCCAGCAGGCATGGACAGGGACGTTACCTAAGTTTCACGGCGCATTGGGTGACTCTGCTGGCAGCTGGGAAGGATGCAGGACAAGGTGCAGTAGTGTTGGAGGTTGTTCCGCCACCACGCCTCCAAAATGCTGATTGTGACACACCTCTCTCCTCCACCCCCTCCTCTTCTTCTTCCTCCATGGCCTCTTCCTCGGAACTAGCGGTGCTCCGTAGGCGTTCAAGGGGCTACGCAAGTACGCAGGCCAAAAGATGCCATGCGGTGCTTGAGCTGGTGTGCTTGGGGGACAGGAGCCACACTGGGGCAGAGGTTCTGTCAGCTCTGCAGGGGCAGGTTCAGAGGTGGTTGACGCCACGCCAACTTAAGGCAGGAATGGTGGTTTGCGACAATGGCACCAACCTCCTCTCTGCCCTCCGACAGGGACAAATGACCCATGTGCCCTGTTTGGCTCACGTCCTTAACTTGGTGGTGCAGCGGTTCTTGGGCAGGTACCCGGGCTTACAGGATGTCCTGAGGCAGGCCAGGAAAGTCTGTGTGCATTTCCGCCGGTCATATAATGCCAGTGCTCGGCTGACGGACCTCCAAAAGGAGTTTAACCTGCCCAAGAACCGCCTAATCTGTGACATGCCCACCAGGTGGAACTCAACGTTGGCCATGCTGCAGCGGCTGCACACGCAGCAGAGGGCCATCAATGAGTACCTGTGCGACTATGGCACCAGGACAGGGTCAGGGGAGCTTGGTTTTTTTTCCCCACGCCAGTGGGCCATGATCAGGGATGCATGCACTGTCCTGTCACCATTCGAGGAGGCCACGAGGATGGTGAGCAGTGACAGTGCATGCATCAGTGACACTGTCCCCCTTATCCACCTGTTGGAGCACACGCTGCGTGGAATAATGGACAGGGCACTTGAGGCAGAACAGAGGCAGGAAGAGGAGGACTTCCTTAGCTCTCAAGGCCCCCTTTATCCAGACAGTGTTCCTGCATGCCCGCCGATCACACAGGAAAAGGACGAGGAGGAAGAGGAGGAGGAGGAGGAGGAAGATTGTGTCAGTATGGAGGTGGAGCCTGGCACTCAGCATCAGCAGCAGTCTTTAAGGGATCAGTCCCAAGAAACACATGGACTTGTACGTGGCTGGGAGGAGGTGGCTGCGAACCATGTCGTTCTTAGTGACCCAGAGGACTCCGGACCGAATGCCTCAGCAAACCTACGCTGCATGGCCTCCCTGATCCTGCAAAGCCTGCGTAAGGATCCTCGTATTCGTGGTATCAAGGAGAAGGACCAATACTGGCTGGCAACCCTCCTTGATCCACGTTACAAGGGTAAGGTTGCGGACCTTATCTTGCCATCGCAGAGGGAGCAGAGGATGAAACATCTTCGGGAGGCCTTGCAGAAAGGTCTGTGCAACGCGTTCCCAGAGACTGGGAGGCTACAAACTCCTGTTTCTGGACAACGTGTTGCTGAGGCTTCGGTCAGTCAAAGAAGGAGCGGTGGAGAAGGTGGCCGTCTGACCGATGCGTTCAGACAATTTTTTGGTCCGCAGCCCCAAGGTATGATCGGTTCCAGCAACCATCGCCAGCGTCTGTTTTACATGGTGCAGGAATACCTAGGGGCAAGATCAGACTTGGACACCTTTCCCACCGAAAATCCTCTGGGTTACTGGGTCTTGAGGATGGATCACTGGCCAGAGCTTGCACAGTATGCAATTGAGCTACTGGCCTGTCCTGCATCCAGCGTTCTTTCGGAACGCACATTCAGTGCTGCTGGAGGCGTGGTAACCGATCACAGGGTGCGTCTGTCCACCGACTCGGTCGATCGGCTGACCTTCATAAAAATGAATGAGTCTTGGATCACCACCAGCTACCAAGCACCTGATGCTGATGTAACCGAATAATTTTTTTTGAAATCTCAGATCCCTTCAAAGACTGCCTATGCTGATGCTGAGTGACTATCCCTGAGTAATTATCCTCTTCCTCCTCAATCATCACGCTGATAGCTTGTAAGAACATTTTTGGTTCTGGGCGCCACCACCAGTGCCTAAGGCACAATTTTTCAGCCCCTGTTTAACAGGGGCGTGTAATTACAATTTTTGATGTAATACTTTGCAGCAGGGCTCGTTCCTGCATTCCAACTAGAGTGTCTGTGAGGGGTTGCAGTGTTGTGGCACCAGCACCAGTGCCTAAGGCCCAATTTTTCTGCCCCTGTCTAACAGGGGCGTGTAATTACAATTTTTGATGCAATACTTTGCAGCAGGGCGCGTTCCAACTAGAGTGTCTGTGAGGGGTTGCAGTGTTGTGGCACCAGCACCAGTGCCTAAGGCCCAATTTTTCTGCCCCTGTCTAACAGGGGCGTGTAATTACAATTTTTGATGCAATACTTTGCAGCAGGGCTCGTTCCTGCATTCCAACTAGAGTGTCTGTGAGGGGTTGCAGTGTTGTGGCACCAGTGCCTAAGGCCCAATTTTTCTGCCCCTGTCTAACAGGGGTGTGTAATTACAATTTTTGAAGCAATACTTTGCAGCAGGGCTCGTTCCTGCATTCCAACTAGAGTGTCTGTGAGTGGTGGCAGTGTTGTTGCACCAGCACCAGTGCCTAAGGCCTAATTTTTCAGCTCCTGTTCAACAGGGGCATGTAATTACAATTCTTGATCTAATATTTCACAGCAGGGCCCTGTGAGGGCTTACAGTGTTGTGGCCACAGCAACACCTAAGGTCCAAATTTCTGCTGAGTATATAGGGCAGGACCCTACTTTCAAACATCTAACTTACAAACGACTCCTACTTGCAAACGGAAGGAGACAACAGGAAGTGAGATGAAATCTACCCCTAGGAAGGGAAATTCTCTCCTGTAAGAGTTAATATGGGAAAACAATTTCTCCTTTCCACTGATGCTTTCCAATCCTTGTTCCACAAAAAAACCCAAATTTTCAAAAAACATTTTTCATTGGGACAAAAAAGTGAGGCGAAATCTTCTGAAGAGGAGGAAAGACAGCAAAACAAATGTCACAGGGGTGATAACCCTTCCCTATGTTTTCCAAAAAGCTTAGAAAAGATTTTTTGGCTGGAGCTAAACACGTTAAAAATGTTCAAAATTACAAAGAGATTCTACTTAACAACAAACCTACAGTCCCTGTCTTGTTTGCACCGCCTGTATACTGCTGTTCAGAGTATATAGGGCCTGGTGGCCCCACACCTTTCCTTATTTTAATTTGGGTGCGGGGTTCCCCTTAATATCCATACACGACCCAAAGGGCCTGGTAATGGACTGGGGGGTACCCATGCCGTTTGTCTCACTGATTTTCATCCATATTGCCATGACATTAAACCCGCAAGCAGTTTTAAATGAGATTTTTTCCTTTAAAAATGACATTTGGTGCAGGGACTGTTCTAAACATGGGAAACACGCGTCACTTTACAGGCATACTATAGACACCCCCCAGGTACGATATTTAAAGGAATATTTCACTTTTTTTTTTTTACTTTAAGCATCATTAAAATCACTGCTCCCGAAAAAACGGCCATTTTTAAAAGTTTTTTTTGCATTGACACATGTCCCCTGGGGTAGGACCCGGGTCCCCAAACCCTTTTTAGGACAATACCATGCAAATTAGCCTTTAAAATGAGCACTTTTGATTTCGAACGTTCGAGTCCCATAGACGTCAATGGGGTTCTAACGTTCGTGCGAACTTTCGGTCCGTTCGCGGGTTCTGGTGCGAACCGAACCGGGGGGTGTTCGGCTCATCCCTACTCTCCATCCTCACCAGGAGTACCCTTCCGGCTTTCTCGGAGGGAACCTATTGCCGGCTGCCCAATGACGTATGGGAATCACGGGTTCGCTTCGCAGTAACCATCTAGGTACCATTACACCAGAGGATTTGTAACACAGCGTCTTCTCTTGGCAACTGATAAGAACAGACGGTGAATGCATGTTATACATAATGGCAGTCCACCTCAATTAAATTTGCTTTAAGGCTCTGTTTCCACTATTGCGTCCCCAAAGTCGCACGATTTACACTGCGACTTTACAATGCGATTTATGTTGCAATTTGATGCGACTTTAAAAACGACTTTGTGCAACTTTGATGTTCTGCGATTTAGTCAGAGTGATGTAATTCCTTATCCTGCTTAGTTATTTCCCCTTCCTGTCTTCCACACTAATGTACATCAATATAGGAAGTGATGTATTTGGGAGGAGCAGAGATCATGTGCTTCTGTAGACTTCCGTGGAAGTCGCAACAAAGTCGTGGTGTCAGACATGTACATGTGACTGCATTGCGACTTAATACCTTTCTATGGAGAACAAGTCGCACCGAAGACGGAACAAAGCAGTGCAAGAACCTTTTTTGGAGACGCTGCGACTTGAGTCGCACCAATTAGAACGGGGACCATTGAAATACATGGGTTTTGACTTGTCATGCGACTTGACATGTGCCAAGTCGCAAAATAAGTCGCAGTAGTGGAAACAGAGCCTGAGACAAAACCCTCAGCAAGTCAACAGCAAGAACCTTCTAGTGATACTTGCTTACATGTATCCTGATTAAGTGCTGCACAAGCTGTTGGTACTACAAATACTATAAATCCTGAATAATAATATCATAATGTGCTCTAATGATCTTCAAAAAGGGCCCTAAGGTAAGGATAAAATTGAGAGAGAGAAGAGGCAGCCTTGAGGGGTCCTATTTATGGTTAAAAATGTTTATGAAAGTGCCTAGGGGGTGCCAAGCCATTTTGATATGATTTGTATTCAAGTCAACGAGAGGTGAATTTCAATACGCAATTGTGGCCCATTGGGAAGCTGCTTGGAAAGCTAATGTAAAATAGGTGTGAAGGCCTTTGCCAATACAAAAAAAAAAAGCAGGGAGGGAACTTATTATGTGGCTTTGGAGATGCCCTGGAAAATATACACATCCTTTAAAGAGAAACCATGATCAAAAAGATACTTTCTATATTTTAGGGCAGTACCCTGAAAAAGTTATCATTTTCAGTTCACTGCCTAAGTAACAGAAACATTTGCCAAGCTGAGCTTCTCACTCCACTTAGCTTCACTAAATTAATGGGTTTTGCTGTATGTCCTTATTTTATCTTCTTTGAGTGTATTCAATCGCTTGTTTCAGTTCACGAATAAATACATCTCCTCACAATCTCTATAAATAGATTTCTTTATCAGTGGTCTAGAATGTAAACTGTCCATTGAACACACAGTCCATTAACATGAGGAAATGGTGATGACTGTCCAAGTAGGCATTTTATCCTGACTTCAAAGGATGGGTTTGTTGATAAACACACAAAGCCATTCAATAAAGTTATTTAACCACTTCAGCACTGGAGGGGCTTACCCGTTTTCTGACCAGGCTATTTTTTGCGATATGACACTGCGTTGTCCAATTACAGCATGAGCAGGGCTCCGGAAGCTCGCACCCTGTAGCTGGTGGAAGGGATCACCTACAGGTTGTGCTAAAGGGCCGCCCTGCCACAGTAAATGTACATAATATTTTGGAAAGAATGGAGAAGAATTGGAACACCTATCAGGTTTCTATTGATCTCCCCAGTTGGGAGATTTCCCCTCTCTAAAAAAAAAGAAAATCTAAAATCTTCTAAAGAGGACACTCATTCATTTTCTGACTTTTAAAGGGATTTCCTCTCAATTTTGGCTGTGGGACAAGACATTAAGTGAAATCTCCCTATGACAAAAATGAAAAAAGTCCCAGTGTCTTCAGACCAGTTTACACAATCAACAGTGTTCCTGATTGCTGCCAAGCCAGTCCCAGTGTTACCAAACCAGTGTAAGCAAACAACAGTGTTCCTATCATGTACCCTTAAGGACTGGACCATTGTGGAGGCCTCTCTTGCAGCTCCTGCCTTATGCCCCGTACACACGGTCGGATTTTCCGATGGAAAATGTCCGATCAGAGCGTGTTGTCGGAAATTCCGACCGTGTGTGGGCTCCATCGGACATTTTCCATCAGATTTTCCGACACACAAAGTTGGAGAGCAGGAGATAAAATTTTCTGACAACAAAATCCGTTGTCGGAAATTCCGATCGTGTGTACACAAATCCGACGGATAAAGTGCCATGCATGCTCAGAATAAATAAAGAGGTGAAAGCTATTGGCTACTGCCCCGTTTATAGTCCCGACGTACGTGTTTTACATCACCGCGTTCAGAATGATCGGATTTTCCGACAACTTTGTGTGACCGTGTGTATGCAAGACAAGTTTGAGCCAACATCCGTCGGAAAAAATCCTAGGATTTTGTTGTCGGAATGTCCGAACAAAGTCCGACCGTGTGTACGCCCTATAACACTGCTGAAGGTGGAGACAGAAAGTGTGAGGGCAGGGAGTGGCATGAGTACATACTTACCAACTGTCCCGAATTTCCCGGGACATTCCTGGGATCTAGACCCCTTTCCCGGTTTTCGCGATTCCCAGGAAATGTCCCGGGAAATCCTTGTTTTCCCGATTTTTTGCCGCCGCTAGAGGTCCGCGTCCAGCAGAGACAATGTCTCCACCGGCCGCCATTTTCTTGAAGACTAGAACAAACAAGAGGCCGGGTGGCTGCCAATTGAAATTGAGCTGCGGCACCACCCACCTCCAGCCCTGCTGCTGGTCTGTCTGTGACCTGATGTGGGAAGGGGCGGGGGGGTGGGCGTCGCCGCAGCTCAATTTCTATTGGCAGCCTCCCGGCCGACTCCGCCTATTTTGTTCCACTGACTCTGCCTGTTCGATCCGGTTTTCTGTAATGGCAGCGGAGAGAGTCTCCGCTGCTTGGGGATACCTGATGAGAGGGGGGCTTCACTGGGGGATACCTGATGAGAGGGGGGCTCCACTGGGGGATACCTGATGAGAGGGGGGCTTCACTGGGGGATACCTGATGTAAGGGGGCCTCCGCTGGGATTTCCTGGTGTAAGGAGGGACTCCGCTGGGATTGCCTGGTGTAAGGAGGGACTCTGCTGGGATTGCCTGGTGTAAGGAGGGACTCTGCTGGGATTGCCTGGTGTAAGGAGGGACTCCACTGGGAATGCCTGGTGTAAGGAGGAACTCCGCTGGGAATGCCTGGTGTAAGGAGGGACTTCGCTGGGAATGCCTAATATGAGGAGGGACTCCGCTGAGGACACATGATGTAAGGAGGGACTCCGCTACGATTGCTTGATGTAAAGAGGGACTCTACTGGGATTGCCTGGTGTAAGGAGGGACTCCACTGGGGACATCTGATGTAAGGGGGACTCCGCTGGGAATGCCTGATGTAAATAGGGACTCTACTAGGGATACCTGGTGTAAGAGGGACTCCGCTGGGATTGCCTGGTGTATGAAGGGACTTCGCTGGGAATGCCTGGTGTAAGGAGAGATTCCGCTGGGAATGCCTGGTGTAACGAGAGACTTCGCTGGGAATGCCTAATGTAAAGAGGGACTCTACTGGGATTGCCTGGTGTAATAAGGGACTCCACTGGGATTGCCTGGTGTAAGGAGGTACTCCACTGGGAATGCCTGATGTACAGAGGGACTCCTCTGGGGACACCTGATGTAAGGAGGGACTCCGCTGGGATTGCCTGATGTAAAGAGTGACTCTATTGGGATTTCCTGGTGTAAGGGGGGATTCTACTGGGATTGCCTGGTGTAAGGAGGGACTCTGCTGGGGACATCTGATGTAAGGGGGACTCTGCTGGGATTGCCTGGTGTATGGAGGGACTCCGCTGGGAATGCCTGATGTAAGGAGGGACTTTGCTGGGAATGCCTGGTTTATAGAGGGACTCCGCTGGGGACACCTGATAACAGGTGACGTGGCAAGTGACACACTCAGGAGTTCCACTGATTCTACATTATGATTTTAACTATTTATTTTTATATTACAATTTAATAATAGAAATAATGCGCTTCAATAATCCTGTCACCATAATAACCATGGTGCCGGGATGATTGAAGCACCAACAACAGGTGTTTGGAGTATCTTTATCTGCTGATTGTTAAACTTTCTGAAATACACATATTTCTATTGTGGTGTAGGATATGAGCCTGCTGTCCCTCCATCCTTCTTCTTTCTTTCTTTCTTTCTTTCTTTCTTTCTTTCTTTCTTTCTTTCTTTCTTTCTTTCTTTCTTTCTTTCTTTCTTTCTTTCTTTCTTTCTCTTTCTCCCTTTGTTTCCCCCCTCCATCCCTCGTTCATCTCAGACTCTAACCACACCCCTTTGAGTCACGCCCCTTTAAGCCACGCCCAATAGTTAGCTTAAACCACACCCATTTTTCTCCGCATTTTTATGTACCCCCTCTACAGCAAACGTATGCCCCGCCCCCTAATTATAAGACTCCGCTCACAGGCCAAAAAGTGTCCGTATAATTTTTTTTACAATGTTGGCAACTATGTGAGTACTGGAGTAGCTGGCTGGTGAATTCCGCTCTTAGGTGGATGAAGCTGGGGATCGCAGTCCTAGGAACAGGAAACTGAAGAAGATTGGCACCAGAGCAGGAGATGGTAGCAGAGCCGGTATGCAGGCAACCACCTGCGGCAGTGGGGTAACTAAGGACCGAGTCAGCAGACAAAGCAAGTCCAGGAAGCAGGGCAAGGTCAGTAACAGCCAGGGCAGTGCAGTACAGAATCAGCAGGCAAAGACAAGTTCAGTAAACAGGACAAAGTCAGAGAGATCAGGTGAACAAGTTTAACCACTTAAGGACCAGAAGGATTTGCCCCCTTAATGACCAGGCCATTTTTGCGACATGGCACTGCATCACTTTAACTGACAATTGCGCGGTCATTCGAAGTTGCACCCAAACAAAATTTATGTCCTTTTTTCCCACAAATAGAGCTTTCTTTTGGTGGTATTTGATCACCTCTGAGGTTTTTATTGTTTGCACTATAAACAAAAAAAGACCGACAATTTTGAAAAAAAAAACAATATTTTTTACTTTTTGCCATAATACATATCCAAATTTTATTTATTTTTTATTATTTTAGGCCAATATGTATTCTACATATTTTTGGTGAAAAAAAATCGCAATATTGATTGGTTTGCACAAAAGTTATCGCGTACAAATTAGGGGATAAATTTATAGCATTTTTATTTTTTATTTTCTAGTAATGGCAGTGATCTGTGATTTTTAGTGGGACTGCGATATTTCAGCGGATAGACAGGACACTTTTGACACTTTTTTGGGACCATTGACATTTATACAGCAATCAAAGCTAAAAATAGCCACTGATTAATGGATAAATGTCATTGGCAGGGAAGGGGTTAACACTAGGTTGTGATCAAGGGATTAAATGTGTTACCTAGGGATTGTTTCTAACTGTGGGGGGATGGGACTGACTGGAGGAGGAGACTGATCGCTGTTCATAATCAGTAGGAACAGCAGATCTGTTTTTCCTCCCCTGACAGAACGGAGATCTGTATATTTACATTGACAGATTTCCATTCTGTCTCTGTCAGGAGCAATCGCGGGTATCCAGCCGGCATTGCGCCCGCCAGCCACGCGCATCAGCTCCGGCATTGCACCGACGTACAATGATGGAGATTTGCCCAGAAGAGCCAACCTGCCGCATTACAACTGCAGCAGCTGGTCCTTAAGTGGTTAATGCAGGAGTGAAGGCAGAGTCCAGGAGAAAGTCAGTTCATACACAGGTAAGCAGGTTCAATAGATCAGGTCACAGGAATACAGGTACAAGCTAAAGACCATTCAGCAACTGGTCATGGTGACAGGCCAGTTTATATAGGAAACTGGGCGCTAAGTATGCACACTATTTCATAAGCGCACGTGCACGTGTGTGAGATGTGCACGAATGTGAGTACAATAAACAGGAATAGCACTTCTTTGCCTAGAAGTAAAGCATTTGAACAATGCACACACACACGTATATAAGCAGAAGCCTGCACCGGTTTTATGGTAATGAAAATCTGGTTTACATTACAGTTCCTGTTCACCACTTTTGCCAATTCACTGTAAGCCAGCAACAATGTTCCTGATCACCACCACAGCAGTACAGTGTCACAAGACTAGTGTAAGCCAGAAACAGTGTCACTGATTGCTGTCACATAAGTTCAAGTGTCACCAGAACATTGTAAACCAGTAACAGTGTTTCTGATCACCACCACACCAGTCCTAGTGTCACCAGAACAGTATACACCAGCAACAGTGTTCCTGACCAAGGCCACACCAGTGCCAGTGACACAAACTAGTGCAACCATAAAAAATGTTCCTGATTGCCACTGTACCAGTCCCAGTGTCACTGTCACCAGACCAGTTAGTCAGCAACAGTACTCCTGATCACCACTGCACCAGTCCTAGTGTCACTTGACCATTGTAAGCCAGAAAAGATATTCTTGATTGCTTCCACATCATTGAGAGTGTCATCAGACCAGTGCAACCAGCAGCAATGTTCCTGATCACTAGCCATACCGGTGCCAGTGTTACCAGAGCCATTGAAGCCATAAACATTGTTCCTAAATGCCGCCACATTAGTAAGGTGTCACCAGAGCCAGTGCAAACAGTAACAGTGTTCCTCATCATCGTCACACCAGTGCACTGTTGCCTCTGCCTGCTGCCTGCACTGACCCTGACTGTTTGTTGACAACATTTATGCTTGCCACCTGAAATGATATTTAGCCTGTTTCCTGACCATGTCTCTGCCTGCCACCTGAACTGAGCCATCTGCAAGTCCCACTGACTACATTCCTTCGAGACACCAGTCTCAGTCATCCCCTGCAGACAACTGCACTGCTGAAACTACAGGAACTCTTTTTTATGCCACCTGTACTTCTTCCTGGCCAGGCATCTCTAGGGCAGCCACATACCGATAAGCTAGGCTTATGGAGTTTATTGAGGTGGAGTGGGTGATCAAGAATATCAAAGGTCACAGAAAAGTCTAGTAGTACAGTATGGAGTAGTGGACATTGGTTTTAACAGTTAGCAAATCATTAGTGAGTTTTAGTAAGGCAGTTTCTGTGGAGTGCTGTGAGTGAAAGCAGGGGAACACTTCTGACACTGCAGGATCTGAGTCCCTGGCCGTGCTCTGATTAGCTGTTTCACTGGCCGATATGCAGCCAGTAAATGAAAAGTCGGATCCGGAAGTGAAAACATAGTCAACTCTTGCATGTACTGGCATCACACAGTGGGAGGAACAGCTTCAGTGCTCCTGGGCTTCCCGATTGCTTGGGAGTGCCCAGTAATGGCGGCTGCAGGAGGGGGGGTGGGACCCCCTTCCGCCACCTGTAAAAGTATTTCAGCGGCTGCTCAGCTGCTTGGGAAAACTTTTACCTGAAAGAGAATCACTGGCTGAAAAAAATTACACCACCGGGATAATGGTTGTAGCCTCAATCATGATCCACCTCCCTACCGAGACATACAGTGCCTTGAAAAAGTATTTATACCCTTTGAAGTTTTCCACATTTTGTCATGTTGCAACCAAAAACGTAAATGTATTTTAATGGGTATTTTATGCGATAGACCAACACAAAGTGGCACATAATTATGAAGTGGAAGAAAAATGATAAATACATATCTGAAAAGTGTGGTGTGTATTTATATTCAGCCCCCCTGAGTCAATACTTTGTAGAACCACCTTTTGCTGCAATTAGAGCTGCAAGTCTTTTTGGGGATGTCTCTACCAGCTTTGCATCTAGAGAATGAACTTTTTGCCCATTCTTCTTTGCAAAATAGCTCAAGCTCTGTCAGATTGGATTCACGGTGGGGATGGTGTGTTCAGGGTGATGTGCAGTGTTAGTTTTGTACCACACATAGCGTATTACTTTTAGGCCAATAAGTCCATTTTGGTCCTATCTGACCAGAGCACCTTCTTCCCTATGTTTGCTTTTTCCCCCACTAGGCTTCTCGCAAACTGCAAACGGAACTTCTTATGGCTTTCTTTCAACAATGGCTTTCTTCTTGCCACTCTTCTATAAAGGCCAGATTTGTGGAGAGCACAACTAATAGTTGTCTTGTGGACAGATTCTCCAACTGAGCTGTGGATCTCTGCAGCTCCTCCAGAGTTACCATGGGCCACTTGGTTGCTTCTCTGATTAATGCTCTCCTTGCCTGGCTTGTCAGTTTAGGTGGACGGCCATGTCTTGGTAGGTTTGCAGTTGTGCCATACTCTTTCCATTTTCAGGTGATGGCTTGAACAGTACTACATGAGATGTTCAAAGCTTGGGATATTTTTTTTATAACACAACCCTGCTTTAAACTTCTACACAACTTTATCCTGACCTGTCCGGTGTGTTCCTTATGCCGCATACACACGAGCGGACTTTCTGGCATACTTGGTCCGGCGGACCAGAGTCCGCCGAACAATCCAACCGTGTGTAGGCTCCGGGGGACTTTTCCGGCTGACTTTTTCCCGAAAGCCCGCCGGACCTAGATTTGAAACATGTTCAAATCTTTCCATCGGACTCAGTTTCTGGCGGAAAGTCCGCTCGTCTGTGTGCTGGTCTGACGGAAAGCCCGCTCGTCTGTATGCTGCGCCAACGGACCAGATACGACGCAAGGGCAGGGTATTGCATTTTGCGCTCGCTGCAATAGGAAAAACAAATTTTCCTATTGCGGCGAGCGCGAGGCATACCCATCCCTTAGGTCTGGTATGGATTATAAAGGGAAGCCCCTACGCCGAAAAAGCGTCATGGGGTCCCCCCTAAAATCCATACCAGACCCCGATCCTGAGCACACAGCCCAGCCGGTCAGGAAAAGGGGTGGGGACGAGCGAGCGCCCCCCCTCCTGAACCGTACCAGGCCACATGCCCTCAACATGGGGGTGGGTGCTTTGGGGGAGGGGCCGCCCTGCGGGCCCCCCCCACCCCAAAGCACCTTGTCCCCATGTTGATGAGGACAAGGGCCTCTTCCCGACAACCCTGGCCGTTGGTTGTCGGGGTCTGCGGGCGGGGGGCTTATCGGAATCTGGGAGCCCCCTATAATAAGAGGGCCCCCAGATCCCGGCCCCCCACCCTATGTGAATGAGTATGGGGTACATGGTACCCCTACCCATTCACCTAGGGAAAAAGTGTCAATGATAAAACACACTACACAGGTTTTTAAAACAATTTATTAAACAGCTCCGGGGGGTCTTCCTCCGGCCTCGGGGGTCTTCTTCCGGCTTCGGGGGTCCCTCCGGTTCTTCTTCTCCCGGTGTCCGGTTGGTTCTTCTCCGCTCTCTTCGGCCTCTTCTCCCGGTGTTCCAGTTCTTCGGCCGGCTCCTCCACTGTCTTCGGGCCCGCTTTCTTGCCAGCGGAGGTCCGGACTTCTTGGCTTCTTGGTTTCTTCCCTCTTCTCTTCTCCAGATGTTGACACAACGCTCTCTCCAGCTGGACTGGTCTCTGAGGGCTCCGTTGTGACTTATATAGGCGGAGACCACGCCCCCTAAAACGTCACAGTCCCAGTATGCTCAGGGACTGTGACATCATAAGGGGGCAGGGTCTCCGCCTATATAAGTCACAACGGAGCCCTCAGAGAGAAGTCCAGCCGGAGAGAGCGTCGTGTCAACATCTGGAGAAGAGAAGAGGGAAGAAGACAAGAAGCCCAGAAGTCCGGACCTCCGCTGGCAAGAGAGCGGCCTGAAGACAGCGGAGGAGCCGGCCGAAGAACTGGAAAACCGGGAGAAGAGGCCGGAGAGAGCGGAGAAGAACCAACCGGACGCCAGGAGAAGAGGAACCGGAGGGACCCCGAAGCCGGAAGAAGACTCCCGAAGCCGGAGGAAGACCCCCCGGAGCTGTTTAATAAATTATTTTAAAAACCTGTGTAGTGTGTTTTATTATTGACACTTTTTCCCTAGGTGAATGGGTAGGGGTACCATGTACTCCATACTCATTCACATAGGGTGGGGGGCCGGGATCTGGGGGGCCCTCTTATTATAGGGGGCTCCCGGATTCCGATAAGCCCCCCGCCCGCAGACCCCGACAACCAACGGCCAGGGTTGTCGGGAAGAGACCCTTGTCCTCATCAACATGGGGACAAGGTGCTTTGGGGTGTGGGGGCCCTGCAGGGCGCCCCCCTCCCCAAAGCTCCCACCCCCCATGTTGAGGGCATGCGGCCTGGTACGGTTCAGGAGGGAGGGCGCTCTCTCGTCCCCACCCCCTTTCCTAACCGGACTGACCAGTTGCGTGCTCGGATCGGGGTCTGGTATGGATTTTAGGGGGGACCCCACAATGTTTTTTTGGCGTAGGGGCTTCCCTTTATAATCCATACTAGACCTAAGGGCCTGATATGACGAGGCTCGCAAGGTGTCAATCTCGCCGATAAAAGCGGCAAGATTGACTTCCTTTTCTAGTCCCGTCGCACCTGAGTCACGTTCAAAATGAACGGACTTGTCCATGTGTGGGCAAGTCCGTTCATTCTGAAAGTCTGCCGTAATTCCAGCGAAAGTCCGTCGGAAAGATTAGTCACCTAATTAGGTGACTTCTGAAGGCAATTTGTTCCACTAGATTTTAGTTAGGGGTGTCAGAGTAAAGGGGGCTGAATACAAATGCACATCACACTTTTTCAGATATTTATTTGTAAAAAAAATTGAAATCCATTTTTATTTTCCTTCCACTTTACAATTATGTGCTGTGACGGGATGATAATGACCCCAAACACACCTCCAAGATAACTACTGCCTTGCTAAAGAAGCTGAGGGTAAAGGTGATGGACTGGACAAGCATTTCTCCAGACCGCAACCCTATTGAGCATCTGTGGGGCATCCTCAAACAGAAGGTGGTGGAGCGCAAGGTCTCTAACATCCACCAGCTCCGTGATGTCATCATGGAGGAGTGGCAGAGGTGAAGAGAGATTTTCACTTAGGGGTGTACTCACTTTTGTTGCCAACGGTTTAGACATAAATGAATGTGTGTTGAGTTATTTTGAGGGGACAGCAAATTTACACTGTTATACAAGCTGTACACTCACTATTTTACATTGTACCAAAGTGTCATTTCTTCAGTGTTGTCACATGAAAAGATATAATAAAATATTTATAAAAATGTGAGGGGTGTACTCACTTTTGTGAGATACTGTATTTGTGTGAGCTCTCAAAATAAACAGTCCATGTTCAAACTGTGTAAATGAGCTAGTCTCGTCTGGATCTTGGTTACAATATTTGGCTGTAAAATGTGATATATGAAGGCCCAGATTGGAGGAAGCAGTGTACTGATGGAAGCACTCAAGCGGAGTGTGTCAGCAATCCATTACATGTGCCACTTTGTGTTGGTCTATCACATAAATCCCAATAAAATACAATTACATTTTTTGGTTGTAACATGAGAAATTTGTGCAAAATTTCAAGGGGTATGAATACTTTTTCAAGACACTGTGTATATATATATATATATATATATATATATATATATATATATATGTAACAAGCCCCTTTGCTCGCTCGGTTCCACTCTCCCGACACTCCTCTGCTGCTATTGAATCCGATTGCAACGTCTGATGGTTCAGTCATCCAATGCTCCGGGATTAGAACTTCAGCTATGTGCCGTTCTAACCCAGTTGTGATAGCTCAGAACAAACACCAGGCAGGCTGTATGTAAGTTCAAACAGGAATCTCACTTTATTGACAGGAATACAGTCTTATTTATACAATAAAAGTGGAGATGCAGACCTCCTGCTCATATTACTCTAACAATACAGCTGTAACCTAATTAACCTAATTAACATGAGCTAATTAACTAATCCCTTTAGACAGCCTAGATGACTCATGGCCGTTAGGCCAGACTGGCCGTCTTGTAGTTCAGAAAATCAAATCAACATTATCACAATCAACATAGACTCTTCTTCACACAATAGCAGAGTTAATTAACACAAATAACAATGGGGATCTAATGACTCTTAGATCCCATAATAGACTTATTTACAATACACATTTTAGCAGACAATAGACAGACAGGTGTTGGAATTTACATCAGCATCTCCTAACAGTATCTGTCCCAGCATTATGAATCAGCCACTATTCCAATATGGCAAATCCAGGGTCCCCAGACATACAGCTCACAAAGAGCACAGTTCCCCCAAATTCAAGGGCCCCCGATCGATCGGCAAGAGGCTAACATACAGTCCCCTCCAAAAGTCTCTCTCTCGGCTAGGTCTGTCACATTTCTCCCCTTTCGGCAGGAGACTAACACAGGAGGAGACCCCAGAAAAATTGTTTTTTCGATCCCAAAATTGAGTAATAGAAAAGGAGGAATAAATATTTAATTATCTCTATCCAAAAACTAGAGAAAATTTTGGTTTGACACTTTAGTCCCCACTCACTTTGCATTACATACCTAGGCAGCTTCTGTTTATGTCACTGTTTAACTCCACCTTCTCACAAGTGCTAAGACTCATTCTCTCACTTGTGAAAAGCCTCTACCTCTACTGCCCACCAAAGTACTGGCATTTGATAGTGAATTTAAAGGGGGTAGAGCTTAGTACCAGGAGGGGGCTTATATTTGTACAGAAAACAATGCCTCATCAGTTACCTGTTTTATAAGGACCCAGAGATCACCCTGAAGTCAAACACAGATGATTTGAGCCACATCAAGTTTTTAGAAATGTTTTAGAAATGAATTGAGACAGGTCAGTTACACTTTTTTTTGGCCATTTATTGCTAAACCACAAATTATTCCTTAAGAGTCAGCACTAATTTAATATACATATTTTTTTACAAGTAGGTTATGATTTGACTTTGTCCAGAATATATTTTCTGGAATTTCCCTCAGGTCTTATGATAATTAAATAACATTTAGGGAAGAATATGCAGCCTAACAATCCAGCACTGGAGGTCAGTATGGTGAATACCTCCACAGCCACCACGTATTTTCCTCTGGTGCTCAGATAGGCCGGGATCATGGCAATCCAGACACTGCAGAACACCAGCATGCTGAAGGTGATGCACTTTGCCTCATTAAAACTGTCCGGTAATGTCCTCACCATGAAAGCCAGAACAAAACTCACAGCTGCTAGAAACCCCATATAACCCAACATAGAGTAGAAGCCGATAACTGACCCTTCATTACACTGAATGATGATCTTCCCAGGATAGGAGTGCACGTCATACTCTTGGTAGGGAGGAGACACTGACAGCCAAATAACACAGATCAGAACTTGGACAGAGGAGCAGATTATGACAACAGAAGTAGACAACGTATTTCCCACCCACTTCCTCCAGTAGCTTCCGGGTTTGGAGGCTTTGAAGGCAATGCAGACTGTGATAGTCTTGGCCAGAATACAAGAGACGGCAATGGAGAAGAAGACCCCAAATGACGTTTGTCTCAGAATGCAGGTTATAGCCACAGGACGACCGAGGAACAAGAAGACACAAAGGAAGCTCAGCAAGATGGAGGTCAGGAGAATGAAGCTTACAGTTCGGTTATTGGCTTTCACAACCGGGGAGTCCCGGAGTAAAATAAACAATGTCAGTATATAGAGTGTTCCAGCAGAACATAATATTGAGCTAACATAAAAAGCTAAAGCTATGATGTTTGTCTCATAGGAGAGATAGTCATAGGCTTTGGGGATACAGATTACTCTTCTTTCATCTGGCAACTGGTTATCGGGACATCTGTGGCAGAACTTACTGTCTGTGGAAGAAGAATACCATGCAATAAGTTACAAATTTTCACAAATATCAATTTATTTAAAAATGTAATAAAATTATATATTATTTATAGTTGACATCTGTTCTGTAATAATATTGTGTTTATTACCTGTTGTATTAGAGATTTCCCCCTCAGAACACGGCACACACCGGTAGCAGCAGGCATGGATTCCTCCAGTTGGAGCTTTCCTGTATCCTGGAGCACAGGGATCATTGCACCGACCTTGGGGAAACTGAAAGGAAAATAAGTTTAGGCAGATTTAGATTAGTCCTTTAGGTTCCCAAACATGGAAGAAAATAACTATATTGAGTACAGTCTAAAATACTGTACACAATATACATTTTGTTAGCAGAAAATACATTTCACAAAAAATGTTCAATAAGCACAAAATGTATTTGTAGTGAAAACTAAGCACCTCATCTGATGGAAGGTGCTGCATGCAAATACATGTTATCTGCTAGAGCACTTAAAAAAATCATACAGTTGGGAACTCCAGTATATATATATATATGAACATAAGCTAGAAAGTTGCCGCTTTGATCTCTTGTTAACCCTTCAATTTATGACTGATCAGTGAAGTTGCTCCTCACTTAATAGTTATCCACTTCCCATCCGAGTCAATTCTGACACTTCACTCCTACATGCAAAAAAAAAAAAAAAAAATACTTTTTTTTGCTAGAAATAAAAAAAAAAAAAAAAAAAATATATATATATATATATATATATATATATATATATATATATATATATATTTTTTAGCAGAGGCCATTAGAATAAAATGGTGGATGTTGCAATTTTTTATGTCACACAGTATTTGCACAGCGGCTTTCCAAATGCAATTTTTTTGGGAAAAAATAAACACTTTCATGAATTAAATAAAAACAAAAACATTAAAATTAGCCCAGTTTTTTTGTATAATGTGAAAGATGATATTACGCCGTGTAAATAGATACCTAACACGTCACGCTTTAAAAATGCGTCTACCCGTGAAATGGCGGCAAACTACGGTGCCTAAAATTCTCCATAGGCAACGTTTTAAATGCCTGAACAGGTTACCAGTTTAGATTAGAGGAGGTCTTGTGCTAGAATTACTGCCCTCACTCTGGTGTTCACGACAATATCTCACGTGTGTGGTGTGATCACCGTTTACATATGCGCGCGGGAGTACCATATGCATTGGCATTAGCGCATAAGCACAGTGGGACGGGGTGCTTTACATTTTTTATTTTATGTTATACAAACATTTTTTTTACACTTTTTTTTTTTTACATTTTTTATTCACTTTATTACTATCACAAGAAATGTACAACATTGTCAGACTAAAACAAACATATCGGAATGGTGCCTGTAGGGGCAGGCATCATTCTGGTATAACCAGGGCTTTTTTTCAGAGGGAACTTGGTGGAACTCAGTTCCACCACCTCTGGCTCAGACCCTTTAGTGCCTGATCACTTGTAAACACAGAAGTCTGGTTTCTGTGTTTACAAGTGACAGCTCTGCACTCCGTATGTAATGCAATCTTGGTATTTAATGCCCCTTTAAGACCCTCCTACTGTTTTCGTGAAATTTGACTGAACACACCCACTATTTAATGTGATTTGGAGGGTGTGCGTAGGGGGAGGGGTTTTGTGGGGCCATGGTTAAGTTCCAGCACCTATTGTTTGAGAAAAAAAGCCCTGGGTATAACCATTAAAATTATTTTTATAACCATTAAAAGTTTTCTTCCTCTTGCAATGTTTTGCTTTTATTTGCTGTGTGGTTTACAATGCAGTGTTTTCTATTATAAGAATATCAATATCCAGGTTGAGAAAGCAAAATGCGTCATACGGAAATATAAGAATACCCTTACTTTGCCCCGTTTCCATTGGAGTTGTACTTGAAATTCTTCTCGCTTTTGTTTTGCTAAAGACAAACTGCTGGCAAGGTATTCTGACATTATGTTAAATTTTTCCAGTGAAAGATCATAATGGATCAACTTTTCTAAATAAATCTCAGAATTTAATTCTCCTCGCTCATTGAAGAAGACCTCCTCTCCTGTGGTGCTCTCGTAATGAACCCTCTGGATGTATCTGCTCAACTTTCAAAGGAAAAATATATTTCTTGTAAAATGTGTTTATTGGAATGTTAACAAATTACAAAGATAAGTTCAAAAGCAGAACAAAGAGAACATGTCTAGACACAACATAGCAATAAGACTCCATAACAGAACTGAAAATGGCATATGTTACAGTGACGGGGGTCACGTTGGGTGGGGGGTTTGTGCAACTCAGCTTACCTTGGAGAGCTCTGTCACCAAACCTAATACAGGTATATAATAAGTGTTTAAAAAGATAATTCTTTGTATTATGCAAGAGAGGTTTGTACCATACAATGAACAATACAAACATATCAAAGCCTTTGTCTAATATTGTGTTGCATTTCTTAAGAATATTCATCAGTAAATAGTGTTAAGAAATTACATTTATCATAAATCGTACAAGAGCCTATGTCAAAAAAGTTGTAAAACTAAAAAGAGTAATTAAAGGTTCTGCAATTTGAACCAGAAAGAAAGAAAGAAAGAAAAAAAAAAAAAAGAAAGGTACAATACAGAGGATAAAGACGGATGAAAAGGAAGGATAAGAAAAAGGACAAATATACTGTATTTACTACAACATATTTCTTCGAAAATCACAGAGTCAGAATCAAGTGAGAATCGACCGCTTTACCAATTTGGCACTTTTTTAAAATGTTTGTTGGAAAATTTGCCACATTTGTAAACATACCTGCTGTGTGCTTTCACCGATGGTGTCACATTTTGGCCAAACATCTGCATTTCCAATTATTCATTACTTGGGACTTCATACAGCATTTGCTGCACTTAAAATGCAGTTAGCGTTACATTGGATGGCCCTGGTTCCTTTCAAAAATATGCCTTTTTCACTTGCTGTTAATGATTTCCTTTAGCCACTTGCTGACCGCACACGGTAGTTTTACTGCTACAGTGCGGGCTGGCTGTGCAGAATCATGCATATACAATATCTCACAAAAGTGTGTACACTCCTTACATTACATGGCTTCCCCATGGCTTCCCTGTGGCGTCACAGGGGACGGGGTCACCTGTTTACGGCACCGGGTGGCCCCACCCTCAGTTATATAAGAACTGTCACCAATGGGAAGTGTCACTCGGTGAGAGCCTCCCATGGAGGAGGAGGTGTTGCGTTTTATTTTTTTATTTTTTTTAGGCTCACTGGAGGCATGATAGTAGAAGATGAATAGACATCGCTGGACATTTTTATTTTTTTTTCTCTTTTAATAAGGGATTTGACCCAAGCTGTTTTTTTTACCATTTTTGACACTTTTTTTGTCAAATGGTAGGGGTACAATGTACGTCGTGGCGGGGCCACCTGGTTAAGTAATTGGGTGACCCACTCCCATCTGACGCCACAGGGAAGCCATAGGGAAGTCCCCGTGGTGTCACCCAGGTACGTCACCGGGTGGCCCCGCCCTCAGTTATATAAGAACTGTCATCAGCGAAGAAGCGTCATACAGCGGGAGGCGGATCGGTCTCTGCTTTTTTTTTTCTTTTTCGGTCCGTCGTGGGGAGATAGAAGACATAGGAGATAGGTGACATCGTGGGACATTTTTTATTTTTTTAATAAAGGACTTGTCCTCAAGCTTGTCGTTTTTAACATTTTGACACTTTTTGTGAAGTGGTAGGGGTACATTTGTACCCCATTACCATTTCACACAGGGGGAGACAGGGATCTGGGGGTCCCCTTGTTAAAGGGGGCTTCCAGATTCCGATAAGCCCCCCGCCCACATACCCCCACAACCACCAGGCAAGGGTTGTGGGGATGAGGCCCTTGTCCCCATCAACATGGGGGCAAGGTGCTTTGGGGTCAGGCATATGGCCTGGTACGGTTCAGGAGGGGGGTGTTCTCTCATCCCCCCCTCTTTTCATGCAGCCTGCCAGGTTGCATGTTCAGATAAGGGTCTGGTATGGATTTTGGGGGGACCCAACGCTATTTTTTTAAAACATTTGGCGCAGGGTTCCCCTTAATTTCCATTTAAGACCTGAAGGGCCTGGTATGGATTTTGGGGGACCCCCACGCAATTTTTTTTCAAATTTTTGGTTCGGGGTTCCCCTTAATATTTATACCAGACCCAAAGGCCTCATAATGGACTGGGAGGAACCCATGCCATTTTTTTCAATGAGTTTTATCTATATTGCCGAGACCCGACAATTCATTACAGCCACAATCAGTTTTGAATGACTTTTTTCCTTTAGAAATGTCATTTTACTGTTTTAAACACGGGAAAATTGCGCCACTTTAAGGGGCATACTATAGACACCCCCCAGGCACGATATTTAATGGAATATTTCATTTTTATTGTTTCACTTTAAGCATTAAAAAAATCACTGCTCCCGAAAAAACGTCTGTTTTTAAAAAAATGTTTGCATTGATACATGTCCCCTGGGGAAGGACCCGGGTCCCCAAACACTTTTTATGACAATAACTTGCATATAAGTCCTTAAAATGAGCACTTTTGATTTTTCATGTTCGTGTCCCATAGACGTTAACGGTGTTCGAGTGTTCTTCCAATTTTTTTGCCTGTTAGGATGTTCTGGTGTGAACCGAACCGGGAGGGGGGGGGGTGTTCGGCCCATCCCTAGTTATGAGGAAAGGTTGCAAGCACTGAACTTATACTTTCTGGAGAAGAGACGCTTGAGAGGGGATATGATTTCAATTTACGAATACCGTACTGGTAACCCACAATAGGGAGAAAACGTTTTTGTGGAAGGGAGTTTAACAAGACACGTGGACAATCATTAGAATTAGAAGAAAAGAGGTTTAACCTTAAACTACGTAGCCAGTTCTTTACTGTAAGAGTGGCAAGGATGTGGAATTCCCTTCCACAGGTGGTGGTCTCAGCGGGGGCATCCATAGTTTCAAGAAACTATTAGGTAAGCACCTGAACGACCGCAACATACAGGGATATACAATGTAATACTGACATATAATCACACACATAGGTTGGACTTGATGGACTTGTGTCTTTTTTCCACCTCACCTACTCTGTACCTCTGTAACTTTTGTAAGATACTGTATACGTGATTCTGCAGTTCTAGGTAGGGGGCACGCGTGCATCCGCCCGGTTTTGCTGTCACTGACTCCAGCACACGCCAATCATGCGCTCCAGCACATTTGTCCAGCAAAAGGCAATATATAGAGTTTGACATTACACCCATATTAAAAACATTACAGATATTATGCGTTACATTTGCGCAAGTAATGAGACATTTGCAAACTTTTTTTTATAATTAGACCCCAAGTGTATCCAAGTGAATTATACCTTATTTTTTTAAGAACAAATTGGCCTTCTTTTGGTAGTAATTTGTAATGGATATCTCCTGATTTTTATTATTAAAAAAAAAATCTGACCCACAATAGTATTATTATTATTATTAATAATAATAATAATAATAATAATAATAAAAATAATAATATATTGATGCTGGCCTGCTCCTGTCGACTAATTTGGTACCTCTGCTACCTATTTTGGCTTCTCTTGACTAAAATTTTTCTTCCTGCACCTTGAAATTACTGTGCTCTGCGTGCCACCATTCTGCACAAGACCCAGCCTGAGCATCCACAGCATCTCAGCAGCATCCAGACTGTCATCTGACCACCCATCATGCCTGGACTTACTACAGGTATCCATGCCTTTCTTTATCCCGCTACACCTGGTCATCAACTCCAGGGAGTATTGCACAGCAGGTGTAAGGGGAGGGTTCTACTAGGTACATGACACCCTCTTGAATGTATTATCCATTATCTGTTATTAAGATGCATGGTGTTAACCCATTACCACCCACATAATGCATATGTGTGGCAGCATGCTGTCATGTACTTGGTGGAGGCTGAGTTGATGAGGGGGCTTGCCTTACACATCTTGTCTAAAAGCGCTGCGTAAACTGTTGGCTCTATATAAATCCTGAATAATAATAATAATACTCCCTGGAGTTGGTTACAAGAAATACCAGGAAGAGGAATGGGATAGGTGCCTGCAATGGGTCCAGACACAGTGGATGATATGGGGGCAGCCTGATTACTGCTGGGATGCTGTGGTGTGGATAACAGATCTGATGCAATATGAGGGTGCACTGGTGGAGCACAGAAGCCAACAAATGTTGGCAGTAAGCTATTGTCAAGACAAGCTGGAATCAGCCGAGTAGCAACGGAACCAAATCAGAAAATAAGAAGCAAATCTGGGGTCAATATCAGGCAGACAACAGAGGTACCACATCAGGCAAAGGACAAAGTCAGGACACAATCCAGAGTCAGCAACAAGAGATCAGGATACAAGGGAATCAGGAGGAAAACCAAGTCAAGCATAGAGCCACAAAAATTAGAACTGGTCACAAGGCTCAGAATCTGATGACCACCCAACAACTACTCCTCAGGGAGTTGTTCTTTAAATAGAGAGTTTGGCACCAAATGAAAGTCTGACATGCAATCTTGTCCATGCTTATGTTAAGTAGTGTGCGTGCAAGCATGCAAATAGCCAAAACCTGGGGCATTGAAGAATGGCTTGTAAAATGTGCATGCACAGATCCTCCAGCATGGCCATACACTCAGTCCTTCTGACAGATACCAGGCTTGAGCAGGAAGGGGTTAATATTGTGGTACTTTAGGAAATTTTCTTCCTGTTGATGAAGTTGATAAAACTTACTAATGTATGAATTTGCTTTTGTATCACTCCCAGCCTCTACTTCTAACAAGAGTCAATTGTAGACACAACATTTAGAGGATCAGATAAATATATCAGATAAATATAACAGGGTATAAACTTACTTTTTTCCGTAATCCATACTTTCCAAATGTATTTCTACTTATTTTCAGATCATTCAAAGCATGAGCCAGAGCATATACTGCAGTGTAGAAGAAATAAAACTTTGAGTCATGCTTGGCACTGAAGCGATGTGTGATCCATTTTTGCCCAGTGCAGGTGACATTAGGAAGTAAACCAAATAATCTGAAAATCTTATTTTTAACTTCATTAGAAGAAAGACAGTTAAACTTTATGAGACCAATATCTTCCAACAATGGATCAGCTGGGAATTTGGATGGATGTGAATTCTCCATATAAACATCTAATCCGGGTATGTAGCGGGGAGGGTAGACAGGTAATAAGCTGCAGTTACATGCTTCCCGCAGAGTGATCTCTGAATATGAAATTATATTCCATGACTGATTAAGAATTAATGTGATATTTTCTCTAAGAGCTTTTGATTCTGTACAAAAGACAATATATTCAAATACAAAATGGCCACATACTACAACAACATCGGTAGTGGACTTCTCAATAGCCATCATTTTCAGTCTGTTAATTTCCACATTGTTGGTCAGGTAGATGACAAACTCTATACAGATCCCATGTCTGGTCATCTCTTTTCTCAGCGTCTGCAGTTCCACTTCTCCAGTGCCGTCACTTGATGTGATGATTCCAACCCAATTCCATCCAAAAAGTTTTAGGACATTTATAACCATCTCATACCAAACCCAACTACTAGTAATGGTGCGGTAAAACTTTGGGAATTTTTCTCTGTCATTCAGGAGAGGGTCAGTAACTCGAGGACTGATCTGAATAAACACAACAGAGCTAGTAGAAGTTAGTTCCATCTTACTAGACTTTTTCCATAATGTTGAGGAGGTTTCAGTTCTGATGAAATGGCCTGTATGAGTCACAAGACCTCTTCAACATTATAGAACAGGTCCAGTTACATATGTGTAACCACAATACTATGAGTATCAAAGAAAACTAGGAATTGGCAAAGAGGGATTTACCAACAGTTCAATCTGAACCTGTTCGCCCCCCTGTTTGGTGGGAGATGAGCATCATATTTAGAAGTGGTTTATGTACCACTTTTATATAGGACAGCTTTCCGCTGTCAATGGTTTCTAAGGAAGAAATGGGTTCTGGAATCTGCTGCATTCCTAGCAACTATCAAATTCATTGGCACAGATCTGATATAGCCTGCATACCCTTACAGTCACTGAGCTAGGGTTTGGGAAGAAGCCCTTGTCCTCATCCACATGAGGGACAAGGTGCCTAACCAGGGGAGTCCCTCCTGGCAATGAACCCCCTCATGTTGAAAGCATATGGCCTGCTATGGTTCACGAAGGGGTCCAGCACACTCACCCCCCCCCCCTTCCTGGCCAGCTAGGTAGCATGCTGGGGTTAAGCTGGTCACACCTGTGTGACTTTTCATGTGATTTGATAATTTTCATCAGTCGCACTGATTTTGAAAGTAGTTCTTGCACTATTTTATTCAAGTTCAGGTATGACTTGCATAGACACCTGTGCATGAAATCACAGATGTCTTCCAAGTAGCACCTGAAGTAGTACTACTTTTAAATTGTATAGTAGCACAATTTCAATATCGTGTTCAGTGTGATCGGCGCTTAGGGTCTGCTATAAATTTTTTTTTCTTTTTTTGTGGACTCAAAAGGGTCTGGTATGCATTCTGGGGGGTATGCAATTTTCTTTCAGTCCTGGTTCACACCTATGCATTTTTTTTGGTGCATTTTTCCCTTTTGCAGAAACACAATACAGTCCATTTAACATGGTTTCCTATAGGTCATGCTCACATCTGTGCATTTTATGGAAAGGGCCAGGGACTTTTTTCTGGTTTTTGGTTGCATAGACATCAATGGATCAAAAACATGTATTAAAAATCGCAAAAAGCACCTGGAATATGCAAACTGCAACCTGCATAGGTGTGAATAAGGCCTTTAGGACATGTTACAGCAAAAGTAACATTTACAAAAAAATATATATTCCAGTAAACCACCTCAAGACCGGACGCTTTCATCCCCTTCCTGCCTAGGTAAAGAGAAAATTACAGAAAATATTAAAAAGAGCACGCTTTTCTTAGTTTCTGTTATACAATTTTACAAATAAATATTCTTTCTTTAATTTAGGCCAAAATGTATTAATTTCCTTGGTATAGTTGGGCGAACGGATCGTCCCGAGCATTGGCTGGTGCAACGCCCAATTATCACCCGAATTATCAGGGCGTTCGACCGTTTGTTTGGCCCACTGAATAACCATGATGCACTCCGCACAGTGCATTGGAAGCCCTGGTTGGCTGAAGCAACAAAAGCTTTGCCCAATCAGGGCACAGAGCACTGTCAGAGCCATAATTGGAGAAAGTAATGATGACTCTATCCAATGTCGAAGGCAGTACATAAGGTCAAGCTAATACAGGGTCAAAGCTTCGATCAATAAACTGAAAAAAGAACCTTCTCACAGCGTTACTTGTGTAAGACAGTGGGTCACTGTATCAATACGTCTTAGTAGTAGTAAACCATTTTTCCAAAGGTTCCTCAGCAATAATAGATGTGGTATATGAGCAATTGTTAGAAGCTAACATGGTTTCCTACAGGCTATTAAGCTGTACAAATTTGATCATCTCAGAAATAATAGGTACACGGTTGGAGTTCCTTGCTTTTTTTTTAACCACTTCAGCCCCGGAAGGATTTACCACCTTCCTGACCAGACCATTTTTTGCGATTCGGCACTGCGTCGCTTTAGCTGACAATTGTGCGGTCCTGCGACGTTGTACCCAAACAAAATTGATGTCCTTTTTTTCCCACAAATAGAGCTTTCTTTTTTTTGCTCTATAAACAAAAAAAGAGCAACAATTTAGAAAAAAAGCAATATTTTTTACTTTTTGCTATAATAAATATACCCAAAAAATATTTAAAAAAATGTATTTGCTCATTTTAGGCCGATATGTATTCTTCTACATATTTTTGGTAACAAAAATCGCAATGAGCGTATATTGATTGGTTTGCGCAAAAGTTATAGCGTCTACAAAATAGGGGATAGATATATGGCATTTTTATTATAATTTTTTTTTTTACTAATGACGGCGATCTGCGATTTTTAGCGGGACTGCGACATTATGGCAGACACATCGGAACCCTTTTGACACTATTTTGGGACCATTGTAATTTATACAGCGATCAGTGCTATCAAAACAGGCTCCATGCAGCTCGTGGATCCAGTATTCTCATTTCTCCCTTCTGTCTCCACGGAGCTGCCGCTACGGCGAGGACTTCTTCATGATCCCGTGCGGGATCCTCCACACAGCCCATCCAGGCACAGACTATCTCCCTGCATACACCCTGTGAGTTGAACCTGTCACTATGCTTTTTATGTACTTCTAATAAAACGTTTTACACTATTGGTTGCTTGGCACCTTTTCTCCTTCCCCTCTTCTTTTCCAGTGTGTCCTCCCTGAGACCCCTGAGAAGACTAATACCACAGACATTTCCCACTGACTTTTTGTCTTGTATTCTTATCCAGACGGAGTATTAAGAGACATATTTTTATGTATAGGTGCACGCATGTGCACAATTTCTATTCTATTGTTAGTTTTTTTTATTTATTCTCACTTTTACTCTTATTTTTAATTTATATCAGTTTGAACATTCCACTTTTCAATTTTTTTACATTTCACTAGACAGGCTAGGGCAGCGCTGGGAATTTCTGTTTGTTTGTTCTTTGATTTGTAAATTAATTAAGACACTTGGGTGTTTGTTTAATTTCACCAAGATTGAAACATTTATAATATAGACATTGGATAGTGGATATTTTTGAAATTTTGTGGACTATTATAATTCATACACTGTATTTATGTTGTTAATAATTTAATATTGATTTCGAGTGCGATATGTAATTTTAGGGAAGTTGTGCTACACTAAATATTCATTGGATTAGGTTGTTTCATGCGGTGGGTGAAATCGCTGTAATGCCCTGTACACACGATCGGACATTGATCGGACATTCCGACATAAAATCCATGGATTTTTTCTGACGGATGTTGGCTCAAACTTGTTTTGCATACACACGGTTGCACAAAGTTGTCGGAAAATCCGATCGGTCTGAACGCAGTGACGTAAAACACGTACGTCGGGACTATAAATGGGGCAGTAGCCAATAGCTTTCATCTCTTTATTTATTCTGAGCATTCGTGGCACTTTGTGTGTCGGATTTGTGTACACATGATTGGAATTTAACAGATCGGATTTTGTTGTCGGAAAATTTTATAGCCTGCTCTCAAAAAAGTCCGATGGAGCCCACACATGGTTGGAATTTCCGACAACACAATCTGATCGCACTTTTTCCGTCGGAAAATCCGACCGTGTGTACAGGGCATTGATCTAATATTTCACAGCAGGGCCCTGTGAGGGCTTACAGTGTTGTGGCCACAACAACACCTAAGGCCACAATTTCTGCTGAGTATATAGGGCAGGCCCCTACTTTTAAACATCCAACTTACAAACAACTCCTACTTGCAAACGGAAGGAGACAACAGGAAGTGAGATGAAATCTACCCCTAGGAAGGGAAATTCTCTCCTGTAAGAGTTAATATGGGAAAAACATTTCTCCTCTCCACTGATGCTTTATCACCAATCCTTGTTTCACAAAAAACCCCAAATTTTCCAAAAACATTTGTCATTGGGACAGAAAGTGAGGTGAAATCTTCTGAAGAGGAGCACAGACAGCAAAACAAATGTCACAGGGGGGATAGCACTTCCCTATGTTTTCCAAAAAGCTTAAAATAGATTTTAGCTGGAGCTAAACACGTTAAAAATGTACCACTTCAAAATTACAAACAGATTCTACAACAACAAACCTACAGTCCCTGTCTTGTTTGCACCGCCTGTATACTGCTGTTCAGAGTATATAGGGCCTGGGGGCCCCACGCCTTTCCTTATTTTAATTTGGGTGCGGGGTTCCCCTTAATATCCATACAAGACCCAAAGGGCCTGGTAATGGACTGGGGGGTACCCATGCCGTTTGTCTCACTGATTTTCATCCATATTACCGGGACCCGACATTACATTAAAGCCGTAAGCAGTTTTCAAATTACATTTTTTCCTTTAAAAATGACATTTTGTGCAGGGACTGTTCTAAGCACGGGAAACACGCGCCACTTTACAGACTTACTATAGACACCCCCAGGTACGAAATTTAAAGGAATATTTCACTTTTATTGTTTCACTTTAAGCATTATTAAAATCACTGCTCCCGAAAAAATGTCTGTTTTTAAAAGTTATTTTTGCATTGATACATGTCTTCTGGGACAAGACCCGGGTCCCCAAACCCTTTTTAGGACAATACTATGCAAATTAGCCTTTAAAATGAGCACTTTTGATTTTGAACGTTCAAGTCCCATAGACTTCATTGGGGTTCTAACGCTTGTGCGAATTTTCGGTCCATTCGCAAGGTTTGGTGCGAACCAAACCGGGGGGGTGTTCGGCTCATCCCTACTCTTCACAAATGATAATTATTCTGTCTAGTATGTACCTCATTAATAATCCACTGGCTCCCTATACCTGTGTTTTTGAACTGTTTGACTGTAATTTTATGTTGTCCCCACAAGATGGCAGTAATTAACTTAATGTGCGGTTGAAAAGTTGATTGGGTGGATAGCCCTATTTAATGACATCGATCACTAAAGCACAGTGTCCAGATGAAGTGCTCATGTCGTAGCACGAAACGCATCGACAAGTGATGCCATAGATGCTGGGGGTTCCCCCCCCTGCTGTTCTCCTCCCTATTGTTCCCGAGCAAGATAACACCGCTATCAGCACGGTGATTCCTTACATGGACTTTCTATGTCAGAAGCAGAAGCACTGACATAGACTTTGGAGCTAGTGCCCTCTACTGGTTGTACACCAGCGGAGTGATCAGAACACCTAACCTGGATGTAATCGGATCCTGGGCTCCTCAGCGTGTACTGCTGACCTCTCTGCCGGAAGCAAGAGATTTGTTTGACGCAAGCTAGTCTCGCTATGCCGTTCCCACATATGCCTGATCCAAGGAAAGAGACTGCTGGTCGATCCACAGAGCCTTAGGATGGGTAAGAACCCCTTGAGGACTGGCTCAATATTTTGGTACATGTCTTCAAACTAACCCACTCCATATAGACTTTTTGGCTGACTAGCGCCTCACCATATGCAGTCACGGTACCTTAACTACCAGCATCCATCTATCTGCAGCACTAAATGTACCACATCAGATCAGACATACTACATATTTAATCATCCAGAAGATTATTATGCTCATCACAAATTGCATGTAAATGTATTGGCTTCATGTCCGCATTGGTAGGACTATTACTGTAATATACTTACTGTCCTAGAGAAACAGCATTATGATATCCCATTTGAATGAGATTATTCAAGCCCTGTTAAGGACATTTACATCTCCAGTGATGCTTTGGGACACTACACAGCTGTTTTGCAAACCAAGGTGGACGTTGCTTCATGCCGTCCATCATCAGGCTTGCTAGGTGTATATAGCAGCTTTAGCTCTGGGATTGGGAGGAGAGCTGCTCCCCTAGCGTCTATTTTTAATCATTCAACGTTGTTTTCTCACAGTCTGATATTCTTATTTTTGTTTAACATTATCAGTAGATATTGCGGAGGAATAGATCCCACCTGTGTGGTCCTGTACCACATACGTGGGATCTCCAATTTTTAAACTTATGCATTTTCAATAAAGTTATTTGCAATTGAACATATCATGTTGTAGCTTCTCCCTCTGTTCGCTATCGGGGGGGGGGGGGGGGGCACTTTGGTCCCTCATTTTTCTATCTTGCAAGCCTTTTTGCCTTAATGCTGGTCTATTGCTAGGTATATTGGACATGAGCAGATTCATATAAGTGGTTTTTATATTATTGAGTGAAGGTTTGGATATCTTTATTTATTTATTTAGTTATTTTTTTATAAAATAACATTTTTAATAAACTTTAACTAAAAAAATATAAATAACAATAACTGAAAAAAAAAAAATTAAAAAAAGAGTTTGAGCTCCGTTGGCTGGTCATCAGGTGGTGTCAAGCCCATCTGGTCCTCAAGATAAGTGAGGCGTTTATGGAACCACCCTGATGTCCCGTAGAGTGGGGTCTGTGAGAACAAAAAGAAAAGTCTTCAATCCTGAGTCTCATTTGTGGCAAATACTAAAAAACCTGAATTGTGTCTCTGTGGGTATTTTTGAACAATCTAAGGATCCAGTGAAGGATCCAGTGTTGTTGTGAGCTAATAACTTGACACCTGGGGGTTGATTTACTAAAGGCAAATCCACTCTGCACTACAAGTCCCCCTGCTGTAAATCTAAGGGGTAGATCTGAAATGAGGGGAAGATCTGCTGATTTTATCATACAATCATGTGCCAGCTAAAATGCTGTTTTTTTTTTTCCTTGCATGTCCCCCTCGGAACTACAGCGACTGCACTTCCAAGTGCACTTTGGGTGGATTTGCCTTTAGTAAATAACTCTCATTGGCACCACTTTTTGGCCACTAGCTTTTAAGGACCAAGATTCCAATGGGCAGGGGCGGTTTGTGAGCACAGTACACAATGCTCCCAACACGCCCCAACAGATCCTGCTTGCAGGATTTTTTTGCCCCTCCCACAAGCGCACCACCCCAGTGTGAAAAGGCCCACTGGAATGAATGAGAGGTGGGTTTAATGCACTTAGCAGAGGCTATTTACACCGCTAAAGCACCATAAAAGCGCTCCATTGTGAAAGGGGTCTAAGACAGCTAGCTACATCAACCCCCCCCAAACAAAAATGGGCAAAGATAAAAAGGACTTATGCCGTGTACACAAGACCGGTTTTGTCATCGGAATAAACTCAGAAGGTTTCCATTCAAGCGGTCTTGCCTACACACGGTTAACCCAAAGTCCGACCAAAGTCCGACCGTCAAGAACGCGGTGACGTACAACACTTACAAAGGGACTAGAAAAAGGAAGTTCAATAACCAGTAGCCAATAGCTTCCGTCTCGTACTTGCTTCACAGCATGCGTTGTTTTTGGTCCGTCGGAACAGCATACAGATGATCGTTTTTCCCGATAGGAATTGGTTCCGTCGTAAATATTTAGAAAAAAGAAGTCCGATAAGGCCTACACATGATCGGAGTAGACGATGAAAAGCTTCCGTCGGAATTTCTCTGTCGGACATTCCGCTCGTGTGTACAGGGCATTACACATTGCCACATGTCCGGAGCTCTCTGTTCAGCCTCCCCCTCTTCCTCGGAACTTGAATCTAAACAAAAACAAAATACAAAAAAATGAAGCATGTTGTAACGTGGTCAATCCGCGCTACCCCCAGTGGATATTGATGAAAACAATAAATGAAAAATATTACAGTGAATGTTAATAATTATGTGACAGGTGCTGCAATCTAAAAAAATGGAATATTCAGTTTGGAAGTGTAATGTGAAAAAGTAGATGCGCAACCCAAATAAAACAAAGAAAGGAAAAATCAAAAAAATCAAGTGTGTGCAGAAACACCAATTAATGTAAAGTCCTGTCAGGACAAATCAACTAACTAAAAACATGTACCAGCAAACAAATGCATTATCTAAATGAAATCTGTGTCAGGATAACTTATACATATGTGCTAACACACAAACACAGAAAAAAAGTCCGTAGAGTGTTCTATAATGTCCAATAAAGGATAGAAAACCCCCAAATGGTCCTTTCCAAAATGTGATCACACACTGTGGCCAGCAGATGATAAATGATAAAGAATGCCGGATGACCGCTTACCAGAACCGTGGGACCTCTATTACGGAGGTATAATGGGCACAGACAGGAGGAAACACTTAGACGAGGGCGGTGGATTTAAACATCCGTCCAGCTTCTCTCCTCCAGCAGTAAAGACCTGGCTCCACTAAGCTCCGTAGGACCCACACAGGCGAGCAGGAATGGGGGCTCTGGAGATTGTTCAATGTCTGCCTTAACGTGAAGGCAAACATTGAACACTCTCCAGAGCCCCCATATCCCACAGGTCCCTGCTGTCTTCTGGGGCCTGTGTGTCTCCCAGAAGACAGCGGGCGGGGAGGGGGCCAGAATAGAGAGATATAGATCAAAACACACCAGGCTGATCAAATAGTGCTTACCATTAACTATTTGTAGGGGCTGCTGAGGGAGTGCCCCGGCAGGTAAAATTTTGAGGCAGGCAGTCCTTCTCACCCCCGGGGAAATGGTCAAAATGACCACTGGCTGTCTGCGACCGGCTGTGGCTAGGACAAGAGAAAAAGCAAAAGATCTACAACTGGCACACCCAGGGTAATTAACACATATCTTACTCAAAATCACCACCCCAAATTCACCTGCAAAGCTACTACACCACACTTCCTCACAAAGATCATTTGCAAACACCTTCTGAGTATATTGACTTACCAGCGATTTTCGGACTGACAATGCGTAAAAAGTCCTCCCTCCGCCTTTTCAGATACGACCAACAGTGCTGCATCTACAGCACTGTTGGTCGGTGTTGAAATCTCTGTCCCAGCTGGTGGCGGACATACTGGATTATTCCCCGCTTGGCACTGTTGGACTGCCTGCCATCATAATTTTTTTTTAAAGTATCTGTGGGGGGAACAAGAAGGAAAGCAATTAGAAATTGAACACAAGACATGCAAATACAAAATGTCAAACAACACAATCTTGCTCTTGTTCTCTATACATACACATATGTACTGTATGTATGTCTATATCACCTCTGGCTCAAACTCTCTGCTCCCTGCTCCCCACTATCACTTGTAAACACAGAATTCCAGCTTCTGTGTTTACAAGTGACAGCTTGTGTCCCAACGGCTCCCACAGATCTGATCTCCTGAACAGCTCCCACTGAGTACAAGATGGGAGCAAAGGGAGATGTAGGTGCCTGGGGTGCAGTGTGGATGCTGACACCCCCACTGGATGATCTCCCTGCAAGTGTGAGAGGTGGAG
This sequence comes from Aquarana catesbeiana, assembly GCF_042186555.1. NCBI lineage: Eukaryota > Metazoa > Chordata > Amphibia > Anura > Ranidae > Aquarana > Aquarana catesbeiana. The sequence continues at coordinate 37,437,236 of NC_133324.1, forward strand.
CCACCTACATTGTGTGAGGGGGCACTAGAGAAGAAGAGAGGTGAACGTGAGATGTGGATGGGGGATGCAAAGGTAGTCAGCTGTGGAAGAAGGCTGAACTCTGTACTCTGTGTTTAGCGCACCCCTAACTCACCCCCCTCCCCTAGGTCACACCCCCTTCCACCCCTAGAACCACCCATTGTCTCCACTCCGACACACCAAGCACCACCCACTTTAGAGAACAGGAAACCAAGTATATTTTGGGGGATATATAATTCTGTATGGAATTTATTAATAAAAACCAAAGAAGTAAAATGTACAAAACATTAGCAATATACAGTAACCAAAGTAATCTCAGAGGCACTTTCATATATCCCCATATTCAGCAAGAGAGCCCATGTATATATATATATATATATATATACACACACACACACACACACACACACACACACACACACACACACACACACACACACACACACACACACACACACACACACAGCAAGAGACAGCCCACAAGTATCTATCCAGCAAGAGACAGCCCACATGTATATATCCTGGCAGCAGCATTAATAGACACACATCTTAAAAGCAAGACAACAATGACAGTTAAACAAATACCGAAAGCAGTCTTGATCAGGCAGAAAGGAGTCTCAGGACAGGACAGGACACCACACGGCAACTCTTCCTCAGAAAAGGAACATCCGCTCTGCTACAGGGAGAGGCGGAGTGCAGCTGATATCACTCCGCCCTCCCCTCTCTTAAAGAGGAGTTCTCATTTTAAAAAAAAAATTAAAAGTCAGCAGCTACAAATACTGCAGCTGCTGACTTTTAATAATCGGACACTTACATGTCCCAGGGTCCAGCAATGCGGGGGATAGAAGTTCCGCTTGTCGCTCCCTCCATTCGGCGGCACCAGCATTGCAACTGTGGGCACCTGGCTGTGGCTTCACAGCTGGGCACCCGCTGCGCATGCGCGAGCGGCGCCACGCATCGTGGTTGGCCGCTCAGTCATCTGGGACCTGTAATGTATCCCAGATGATTGACAAGAGGGAGGGGGCAGGGCTGAGCCCTTCCTGCACTGAGGGGAAGTGATGTCACCAGCCCAGGCACTGAATGAGACAGACTAGGAGGGACCCCCTAGCAATAGCCATTTAGAGGTGAGTAAAAAAAAAAAAAAAAATTTCCAAATTTTTTTTTTTTTTTTTTTTTTAAGAACATTCATGCTTTTTTTTTTTTTTCGGTGGAACACCACTTTAAGGCTGCAGCCTGAACTATAGGAGCTGTGTCGGCTTATGCGGCTATCAGCTCACTCCGCCGGCTGGCAGCAGCATAAACCAACTGTTAAAAAAAAAAAGTCCTGCTCCACCAAAAAAAAAGCCCTGTATATATATATATATATATATATATATATATATATATATATATATATATATATATATATATATATATATATGACCCAGACAAACACCAGCCCATGTTAAAATAATTTTGAAACTAACTTACTTTACAAATGAGAATCGTCTCGGCCTTAGAGAAGAGAGATCTAGGCATGGTGGTGTTAAAATTTTTCCAGCAGGACAAGCAACTTCCTGTAGTGGCGTGAGGTCATTCCTGCATGGTGTCTGCTCATTCCGGAACCAGCTGTGCGCCGGGGCTACATACCCATGCGCACGCCCACATGCTGCATACACAGCGATCACGCATCTTTACTACAGAAATCCATATTTTGATGTAAATTAATAGTAAAACAGATGCAGATTTCTAGGACTGGCCAAAAAAATGTTTCTAGTGAAAGGCAACTGATGCTTTAACTGGGCACTTAAACCCCCTTCCTAACCAGACCAATTTTCAGCTTTCGGTGCTCTCACATTTTGAATGCAATTACTCAGTCATACAACACTGTACCCATATGAAATTTTCATCCTTTTGTTCACACAAATAGAGCTTTCTTTCGGTGGCATTTGATCACCTATGGGTTTTTTATTTTCTGTGCTATAAATGAAAAAAGACCGAAAATTTTGTAAAAAAAATGCATTTTTCTTCATTTGTATTATAAAATTTTGCAAATAAGTAATTTTTCTTCATAAATTTGTGCCAAAATTTATGCTGCTACATATCTTTGGTAAAAATAACCCAAATTAGTGGATATTATTTAGTCTGTGTGAAAGTTATAGAGTCTACAAGCTATGGTGCCAATCACTGAAAATTGATCACATCTGATCACACCTGATGTACTGAGGCCTATCTCATTTCTTGAGACCCTAACAAGCCAGGAAAGTACAAATACCCACAAAATGACCCCTTTTTGGAAAGTAGACATTCCAAGGTATTTATTTTTTTCAACTTTAAGATTTTTATTAAAAGTTTTTGTACAAATACAATTATAGTAGGTATACAAAGATGTTCATATTTTCAAGACAGAAATAATGTAAGCACATCTGAGTAGATTAGGTTCTTGAGGTAAAACAAAAAAGAATAACTGTGGAGTCTTTAATCTGAGTTGTAGTGCCTGGAGAATTCGGTTAGGAAGATAAAATTAACATTAAGAGCCTGTCACCCCTACCGGGAACACACTGTGAGCAGGCTATATGTATGCCCTTCCAGGACTGGTGAATGCGACCCAGAATATGGTCGCCTCATAATGGTCACAAATCGATAGCAACAAAAGTACTTGAACCTAAAGCCATTGATAACAATACCAACATCAATTAGGATATAGTGGTTGTAACAGCTTTGTATAAACATTAAATGTTTAATCAAACCAAATTAAAAATTATAACCAAACATCACTATTCAGTATTGATAAAACGTAAGTTCCTGCACTGGATGTAATGTAACACCAATAGACGTGGTCTTTTTCCAATTATCAATTAATTTTAGTTTCATCAACGCAAGACGGGGTTGTGCTTTGATAGCCAGTTATCCCAGAATTTGTGGTAGGTATGTGCTCGACCCCCCTTGTAAGCCAGCATACGTTCCATGAGGCTTTGTGAATTCACCCTGGCGATAACTTCCTTTATATCTGGTGGGGTAGTGGATTTCCATTTCGCTGCTATAGATATACGAGCTGCAAATAGTATATGTACCACCACTTTTCTGTGTGTATATGGGAAGGTGTCTATCCCCAGGCATAGTAGTGCTAATTCAGGAGAGGGAGTACAGTGGGAATTGGTTGTGTCTGAGATTAGGGAAAATACGTCTGTCCAATAGTTTTTCAGAACTTTACAGTGCCACATGACGTGTAATAGGTTTCCATTATTATGACAATTCCTCCAGCATAGTGGGGATAAAGAGGAGTTCATAGTGTGTAGACGCATGGGAGTTATGTACCATCTATGGAGAATTTTATGGGAGTTGTCCCAGTGGTCTACACACGCTGAAGATGTACTATTGTATTTAATAGCTGTGAGCCATTGTGGCAGTGTAAAGGACTTCTGCAGTTCTATTTCCCACTTATGCATGGTTGGGAGCTTGGTTCGTGTAGTGTGGAAGTTGCAGTATCTATAGCACAGCGATATACCTTTAGCAGTAGATTTGTGCTTGTTCATTAGAAAATTCCATATAATTAATGGAATTTTCGTGGTAGTGGTTGGGTATTTTTTATTATATTGTTTAATTTGTTGAATCATAAAGGTGTCCACTGCTGTAGGGTGCATTAGATCTGCAGTGTCGTAGTGGATGCCTTTTTGTTTCCAGTGGTGAGTTGAAAAGTTTGGTATGAGGTATGCATAGGCTGTGAGAGGTAAGTGCAGTGTGTGGGATGGTTCATCTGTAAAGTTATTTTTAGTCAGGAGGGACCAAGCCTCGAGTGATGCTTGTATCGTCGGGTAGGCCGGTATTGCGGGTTTATGATGAATGGTGGATGCCATAAGAAGTGCTATAAGGTCATGACCTGGTGTGACATGTTGTTCTATGTGGGACCATAGGTTGTCCTCTCGACAGGAGAACCAAAACTTCAGTTGGTCCAATAAGGAAGCTTGATAGTAGGCATAAGCATTTGGGAGACCCCCTCCTCCGAGTGTTCTCGGTTTATATAGAGTTGTCAGTGCAATTCTGGGTTTTTTGTGTTGCCATATAAATTTGTTCAAGAGCGATGCCAAATCCGAGAAAAAATTTTGTGGAATTGGGATCGGGATGGTTCTGAAGAGGTAGAGTAGTTTGGGAAGTATTTGCATTTTATATGCAGCTATACGTCCAACCCAGGTTAGGTAAAATTTAGAGATTTGGGAGAATTCTGTCTGTATGTGTGCTAGAAGGGGAGGGAAGTTGGCAGTGTATAATTTAGATATAGGGTGAGTCAATTGGATACCTAGATAGTTGATAGAGGGTGAGTCCCAATTGCAGGGGAATATTTCTTTAAGGTTGTCTTTACTGTTCTCAGTTATATTTAGAGGTAGGGCATAGCATTTGGAAGTGTTGAGTTTGTAGTATGTTATATCCCCAAAGTGATGTAAGAGTTCTGTGGTTTTGGGTAGGGAGTACTCAGGGTTGGTCAGGGTAAGGATTATATCGTCTGCAAAGAGCCCTATTTTGTGTTCTTTAAGACCTACCTGGAGTCCTTTAATTTCAACAGTATTTCTGATAAGTTCTGCTAAGGGTTCTATGGCTAGGGAGAATACTATAGGGGATAGGGGGCAACCTTGACGGGTACCATTGGTAAGGTTGAAAGAGTCAGAAAGTATTCCTGATGCATATACTCTGGCTGAGGGCTTCGAGTAAAGTGACATGATGGCTGAGTGTAAAAATCCGTTTAGGCCAAATTTGGAGAGCGTGTGAGATAGGTATGTCCAATGGACTCTATCAAACGCTTTTTCAGCGTCTAGGGTTACGAATATACTGGGTGTACGTTTGATTTCTGCGTATCTTAGTAAGTTAATCATTCTTCTAGGGCCTGCCTTCCTTTGACAAATCCCACCTGCTCCAATCCTATAAGGGTGGGGGTTATATTTAACAATCTGTTTGCTAGTACTTTGGCGAAGATTTTTATATTGGAATTTAGTAATGAAATGGGTCTGTAATTATGTGGTAAGGAGGGGTCTTTTCCTGGTTTTGGTATAGTCACTATAATAGCTTGAAGCATTTCACTTGGAAATGTACCAGTATTTGCAGCTATGTTGAAGAGGTCTACTAGTTTGTGGGCAAGCGTTGATGAGAACGCTTGATAGTATTCGGCTGAAAAGCCGTCTACTCCAGGGGCTTTATGTTTAGGTAAATGTTTAATCACTTCATGAACTTCAGCCGCAGTAAAGGGTTTGTTTAATAGTTGTAGTGAATTTGTGTCTATGGAGGGGAGGTCAATCTTTTTGAGGAATTCATTAATTTCAGTCTCAGTGGGTTGGTGAATGTTCCTGTCTAGTTTGAGATTATATAAAGATTCATAATAATCTTTGAAGGTATTGGCAATATCTTTAGGATTGTGATATGAATGATTATTATTGTGGTGTTTAATCACCGAGATGTTTGTGCGGTTGTGCCTCTTCTTTAGTTGAGAGGCTAGTAGTTTCCCTGCTCTATTGTTCTGGGAATAATATGAAAGCTTGAGCCTTTTAAAGTAGAGGTCATAGTCAGATTTCAATGTTTGTTTTAATTCTTCCCGACAGGAATTTAGTTGCTGTAATAGAGAGTGGTCATTGTGTTTTTTGTGTTTATTCTCTAGGTCAGCTATTCGTTCATGAAGTCTCGATATAAGTTGCGTTTTTTTCTTTTTTTCCCTGGCTGCTATTTGAATCAGTAAGCCTCTAGAGAAGGCTTTGTGGGCGCACCAAACTGTAGTCGGGTGGATTCCCGGTTGCTCATTAAATGTAAAATACTCTTCAAGTTGTTCATTGACTTCTTTTTGAATTCGGGGTTGGGAGAGGAGGTAAGTATTATTGCGCCACAGAGGTGTAAAAGTAGTCTTGGCTGTGACTAGTAATTCGATCGTTATGGGGGCGTGGTCGGACCAGGTAATATTGTGGATATCTGCCTTTGTCACCTTTTGTAATGTGTATTTGTCTGTAAGAAAGAAATCTATCCTGGAATAATTTCTATGGACTGGTGAGAAATAAGTGTAATCCCGCTCTGTGGTGCGGAGACATCGCCAAGGATCGTATAATTCTTCTTCTAGGCAATAGTTACCCAGGGATGGTCTGCGTCTTCGCCCCACAGAGGAGGAGTCAAGTACATCATTTAGAATTAAATTAAAATCTCCACATATCAACAGGTTACCCTTTTTCAACCTTTTAGCTTTTTGTAGCGTTTGACGGAGAAACTTCATTGTTTTCTTGTTAGGGGCATACAGATTTACTAATGTATAAATATCGCTATTGATTTCAGCAATTAAGATAATATACCTACCATGGCTATCTAGCTGTTTATCTATTAATTTAAATGTAACAGAATCCTTAATGGCTATAAGGACACCATTATGTTTACCAGAGTCATTTGCTGTGAAGACATGTGAAAACTTGTTGTGGGAGCATTGAGGGGGGTTCTGATCCAAGAAATGTGTTTCTTGCACACACAGAATGTCACAGTTCATTTCTAGGGCCATCTTCCATAGCATACGACGTTTAAATGGGCTGTTGAGACCTCTTGCGTTGATGGACATCACTTTAATGGACATTGGTAACTTCGATGGTGCTCTGGCGACATCTAGTGGTGCATGAAGGTATTTGATGTGATCTAGGAATTGATTCCAGTGCAGTGGAGTGGGCTATTACATTTATGTGAATGTTCCACAAAAATGTAGGATTGACTAACAAAAAAATAAAAACGAGAAACAGAAAAAAAGAATATAAAACATTAAACTTCAATTGGATGGATTCGGGAATATCCCAAAAACAATAGTGGGGTAAAATCATGAAAATAATTTCCAGTGCAGCCGAACATCAGGCGACTTGTATGGTAGGATATATATGCGTGTTTTCAATTGGTGAACCAAGGGGAGATTCTTTCGAAATTTTTCCAGGTAGTTGGCCTCATATGTTGAGCACGGTGGTGGTCAGCCGTCACGGTACCCTTTAGTGTTGCGGTAGGAATTAGAGCCTGATCTGGAAGTTGCAGAATCCGAGGATTCTGGGTAGGCTTCACGGGGAAGGAGTCCCCAATTGCGCATCAGTTCCAAGCCCTTTTCCAGGGACGAAATGGTATACCATGCGTTATCCTTTTCCAGCATGAGCTTAGTGGGGAAGCCCCATCTGTAAAGTATTTTATGATTCCTCAGCAGTTTGGTGATAGGAATCAGGTTGTTCCTGGCCTTCATGGTGGCTTGGGAGAGGTCTGCATATATTGTGATCCCTGCATAGGGGTCTGGAAGTGTATTATTTTGTCTGGAGAATCTCATGAGTTGGTCTTTGATGTGGAAGAAATGTATTCTGGCAATGACGTCTCTAGGGATCTTCTCAGGGAGATGAGGTGGTTTATGCAGCCTGTGGGCTCTGTCAATAATGACATCTGCAAGTGTAAGGGACGGCATAGCTTTTATCATTAATTGTTGGAGAAAAGTGTGCAATTCAGATGGTTTTACCGACTCGGGGATACCCCTAAATTTCACGTTATTTCTGCGTGAGCGGTCCTCGAGGTCTGTGACTTTTAGGTGGAGAGCTGTGAACTTGTCTGTTAGTTCCATGTGAGCATCCACAAGTTCATTGTGAGCTTCATGAAAATCACTCATTTTATTCTCTACATAATTAACCCTGTCCCCCAGAGCTGTCAGTTCTCTATTTGTGGATCGTGTAAGCTTAGTAATGTCCTGCTGGATTGCTCCTCTCAGGGTAAGGATCATCTCTTTCATCATTGTATCAGTCAGAGGCAGACCAGAGGCAGGCAGGGCGTCCAGCTTTTGTGAATACATGTCAGTTTGCTCCATGTCCTGTTCCTCTGTGTCTAATTGTTTTGTGTCATCAGTGGGAGAGCTGAGTCTCCTTTTTTGTTTAAGGGGACTGTTTGAGGCAGATAGGGGTGATAGAGGAGTAGTGCCTGACACAGGCAACTCACCAGTGTCAGTACAGGCTGTTTCACTGTGAGGACGGCTGTGCTGAGGAGAGACGTCTCCCGCGCCGGCGCCATTTTGAGAGACTCTGCCCGGGACCGTGGTGTAGAAGTCTGTTAGTTTCCTGGGTCCCTCTCTCTCCTTGCGTTTGGCCATCATTAGGATCGGTATCCCCTTGTTTTACGCTGCCTGAGGGGCCAGTTTTCGGGTGTCACACGCCGCTATTAGTTGCTGAAAGTCTCCTGATGTGACGGAGCTCTCCTCACACTACACCATCAGCTCCGGCCGCCGGCTCCGCCCCCCATTCCAAGGTATTTAGTAAGAGGCATGGTGAGTTTTTTGAAGTTGTTATTTTTTCCCACAATTCTTTGCAAAATGAAGATTTTTTTTATTTTTATTTTTTTTCACACCAAATTGTCATCATAACAGGTTATTTCTCTCACATGGCATGTACATTACACAAATGACACCCCAAAATATATTCTGCTACTCCTCCTGAGTATGGGGATACCACATGTGTGAGACTTTTACACAACCTGGCCACATAAAGAGGCACAACATTGAAGTAGCACATTCAGGTGTTCTAGGAGCATAAATTACACATCTAATCTATCAACCACCTATTACACTTTTGAAGGCCTTGGAGCACCAGGACAATGGAAACGCCCACAAACTGACCCCATTTTGGAAAGCAAACACTCCAACGTATAATCTATGAGGCATGATGAGTCTTTTGAATGGTTCATTTTTTTTCCAGAAGTTTTTGGAAAATGTGGAAAAAAAATGAATACGCATTTTTTTTACACAAAGTTGTCCATTTCTAAGATATTTCTGACACATAGCATGTACATAGCAAAAATGACACCCCAAAATATATTCTGCTACTCCTCTCGAGTATGGCGATACCACATGTGTGAGACTTTTACACAACCTGGCCACATACAGAGGCCCAGCATTGAAGTAGCACATTCAGGCGTTCTAGGAGCATAAATTACACATCTAATCTCTCAACCACCTATTACACTTTTGAAGGCCTTGGAGCACCAGAACAATGGAAACGCCCACAAAGTGATCCATTTTGGAAAGCAAACACCACAACGTATAATCTATGAGGCATAATGAGTCTTTTGAATGGTTCGTTTTTTTTCCAGAAGTTTTTGGAAAATATGGAAAAAAAATGAAAGCGCATTTTTTTTTACACAAAATTGTCCATTTCTAAGATATTTCCGACACATAGCATGTACATAGCTAAAATGACACCCCAAAATATATTCTGCTACTCCTCCCGAGTGTGGCGATACCACATCTGTGAGATTTTTACACAACCTGGCCACATACAGAGGCCCAACATTGAAGTAGCACATTCAGGCGTTCTAGGAGCATAAATTACACATCTAATCTCTCAACCACCTATTACACTTTTGAAGGCCTTGGAGCACCAGGACAGTGGAAACACCCACAAAGTGACCCCATTTTGGAAAGCAAACACCCCAACGTATAATCTATGAGGCATAATGACTCTTTTGAATGGTTCGTTTTTTTCCACAAGTTTTTGGAAAATGTGGAAAAAAATGAAAATGTATATTTTTTTACACAAAGTTGTCCATTTCTAAGATATTTCCAACACGTAGCATGTACATAGCAAAAATGACACCCCAAAATATATTCTGCTACTCCTCCTGAGTATGGCAATACCACATGTGTGAGACTTTTACACAGCCTTGCCACATACAGAGGCCCAATATTGAAGTAGCACATTCAGGCGTTCTAGGAGCATAAATTACACATCTAATTTCCTTATAATCTATCACATTTTTGAAGGCCCTTCATATTTCTAACACTTAGCATGAACATACCAAGAATTACACCCTAAAATACATTCTGCTGAGCAAAGGGTAAACAAAAGATTACCTGTGGTTTTAGTAGTGCAGTCGTCCACAGGAGGAGAGCCCTGATCCAGGCAGCAGGCAGGGACGTGGTCAGCCACAGTGATTGGAATAGTCCAGGCAGCAGGCAAGAATATTGTCCATAGTACAGGCAAGGATACTGTCCTTATACAGTCCAGTGCAAGTAGAGACATTGCCAGCAGTGCCAAAATATTGGTCCTGGTAGTAAGCAGGAACATGGTCCAAGTAGCAGGCCAGGAAAGAATGGGGGACAGGGGTAGAGGCTTCTCCCACCCAAATCTCTTTGAAGCCTCCGAGTCTCCAGACCCTAAATCTGGGAATGAGAAAACTAAAAAAATTGATTTCTTCATCCAGAAAAACATTTCTGGAGCCCCTCACATATGTGAGACCCCTGTGTTCCCACTAGCATAGCAGGGTAAATGATCAGTCCAAGAGACAGGCAAAAAACATGGTCAAACAGTCCAGGGTCAGAGCGAATATTTTCTGGTGGGCTTTCAGGGTACAAAAGGGAGATTACTTGTTCCTGGTATTGCAGATAGGATACGGGGGTCTCAGTAGATTTTTTGTAAATAACATAAGTGTTATACATGGCCAAACTGAAAAAATAAATGGACACTTTTTTATACCAATGACGGGATTTTCTTGTGGGAAGGTAGGGTTCAATCATCTGATCGCTGAAGTCCACTCCCCCCATAAACAAATTATAATCATAAATACAAGCAGGTTTCTGGACTGGGCCATTTTTTCTTGGGACTTCCACGTAGGTGTCATTATGGATTGTCGTGAGCATGTGGACGTTTCGTCTGTCCCTCCACTTGACAGCCAATAGATCCTGGTTCCGCAAAGACACTGTATCCCCTCGGCGTAGCCTTCCATTGACTAGTTTTTGTGGGAAACCTTTTCTATTGGTTCTTACGGTACCACATGCTGGGGTGTCCCTCCGGTGAAGATTGCGGAAGAGGGGCAAGCTAGTATAAAAATTATCCACATAAAGGTGGTACCCCTTTCCAAAGAGTGGATAAACAAGCTCCCAGACAACTTTGCCGCTGGTTCCAATATATTCTGGACATTTGGGGGGATGCAGTTGGGTGTCCTTCCCTTCGTGCACCCGGAAGACGTAAATGTACCCCGTGGCTCGGTCGCAAAGTTTATACATTTTAACCCCATATCGGGCCCTTTTGCTGGGGATAAACTGTTTGATGCCAAGCCTGCCTGTAAATTTTACAAGGGACTCATCAACAGAAATATTCTGGTCGGGGGTATATAGCTGGGGAAATTTTTCAGAGAAATAATTCAGGAGTGGCTGAATTTTGAATAATTTGTCAAAGGCTGGGTCATTTTGGGGAGGGCACTGGGTGTTGTCATTGTAGTGGAGGAAGCGCAAAATCATAAGGTATCTTGATCTTGGCATTATCAAAGAGAAGAGTGGCATGTGGTGGATGGGGTTAGTTGACCAATAAGAGTACATTTCGTTTTTTTTGTGAGACCCATTGTAAAAGTTAGGCCTAAGAAAATTTTAAATTCCGCTATGGTAAGCTCTCTCCACTCAAAGGGACGGGCATAACTAGAGCCAGGGTTGCTTACTATGTACTGCTGTGCATAAAGGTTGCACTGGGCCACAATGGACGATAGTAAGTCTTCAGTGAAAATCAAATAAAAAAAAATCAAGCATGACAAAATTATCGGTGTTCACCTGGCTGGGCGGTAAAAGGGGGGATATTTGCTGCTCTGGAATTAGGGGGAAGACACAGGGGGTTTTGAAGGGCATAGGGTAGGCTGGCATGGCCTCTATCCCTTTGGGGCTGAGATGACACCCTACTGGTGCCTGGCCTTTGTTGCAGTGGCTCTTCGCTTGAGGTGGATGGCACTGCGCTTGAGGTGGACAGCACTGCGCTTGAGGTGGACGGCACTGCGCTTGAGGTGGACGGCACTGCCCTGGAGTTGGACGGCACTGCCCTCGAGGTGGATGGCACTGCCCTCGAGGTGGTAGTAGGCTGCTGCTCCATGCCAGAACATCTTCTTTTCACGGGCATACGTTCCTCTTCTGATTCTGTATAGGACCCGCTGCTTGTCATGGGTTCATAGGCCGAATCCGAATCGGACAGAGAATCAGAGAGATCCCCGCTGCTCTCATCGGTCATGCTGAGACGCTGGTAGGCCTCCTCGGCCGTAAATAATTTTTTTGCCATACTGGTAGCTGGTGAGGTTGATGTGGCGCAGATGAGCACTGATGGGCACAAGTGGCACTGGTGTGGCTCTGGCTGCACTGATGTTGCTCTGGTGGGCACAGAGGTGGCTCTGGTGGGCACAGGTGGCGCTGGTGGGCACAGATGGCACTGGTGGGCACAGGCGGCACTGGTGGGCACAGGTGGCACTGATATGGCACTGGCGGCACTGATGGGCACAGGTGGCACTGATGGGCACAGGTAGTACTGGTTGGGCACAGGTGGCACTGATGTGCACTGTAGTGGCACTGGTGTGGCTCTGGTTGCACTGGTGTGGCTCTGGTGGCACAGAGGTGGCAATGGTGGGCTCAGGCGGCACTGGTGGGCTCAGGCGGCACTGGTGGGCACAGGCGGCACTGGTGGGCACTGGCGGCACTGATGTGGTACTGCAGTGGCGCAGATGAGCACAAGTGGCACTGATGGGCACAGGTGGCACTGGTATGGCACTGGTGTGGCACTGGTGGCACAGAGGTGGCACAGAGGTGGCACAGGTGGTACAGATGGCACAGATGTGGCACAGGGGGCACAGATGTGGCACAGATGAAACTTGTGGCACAGATGACACTGTTGTGGCACTGTTGGCCACTGTTGTGGCACTGCTGTGGCACTGTTGGGCACTGATATAAGATAAAACACTCACAGTTTGGCACCATAAAGCTCTCCTCTCCTCTCACGCTGCATTGGTGTGAGGAGAGGAGAGCGATGAACTTGTCATGAACCTGCAGCACAGCCTTTGTTGACATTTGTGATCGCTCCATCATTGGACAGAGTGATCACATGGTAAAGGGCCGCTGTCATTGGCCCTTTACCGCGATCCGTGTTGCGCCGGGTCCCGTGAACCCGGCGAACACGGATGTTCCCGTGTGCGCGTCCGGGGGGGGGCCGCGCGGGACTGTTTCTCCGGGAGGACGTCATAGTATGCCCTCCCAGAGTTATCCAACCGCCCTGCAGCCGTCATTCGGCTATGGGCCGGTTGGTAAGTGGTTAAACAAGGTCTAAATGGGCCACTAACATGCATCACAGTTGAACTTAGGAATATGTCTGAAAAGTTAAACTAAATGAAATACTTTCTTATTTTTTCTTGGGGATAGAGTGCAGAGGGATTAGAGGTCTTGTCAGTTTTTGGGGATGTCTGCACCCCTAATAGGGTGAAGACAACTCCCAAATTTTGCCACTTTCTCCTTCAAAATTATTCACTTCCTGTCACATAGCCAAACAGGAAGTTAGGGTAAAACCCTACCAAAGTCTTTCCTTGGGGACACACAGGTCAATCTAAATAGTTTCCCCATTCGGTAAATTGCACTCTAGCATTTTGCTCTGTACTCTATGGAGTGAACTAGCCCTGAGCCCTGGTTCACACTGGATGCGATTTGACATGCCTTTTGACATGTCAAATCGCATGTCAATCAGCGGCTATTGCTGTCAATAGCACAGTCCTAATCAGTGCGACACCGCATCTGCGGGGCTGCACTGATTTCAAAAAGTATTTTCGGTACTACTTTTTGTGATTTTGGGCCGCGATTTACATTGACATCTGTTCAGAAGACTGCATAGATGTCTCTGTAATCGCGGCCGAGATAGGGACTGACAAACATGAGTGAAATTGTATGAGTTCAGCTGAACTTGCACGGCTTCACCCATGCAGTGTGAACCTGGGCTCAAGCTAGTAACTCGGGGGGGGGGTGTCTCTGCCTCTAAAGTGGTGCGTCTGTAGCATGTATCCAAAATGCTGCTTCAAAGATGTACGACTTTAGAGAAAGCTTACAAATCTACATTGGAGCTGCAAGATTTTAACCCAAAACAAAAAACAGCCTGCCCCCCCCCCCCCCCCCCCAATACATACGAGGCCATTTGGGGCTGTAAAGGCTTAAAATGAGAACCCCTATGTGAAAAATACCACCCCAAAATCTAAAAATATTTTGTCCCTCCCACACACTAACAAACCCCTAGCCAAACACACAGCAAGCCAGCCCATGAAAGGGGGGTGGGTGCTTGGGGACAGGAGGGGCTCAGGCACCCCAAAAGTCAACCACCTTGTTCCCATATTCAGGGGGACAAGGGCCTCTTCCACACAACCCTAGGCTGGGGGGCTGCAGACAGGGGGGCTTTACAGAATGTAGAAAGCCCCTTTAAACTAGTGGGTACAAGGTACTTTGTGGTTGGTATTGGGCTGAGCCCAACATGCCCCAAAGGCAGCCAGCTATGTTGAGTGCATGTGGCCTTGTATGGTTCAGGAGGGAGTTGGGTGATCACTCTTCTCGCTCCTTTCCTAGCTGGCCTTGTTGTTTGCTCTGAAAAAGGATGTGGTTTGGATTGGTGAAGGCAGCTCACAGCCTTTGGAGATTGGAGAATGGAGTGTGGGGTTCCTCTTTAAAATCAAAAGTCAGCCCCAAAGAATTATATGCATTAGAAGGGGAGACAAGAGCATTGGAGTGTAGAGTTCCCCTTTAAAAGCAAAAACTAGCCCAAATAAAACATATGCATTAGAAGGTGAAGACAAGAGCATTGGAGTGTAGCGTTCCCCTTTAAAAGCAAAAGTTAGCCCAAGGAAATTATATGCATCAGAGGGGGAAGGTTAAATAACCTTTTAGGAGGAGCTAGAGTAGCGAGAGTCTTTTTACTTAATTTTAACAAGGTGCATGTCACATGTTGGCAATGTAACATGCTAAAATAACCTGTGTGCAAATATCCTTAAAAAAAACACATAAAAGTGAACCAGCGTAAAAAAAAAAAAAAAAAAAAACAAGTTTAGTGGTGCGCCCGTTCAACCCATGCAAATGCATTTACGATGCTTGACATTTACTAAGATTTTGCCGGTGCACTGAAACCAACACACACGAATGTCGCTTGCGCATGCACGCTGCTTACATTGACCTCACGCAGATCTAAACATACTTGCAGGTGCAGCAGGCTTGCTCAGCAATAGTTACTTTCTCATTCTATTTTGGGCATATTTGTTACTTGGGCAGTTATTACTATACTTCCTCACACCACCCACATCACCCCCATAATATTGGCACTTCCAGCTTCTTTTAATTTTGAGTTGAAGATGCTGTGTGCCATTTCCATAGTGGCGCACTGATCGCCTCCTCCCGTGTGCCGAGATTACTATAGTAAACGGGGAATATTGCTGTGTTACCGGCGCAAACGTTTCAGAAATACCAAAATGTATGGTGCGCCTTGGCGTGCGCCTCAACTCATGTCACAAACGGTTCGTAAATCAGCCCCAGTGTGTCAACATGTGCTATCTGCCATCACATGATATCAATGTACTCGTTTTGTGGGTGCAACCTCTTCCTCCCAACTCAAGTAGATGAGAGGAAGGGGCTGCACCCCCGAAACATGTCCATTGATCCCCATGATGGGCGCTAGCACATGTTGACATTAGGCATGGGATCAGGAGTGAAATCCACATTTTGACTGCCAATTTGTGTGCATCTTCAAAATTTGGCTTTCACAGGGGTGACATCACCCCATCTGATGAAGGCAAAATCAACACAGTTTTGACACTATAATGTCTCCTATTGCCTTCACTTTATCAAGGTTGAACTTTATAAGTTCCTGAGTTGTGTATGTTATGGTTTTAAACATGCCTGTTTAGCCAAAAAAAGGCTATTTATACTGTCAAACATAAATGTTACAAAACAAATGTTGGTTTGTTAAAAAATCCTTTTATAACGCACATGTGAATGTGCATGGAGTAAAATGTTTTATACTCAACAATGTGTGGCTTCTTCTTTCAATGCTCAATACCAGTTTTTGGAGTAAGTTGGTGCAGTTACAGTGACAATGGGGGTTATTTACTAAAGGCAAATCCACTTTGCACTACAGGTGCACTTTCAGTGCAGTTTCAGTGCACTTGTTGTCCTTTAGTAAATAACCCCCACAGTGCTCTAAAATTTGCCCCAATCAGGCCATTTTAGGGCCTACAATCAATTAATGTGTAGCAGACCCACAACATAATAGCTGAAGAAGAGCTTGTCACCTCATGTATCAAATAAGTTATGTTTGCACTTTTGAAGAAAATGGCCAAAAATAAAAGGCCATTAGAAAACCTAAGAGAAAGCTAAAAGAAACACAAGCAGTAAATCAAATGACATATGAGTTCAGTTTCCACAAAAAAAAAAATGATTTTAAACATGTTTATAGTTTCTCTGGCATATCAATGGCCCCCCTACCCACAAAGTACTCTAGATACTTTTGATGAACTTTGGGGCGCTTTGGGGGGGACAAGCCAGGATGGCCAGGTTCAAAAGCTGTCAGAGTTCTTTGATCCGGTAATAAGCCGGCCTCAGTCCCAACTGAGGCCACATAGTTTGATGCAAAAAGTTATGTAATATGCAGCATGCAAGAACGATGTGTTTGATTTTATATCCCGCCATGTTGATAGCTGTGAGAAATAGACGGAACCGGCCGGTAATTAAAAACCCTCTGGTCCGGGGTGAGGGTCCTCTTCGGGAATGGCCGCAGAAGATGGTCCCCCAGCGCAAAAGCTTCATCTGCGACAAAGACGAACGGGAGTTCCGCCACATTATCTTCAGGAGGTGGCAACTTCAAGCTGCCATTCTGGAGCC